>NC_139708.1:43806150-44243650 GCF_964188405.1 Protomyctophum parallelum
CTGTGCGTGTGTGTGTGTATGTGCGCGCACGTGCATGCGTGTGTGTGTGTGTGTGTGTGTGTGTGTGTGTGTGTGTGTGTGTGCGTGCGTGCGCATGTGTTACTGGAGGCCAGTTGTAGGAAAAACAAGGTTTAATTAACCGTTTTGTGTATGTTAG
Source organism: Protomyctophum parallelum (assembly GCF_964188405.1). Classification (NCBI taxonomy): domain Eukaryota; kingdom Metazoa; phylum Chordata; class Actinopteri; order Myctophiformes; family Myctophidae; genus Protomyctophum; species Protomyctophum parallelum. The sequence goes on from NC_139708.1 coordinate 43,806,308, forward strand.
GGATGCTAGCATTCAACTGGTAAATGTTTGAAAACCTATAACGTGCCTATCACACAAAGATTTGACCCCTATAGGCTACTTGGTCGGCTCCTTTTTTTCCTTCCACACTAAAACCTTTCGCCCCCAGAATACAGATGCTATAGGGTTCAAGCAGTTAAATCCATGCAATCACTGTAGATGTCTCCTGACCCAGATGGAGATGGACATGTCTGCTTTTTAGAAAGCAGGGGAGGAAATGCATTGCCGTTGCACTGAAGCCAAGATTACTGTAAATAATGTTCCCAATTCACTTAGAGTGAACCGGTGTTGGTGCTGACTCTGCAGTGAATAAGCAATGACAGCTTTGAAGGCTTTGGTGACTAAACTTTTAATAAAGGATTTTGGGCAGACTGGAGAGCCGTGGACTCACTGCATGGTGGACGGTATATGGATTTCATGTCAAAACAATGAATAGGATAGGTTCAAAGATTAGACAATCATCAGCTTTTTGGCTGAAGGCCTTCATTTGGACTCCATTATTAAAACCAATATGGCATATATGGCTCCTCCACTATAGCCAGCTACGGTACAGTTTTAATACCACTGAAGCACACTCAGGAGACCGGTCAGAATCACTATTAGTATTGTGTCTGTTAGCATTTCATGTTTGCTTTGCATCTAAGCACACAATATACTGTGTACACACAGTCCTCAAATAAGACCCCGTCTAAACATAATAAACCTTAACACTGCATGGATACGCAGTACGTTAACAACATACGATCTAGTCACTGACTCTAGACGTCTAGGGTGAGAAGAGAAGCATAACTGAAGAGTTCTGACCACAACGTCCACACAGCCGTCAATGGAATGACGTCAACTGAGGAAAACAGACGGCATCTGTCAGGATAGCAGGATGACTGAACCCAATATGCAGAGCCACAAACAGGAATGTTCTAAATCAAAAGGTTTATTCAAGTCCGAGGCAGAAAGGGTAACAAACAAATGAGTGGCTGTAATGAATAGCTTCAGGAAACACGTAGGAGAGCCAAAAGGCCAAACTTTTCGAAAACTGGGAAGTTCAAAAAGGCGAAACTCTACCGAGTACAAGGCAGTAATAATAAAGTCCAAAAAGCAAACCTTTCAAGAAGAACAAAACCAGGAACTTCGGGGTACAGCTCAGGGACAAAGCCAATGTTCTGACAGTGAGTGTTTGCGAAGTGTCCAGTTATACAATATAGGAAGCAGGTCAATTGGCAAAGTGTTCACAGGTGGGCTGACGAGGGAGAGACAGGTGAGTAAATGGGACTGCAGTGTGGAAAGGACTGTGGGAGTGGCCAGGGTTTACACGGTCTGTGGAGAGCCAGACTGATTGATTGATTGATTGATTGATTGATTGAGCGTTGTCGCACCATGACTGCTCTCCATGCTCCGTGCAAAAACGCAGGTCTCATTGGAAATTAACTATAGTTATATTGCTTCGCGTTTGAAAGGCCCTTTAGACATTCCTGGTGACTAAAATGTGACAAAAACTAAATTAAAGGACAACTTTAGTTTTTTTCAACCAAGGTTCATGTTTTAGGTTGTTATTAGAGAAACTAAAAGATGAGTGTTAATTTTCTTTCATTTGCTGCTTTCTTTCGTTTTAGGGATTTTAGCAGTTTTTGACAGGGGGGCGGGGGCATTCGAGCATGGGGCTAAATATGTATTTTTTAACACAATTTTATGGTGATTTATTTTTTATGGTTTACTATAGTCCTAATAAACGCCAGGAAATTACATCTGGCCACAAAAGATCACGGGATCTATTGAATGTGACAAACTGACATATTGAGCCTATACACACAGTATAAGCCTTCTCCCAGTAGGCTACCTTCACATTCAGTAGATCCTGTGATCTTTTGTGGCCAGATGTAATTTCCTGGCGTTTATTAGGACTATAGTAAACCATACAAAAATAAATCACCATAAAATTGTGTTAAAAAATACATATTTAGCCCCATGCTCGAATGCCCCCGCCCCCCTGTCAAAAACAGCTAAAATCCCTAAAACGAAAGAAAGCAGCAAATGAAAAAAGATTAACACTCATCTTTTAGTTTCTCTAATAACAACCTAAAACATGAACCTTGGTTGAAAAAAACTAAAGTTGTCCTTTAAGTTTAATTTCAGAGACTACGACTAAACTAAAATCAAAATGTATACTGCCAAAAACATCACTGCTTGGTTTAGATGCTGCTTCAGACTGAAACTTCAAAATATAATGACCACAAAGCCACGTCCAGCCTTTACACAGCCAGGGACAGGGTTTTGAATCTGACCCGTGCAGCAAGTCCTCCTTCCCTCTATAGCCTATATCTCCTGCCTATTTCCTGTCTCTCTCCACTATCGCTATCAAATAAAGGCTTGGAAATTGCCAGAAAATAACACAAACATTCTGATCTTTGACTCGAGTGGAGGGAGAGCTCAGCGAATGCTATTTATGGAATGTTGTCACGTATGGACAACCGGCAGAGCGGCTAGAATGCGTGTGTGTGCGTGCGTGCGTGCGTGCGACGGCATGCGTGTGCGTCAGCTCCAAGGTTGCTGAAGTCACACTGTCAACCTGGATCGATATGGCCGTTCGATCTGTCTCCGTGGAGAAGGAAGACAGAGAGGAGAACAAATAAAGAGCAAAATGTGCTCAGTGGACACATCTTCCCCCGTTCATTAAAAGCAGTCTGACAGGAAGACAGAAGGCTCAGAGTCCATTGATGGTGTGTGGACTGCTTGCTCCCTTAGCCTTATGTTCCCTCAATACCTACAGTATATAGCCTAGCCTGGCCCAGCGGCTGGGTGTGGTTTCTATAGTGCTCTAGCCCATTCTGACCTGCGATCAGATTCATACGAGGTTTCCGCCGGACACACACTGGTCTGATGAACCCATTCTGACCTGAGATCAGATTCAAAAAAATGTCAGTCGTTCTTCGATTTAAAAAAAAATAGCAGACCTACAAGCTCGTATCGCGCCACTCGGTGGCGCGATATGAGCTTGTAGATCTGCTATTTTTCAATAGATAAAGCATAACATGATGCCGACACCAAAATGGGTGCCCGTTCAGAATGGGCTAGAGGGGGTTCAACGATCTCCTTTTCTTTTCGAAAAACAGAAATAAAAGTCTGGGTACCGAGGCTATACTCAATACCTGACGTTTGTTTATAGGTCCTATTATGTTCCTAAACGTTCCCTCGGCCTTATGTTCCTTCAGCATCACAGATGGCTGATGTTTTGGCAACCTTTTCCAGGCCAAGGACCCCTTAGCTGACTAATACCTGGGGGTTTTGGGCAGTGGGTCTGTTTATAATCCTACTTAAAGATATGAATGACAATGATGTATAGATAAGCTTATAGAGAGGCCTGTGCCGTGGCTCAGCGGTCCAGGCGCCTTGGCTGGTAATCCAGTCTGGCAGTGTGCCGCGGGTTCGACTCCCGATCCCGACAGCCTTTGCTGCATGTCACCCCCCCCCCCACATCGCTCTACCCATTTCCTGTCAGCCATACTGTCTGTCCGTCCATAAAAGAATATATGAAATAAAGGCGAAAACCACAAAAAAACATTTAAAAAAAAAGATAAGCCTAGAGACTTTTTTTTTCAATTTACCCCAGGGTTAGACAACTTAAGCCAGACATTGGCACAGGAGAGGGTGATCACACTGGCAGTGGCAGGCACATTGGCATTGGTGTGAGAGAGAGGCTTCTTCATAAAAACGCAGTCAATTAAATGAAGTCCCTCACATCTGTAGCCTATATGCAAATTAGATCCTGCACACTGGGGAAGGAGTCAGGGAGATCTGAGTGATCATTATACCAATGTCTTGATGTGAATATTTCAAAAGAAGAAAATAATATATATTTAATTCAGTCAGACAACTCTTTGTGGCTCGGATTGGCGTCAGGGCTCTCTGTCCCTATATTCATTCCCTGTAACATTAACATTTTAGTTAAGTTATATAAGCCAGATAGAATTACAGGGAATGAATTAAGACCCCATGCAGGGGATCTAGAAACAGAGCCTATAAGGTGGATGCTGGGGAGGCGTTGGTGGGATTTGCAAAAACTTCATGAGCAGCAGGTTAGCAGGGAGTGAGGCAGGGAGACAGAAGCAGCAGGTTAGCAGCGAGCGAGGCAGGGAGACAGAAGCAGCAGCAGCAGCGACGCACGTCCGCACAGCAGGAGGGAAGCCCGGAATGAGCAGGTATAGGCAGAGAAGTTTAAATAGCCGCTCTGACCTGAGATCAGATTCATACGAGGTTTCCACTGGACACACACTGGTCTGATGAACCCATTCTGACCCGAGATCAGATTCTAAAAATGTCAGTCTTTCTTCGATTTTTCAAAAATAGCAGACCTACAAGCTCGTATCGCGCCACTTGGTGGCGCGATATGAGCTTGTAGATCTGCTATTTTTCAATAGCTAAAGCACGACATGATGCTGACACCAAAATGGGTGCCCGGTCAGAATGGGTTAAATAGTCGCTCTGATCAGGTAAAGAGTGCATGAGACTATAGTCACCTGATCAGGTATATGTGCCTGTGCTCACGAGTTGTCTGCCTGAACTAGCTACACATGCTGCGCATCATGAAAATATTAAATTTTTTCATAATTAATCGTAATATTGTTAAGGCACACTGACTATAAAGTAAAATAAACAAAAAAAAATCCGATCCCTGCGACCTTTGCTGTACGTGTCATTCAGTCTATACTGTCAGTCTACTGTTTTGGGGCATAAAAAGCCCAAAAATAAATCTTAAAAAATAAAAAATAAAGATATTTATTTCTTTTCTCCCCCCCCCCCCCCTTTATTTACCCAGGGTAGTAGCTGAGCACAAGTGCTCATTTTCAGCCATTTTAATGTATCCCTGCACATAGAAACACAGACAGACACACACATTAACCCATTCTGACCGGGCACCCATTTTGGTGTCAGCATCATGTTATGCTTTAGCTATTTAAAAATAGCAGATCTACAAGCTCATATCGCGCCACCGAGTGGCACGATACGAGCTTGTAGGTCTGCTATTTTTGAAAAATCGAAGAACGACTGACATTTTTTGAATCTGATCTCAGGTCAGAATGGGTTAAAACCTTGGAGCTGACCTTGGTCTTATACTGTTGGCCACTAAACAGCTGGAGCAGTTCAGTGCCTTGCTCAAGGGCACTTCCACGGTGTTGGGAGAGTGAGGACCAATCACTTCCCGACCCAGATTTTTCAGATTGCCCTGGTTTAACCTATGAAAGATCATGTCAACAGAATCTACATGCAATCTGTAGTAAGTTAATTCACACTGTGGAGCGTGACTTGCATGATGCCAGACTTCACACCCACATGACAGATGCTTCTGCCGTGTTATTAAAATATATACAACTTAATTTGCTGTTTTCGTGGCTTTCATACCCATGGGAGTCTCCTTGGTTCTTGTAATAAAACCAGATTTATAAAGTGCACTCACTCACTCCCGTCAAATAATAACCTGATGGCCCAGGCGGTGGCGTAACTGTCTGGGCACCCGACTGGTGATCCAGTCGCAGTGTGCCGCGGGTTCGACTCCCGAGCCCGACACGGCCTTTACTGCATGTCATCCCCCCCAACTCTCTCCCGTTTCCTGTCAGCCTACTGTCTGTCCCTTCAAAAACCAATAAAAGGCGTAAGCCGCAAAAACATATCTTAAAAAAATAAAAAAATAACCTGATGATAACCAGTCAAGTCATGTGCATTTATTTACGCACAGTAAGTTTCATAGACAGGATTTTTTTTTTTACTTCTCCAAAACGGCATAGAGCTGGCTTGCAATATCCAGTGACAATGTCTGGGTTGTGAGCTGAATGGAAGGCTTTCAAAACAAAAATAATCTTTTTTTTTGGCTCCCTGGCACAAAATATTTTCAGATGGGGTTCCGCGGCCAAATATATATCGGGGTCCTAGTTTGAGAACTACCTGTATCCTGTCACTGTGTGACAGCATGCACATATAGGGCTGAGGAAACATAGGGCTCCATTTTCGTTCTTTCTTTATTTTTTTTAAATATTTTTTATCCCACGATTTTGTAACCCATTTTTCACCCCTGTGTCAATCATCTAATGTGATCCTGGGCTCTACACACCCTCCGCCAACCTAGTCCCCATATATGGGGGACATGGGGAGAGCAACGGACTTGAACTCATGCTTCCTTCATGCCTGAGTGTCCCAAGTTGCTCCTTTACACCTGACAGGGTGGAGTTTCCCTGGTTGGACGTAGCGCGTGGAAGGAACACGTTATTCCAACCAGTTCCTTTCCCCTCCATCAGGCGCCCCGGCTGGCCAGGGGGAGGCAGTTTAGTGACCAGCATTACTGCATGTTTTTTGTGAGGGTACCTACCCTAGGGGACACGGGGAGAACATGCAAACTCCACACAGAAAGGCCCTTTCGCCAACCCCGCCTTCGTGTATGGGCACTGATGACGTGGAGGAGGAAACACGCCGCCAGCACCCACAGCGTCCCGAGCGGGAATCGAACCCAGGACCTTCTAGCTGTGAGGCGACAGCACTACCAACTTTCTAAATACACTGTTTGGGGATTTAGCAGTGGGGAAGGGGTGTTCCCCCACTAAAGTTGGTATTTTGGTTACCTGTCTAAAATAGATAGAGGGTGACGCTAGACCAAAATATCATTAAGGGACAGAGCTCCTATATTTGTATTTTTCGGGCAGCGGTTGTCTTGCGGGCTACGTCGCGGGTAAAGGCGGCGACAAAAATGGAGCCCATAGGGTCTAATTTAGGATGGGGGAACATACAGGGCTATATGGGAATATGTATAGGGTTGAGGGAACATGGTTGAGGGAACATAGTATTGAGGGAACATGGTATTGAGGGAATATAGGGAACTTGAGAACGCTCCCGACTGCCTTCAGACTGCAGTAAAACCCTCTGACCCAAAACAAGAATGTTTTCCCCCAAAGCGAAACGTAATTTTAATTAGCATGAGCATGCAGGAAAATACAGGCTCACCTTTTTGTGATTCAAAAAGGCCACTTTTGGTTTGCAAACTTTGCACACATTAAACAAGACAAAAAGTAACACACAAGACCCATTCATTAAAGGAATATCATCCATTTTCTTATGTATTTCTTTAAGGTTCTGTCTTTTACAAAAGCAGGGATGACAAACCACAACCGCAAAAACACAGACCTCCGTTTTACTTTTTAACGTCCGAAATAAACTTTTAAAATCACCCAAAGGGATTAAGTGCTCCAAATTTACGGCTGTTCTGGAGCTAATCCCAGGATCATGGAAAGTGTGTGTGCGTGTGTGCGTGTGTGCGTGTGTGCGTGCTTGCGTGCGTGCGTGCGTGCATGCTTGCGTGTGTGCGTGCGTGCGTCTGTGTGTGTGTATGTGTTACCGGTTGGAAGTCAGTGTGTTTGATTTTAGCCTGTGGTTGGTTGCCTAGAGGGAGTGGCTGCACAATCTCCCCACAAAAGACTGCCTGAGCCAGCCAGTCTCTGGCCCTCAGAGCAGCCATGAGAACGCTCATTTTGTAAAAGTATCAATACTGCAATATAGAAATACTCTAGCTGTTACACAAGTGAAAGCCTGGAATTCAAAACGCACCTGAGTAAATGCACAAAAGTATTGCCTTAAAAATATACTTAAAGTACCAAAAGTAAAAGTATATACTCATTGTGCAGAATGTCCCATTTAAAGTTTTCAAATATATTTAAAAACTCCTTTGAAAATAGCATATCTACGTGTGCACAATGCGTCGCATCGTGACACATTGTGAGCTTAAAGAAATGGCCGAAATGTACATGAAGAGGTTGGTTAATGCATGTTTTCATTGTTTTGTAATAACATTAAAATGTAGTGGAGTAAAAAGAACAATTGTGTGGACTCGAGATGGAGTGGAGTAACTCATGTAAATACTGCAGGTGCAACTACCTCAAAATTGTACTCGAGTACAGTATTTTCCACCACTGCTCATTTGCCAAGTCAGAGCAGGAACAGCTGTCTGAGAGAAACAGCATCATTACAGCAGCGCCATGATGAAAACTAAAATGGCTTCAAGGTATATTTTATTCCATTATGCAATCAACCTCACCGCATACTTCACCTAAATTAGTTTTGGGCTAGATTTGTGCTTGTTTGTGTTGAAACAATGGCGTCTATATTCCAGCATGTTAACATCCAGTGAAGAGATCAAGGAAGGGTGTGGATTCGATTAGCTCCTCGGAATGCCTGTCCATGATATAAACTTTATTACAGGCTCGTGGCCCACAAGGTAAGACAGTATCATGACATGAAATGAAAAATACAGTATAGGCCAACATTGACCTAGCCCCACAGGTTTCTGTTTCCATTTAGACCTGAGGCCGATAAAAAAAAAAAAGGCTTCTAAATCATGACAGTTTTCTGAAAAACGTCAGTGGTGCTCAACCTTTTTCATGTCAAGGACCCCCGGAATTATATGTATTTAGCTGCGGACCCCCATCTGAAAATGTGTTGTTCCAGGGACTGCCCCGGGCCAGAAGCAAAGATTTGAGTTAAAAACGTTCTCCCTGGCCTTGTGCCACATTTGAACTATTTTTCAAAAATAGCAGATCTACAAGCTCGTATAGCGCGGCACGCACGTGCTGCTATTTCTCATTAGCTAAAGTATGACATAATGGCTTAAAACACCAAAACAAGACAATAGCAGACGCTAAAAGCTCACAATACGTACATGACGTTGTTGTGAGCTTGTAGATCGGCTATTTTCAGCAAACGACTGTGTCGTACGCCGAAGTAAAAATAACATGGCGCTCTTTTCTGTTCATTCGGCCTGAGAACAGAGAAGTAGAGGCATGAGAAAGCCTCCACTCCAATGAGTACAACTTTATTTTATATTGTTCTATTTGACTCTCCACAGTTCCATTTATATCTACTACAACATACTGTGACTTTTAAGCCCTATACCACCAGAGGGTCGCATTGCAACTACTTGCAACCATTATTCCCAATACAATGGCAGTTGCAAGGAATTGCATTGCTGTGGTTTGTTTGTTTTTCGCAAGTTGCAGCTGGTGTGGTTTGGGCCTTAAATATAGCCTTTAATGCATTTTTTTAAAGTATAAAACTTTTGGGAATTTTCAGTATTATATATACAATCTATGGGCAGCACTTCAGTTCCATCAAGTTGTGTTATATGTTTAATAATTGCATAGTTCTCACAAAAAAACACGCACGCACGCACATAGGACTGAGGAAAACAGGGTCTAAATTAGGACGTGGGAAGGGAATATGTATATTTTATAGGGTTCAGGTAAATGCACATTCTGTTTGTGTTTCAAAGGTCTGCTTCATATCATGAAGGCCTTCAAAAAACTACAGGTTTTGTTTGTCTCCATCCCCATTCATTATGCTAAGCTGTTTCCTTTGCTAAAGCGTAACTTTTATGTATTATCCCCCTGTCTTTCTCTGTTTTTGTTTTCACTTTTATTCCCCCTCCTGTCTCCTCTCCCAGCCTGCCCTTTGTCTCTATAATATATCTTCTGGCTAGACGCTTCATATTGCTATCTCTCTCTGTATACTGCATCTCTCTCTCTCTCTCTCTCTCTCTCTCTCTCTCTCTCTCTCTGTGTGTGTGTGTGTGTGTGTGTGTGTGTGTGTGTGTGTGTGTGTGTGTGTGTGTGTCCTATAAAAGTTGGTCCGTGACCCACAAATGGTCCCGACCCACTGTTTACAGTAGCTCTGTCTTTAGTGTTTACCCTCTATATTTCCCTCTCTCTCTCTCTCTCTCTCTCTCTCTCTCTCTCTCTCTGGTGACTCATCTCTCTCTACCTCTCTCTCTGTTCTCTGTGTGTGTGCTGGTGCTATAGCTGTCTCACTCTCCACACAGCTCAGCTCCCAGGCTGCGCTAACGTTATCTGAACCACATAATAAGTCCTGAAGTGTGGAGGTCAATGACAATGAGTCTCTCTCACACACACCCACTGCTTTCTGAATGCATGATTCATTCAGGGACACTGCAGCGCCTACTGTATAACCCTCTATTCTGTACCCTCTATTCTGTACCATTATGCTGTGCAATGGAATAAGTAGCTGTATTAGTGTACATTAGTAGTAGTAGTAGTAGTAGTAGTAGTAGCAGCAGCAGCACTAGCAGCACTTGCATTACATTCACCCATTCGCACACACACACATTCACACACCGATGCCGGAGGAAACCATGCATGGCACCAACCTGCGCATCGGGAGCAATTAGGGGTTCAGAGTCTTCCTCAAGGACACTTCGACATGTTTGTCCAATAGGCACCTTAGCAGCGACAGGTCAAGCTGTCCTTCTCACCCATTGAGATGCATGTTAATTTAAATGACGGGATTTCTCCATATAAATAATGGAACGTTTCAGAAGCAAAACCTGCAAAATGTATTTTTGGAGAAAAACAATCTAAATCTATATATTCAACCAGGCCTGCAGTAGGCTATATGCACTGGGCAAATGTGCATGACCGTATTTAAATAAACTATAAATCCGAGGAAATGACAGAGGTAGAAAATAGAAATGTAACGACCGCCCGACAGGAGTTTTCATGTTGCACAGTAAGACTACGGTAATTAGTATTATTGCCATCACCTGGGTGGGTCAGTCGTGTAACTAAACTCCTGAAGCCGTGTAAATGTTCAACAACACAGCCATGCAAATACCATTGACAGCTATGAGGTGGCGAAAGCTTGACCTGCATATAGCAACAGTTGCTAGACTATTTGGATTGGCATTGGACAATCACTTTTTGGGGTGGGATTTAGCGAAGGGCTAATCAACATTTTTTTGTAGGATAACACACACAAAGCTGGATATAGGCCCTCAAATCAATCAATCAATCAATCAATCAATCACTGAGAAACTACCATCACCAATGTGTTGGGGCTATATGTCAATAAGTTCGTTCAGGAAGATCTGCATCACATTCCAATCAGTTTAGAAGAACCCATTGGTCCTTGTTATGGCATCTTACAATAAATGCGTGCGTGCGTGTACGTAGGTCTGTAATCCACGTAGCTCGAGAACCGTTCGCCCCCCCGCCGACTTCAAATTCGACACACGCGTTCCACACCACCACAGGGAGTGCAGTGCCCGGCCTTGGGTCGGCTCAGAAAAGGCTTTCCCCTACTTCCTTCACATTGTTACTGAGGATACTAATTAAGGCTAGAGCTGTTCCATTTAGTGTACATGGAGTGGTTCTCAAACTTTTTAATTTCAAGGACCGCCGTAACTCTGAGAGTTACGCGCCCACATGGGGACATTTGGAGCCGACTCAAGGACACTTTGAGACCCACTTGGTGTAGCCGAGTGTTTCCCTCTGAGCCAATAAGCAACAATATTAGCACAATATTAGAATGGAATAGAGCCCTCATTAGTATCATCGGTAACACCTGTGAGGGAATTAGGGAAGGGGCCCAGAAGTAGGAAGAGTAAAGTGTGTAGAGTGTAGCGTGAGTAAACCCCCGTGCATGGGTTTAATCTTTAACTCCGAGTTTAACACGGAGCGCTTGTTCAGGCGAGTTAGCACTTCTGCGGATTGCGGAAGTAGAGTGTTCTTCCAGGTCCTTCAAATAGCCACCATAATAGATAAAGAGGTTAAATTGATTGTGGCGCTGTATTAACACATTTAGCCACACACACACACACACACACACACACACACACACCATTGTCCAAGAAGCCCAGTGAGACAGAATAGGAGGACTTGTGGACAGAGGACAATGTGATGCTAAAACAGAACGCACACCGCAGAGAATCAGATTGTAACATGAACCTTAATGTTCAGAGACAGCATTCAGAGTAAACATCCTGTTTGTTAGTGTGAGAACTCCACCGCCAGCACATCATGTGAGAGCCGTTCTCTTTGTCGCGGTAAAGATATAATAAAGACTTATAATGACAAAACGACTGAATTAGACCCACGCAGATCCTGTTGGCGAGATAAAACCGTAATCGCTTAATGGAAACTAATTCTGGGGATATTTGTTTAATATCTGTCCCTCATTTGAACAACAGCCGGGTTGCTTGTTCTTGGAACAACGGCCGTCCAGGAGGTGAATGTTATATGGTACGTAACACTGTCCTCCGTCTGAGCCCAGCTGTATTAGAAGGATACATATTTTGTAAAACACCAAAAGGGGTTACCGCCCATATTTGTCAACAGTGGCGTGCACAGACATTTAGAGGGGCAGGTGCTCTTTAGAGGGGCACCGCGTGCAGCGCATTTTCGGGCGGGAACCCATTTTGGTGCTTTAGCAGATCTATAAGCTCTACAAGCTCATAGCGCGCGCTACGAGCTTGTAGGTCTGCTATTTTTTTTAAATCGAAGATTTGATCAATGTCACCATGGTCCACACACTACAAATTAAGAAAAAAAATAACACTTTTTTTTTTTTTTTTTAAGAGCACATTGCCAAAAGGGCAGGGGGTGCTCTAGCACCCCCTAGTGTCTATCTGTGCACGCCACTGTTTGTCAAGTCTAGAATATCTTTCAAATCAGTCAGCAACCATGAACGGTGTCCCTCCAACATGCATGGGATCAGCCCAGGCTATGGAGCGGAGCTATAGAGACACCTGCAATCACAGACGTTCAGGTGTTCTTGGCCAGACGTTCAAGTTCATTCAAGCCAAAGTGTATTACTTTGACACAGACATGTATAAACCCAGACAAAAATACTCCAAGTTGCTAGCAGCTATATGAGAGGGTTCAGTGGAGTCAGGACGAGCTGTCGAGCCTGTCGTAAGTCAGAGCGAGAGTGAGGGAGAGAGAGAGAGAGAGAGAGAGAGAGAGAGAGAGAGAGAGAGAGAGAGAGAGAGAGAGAGAGAGAGAGGAAGGAAGACAGTAGAGTGACGATGAACTGCACAGTGCACACATCATCATTACTATTATTATTTTCTTTTTTTATACTGTTTTTATTAGGCATTTTGTATATGACATAACTTCAGAATATCATTGACAGATAATGAGTAATTAAGTAATATAAAATGAAAAAATAAAATAGTGACAGGTAGTGTAAATGTTCCAAATACAATACATAATACAAAAAGGTATATAAATGTGATAAACAAGAACAAACTGTTAAACAGTGACAAATGTTAATATTATTATTAGTATTATGGAATCCCTCCGGTATCGATGTGCACTCTGCTGAGTGCTCCTTGCCAGTGTTGACTGTTCAGAATGAATATCTTTAGAATAAGCTCCCCAGAGAAGATGCACACATACGTACATTCTCAGAATTCCAAACCTGCATAAGTGCATATGGAACCACAAAGCGAAGACCCAGGCCCAGAGACATAGTTAGACATGGAAAACAAACTAAAAATACACTGTGTACTGTGTGTACATGCTGTACACACAGCAGCACAGCCATCTGAACATGTCACAGGAAAACAGACGAGAATGTGTTTCAACAGGTTTATCTGTGTTACTTCACGGCGTGCATTGCGCCGCTGTGAGTGGCTGCCTGTTTAGTAGTGGTTGTATCTCTCTCTCTCACTTTTCAGTGTCCTTTCTATAAAGATTTCAAAATGTCTACTATGATTAACTCTAAATGAGAGCACGCTGTGTTACATGTAGTCATTTTTCCTTGCCGTGTTATGCTGGGGTAACAAGCATCATCATCAAACTGCGAGGAAGGCAGCTCCATAGTTAATAATAATAATAATAATAATAATAATAATAATAAAACTTTATTTGTATAGCACCTTTCATGACATGAAATGCAGCTCAAAGTGCTTTACAGAGCAATGGAGAAAAAAAGAAAAGAAGTTGGAGTTGACCTGAACTCAGTGCACCCTGCTACGTATAACCCTGGAGGATCTGTCTGTCATTGCCTGTCGGTAACCAGAGAACTCGCTGGTTTTACGACTCGCCGCCGTTTAGTGCATTTTAGTTTTACTTCACCTTCATTTAAATTGCATTGAATTGAGAGAGAGAGAGAGAGAGAGAGAGAGAGAGAGAGAGAGAGAGAGAGAGAGAGAGAGAGAGAGAAAGAGAGAAAGAGAGAGAGAGAGAATAGTTGTTTAGAGTTTACACTAGATGAAGTAGGAATGCTGAAAGTTTAAACACCAAAGTACCGAAACAATGTAAGTCATTATAGTAAACAATATCCTGCAATAGCATTGGTACTATCATTGGTATTCACATACTCACCTTTTTTATCATTATCTAGCTGACCATTTAATTGCACAAAATAATTTGATCACTTTGGAAATAGCTATAACATCTGTGGGTTTGACATAGCCTACTACACTGATGAAGACAGCATGTTAGCATAACGATGAAGACACTGAAACTTGTTTCTCTCCACGTTTTGCTGCGGCGAGTTGGTAAACCTGGTATAGATGATACAAAGTAGGCTACCAAAAGCTAACCGTAACATTAAAAAAATAAATCCTTCCTTGCCAAATGCCATTAAGGCACTAAATTATAGAAATGTTGTTTTTCAATGAATTTGCCACTGTTTTGTGTAAGTGTTGTTGCTGTTGTTGTAACAACTTTCCACACGTGGACAATAAATGAAACTAACTAACTAACTAATCCGTCGAGTTTTCCGGTACTCGGCCTGTCACCCTCAGCCATGAGCACACAAACACACGTGCATGTGTGCCAGCGTGGGTGCGTGATTACGGAGGGGACTCAGAGGAGGACCATTAGAAATTACAGAAAGGCCACGAGGAAGAGAATAAAAGTAGAAACACATTACTGTATGTAAAAGTGCCTTGAAACAACTTGTAATTCTGTACAATAATAACATTGAATTGAATGAAATGGAATTGAGGAAGCTGGGTGCTATCCTGATGATGAACCCCTATAGCTGTCAACCCCTCTATGATAACACAGTGCATTTATATAGCGCTTTCATCCAAGGCGCTCTACATAGATTGTGCATTACATCCACCCATTCACACACACACACACACACCGATGCCCGGGGAAACCATGCAAGGCACCGACATGCACAGAGTTCAGAGTCTTGCTCAAGGGCACTTCGACACTATAACTCCAGGGGAGCCCGTGTTCGAACTGGGAACTATACTTGCGGTTGCCAGACCGGTCACTGACAAGCCAGAAAAGAGGAGGAGCATCTTCATCCACCGACTCATGCCAACACATCCCAAAGCAACTAGGTCATTGGTCAGTGTTGATAGTCTGTACATAGTCCCATTGTTGTTATTCAATCATCATACTGCGTACTGTACTCTATGTTATAGAGTCATAGAGTCTATACTCTATAACATAGAGTACAGTACACAGCACGTATGCAACTGTGCATGGTCTATACTATAGACCATGCACAGTTGCATACGTGTACTGTACTGGTTCATTGCTGATACATGTAAATTAATTCATATATGCATTTAAATATTTAATTATTAGTTATGTACATATACATACATACATACATACATTCCAGCAGTTTTTAAGGACCCGCTTTTAGGCCAGTGCACCAGAGCAAACTCTTGCCTTTTTTTAAACCCTACCCATTTTAACCAAATACATACATACATACATACATGAGGATATTGCAAGTCACCAGGCCGCTCTATTTTCCTCCATGCGGCTGTTGTGTTAAGTGGGCCACGATTGCTTTTGAGATTTCCAAGTGGGACCTGATGATTCAGATAAAGGTTGGGAACCACCTCTGTATGTGAAGTCACGCATTCAGAGATCCATAGCAGTTATCTATATAGAATGAGCAGCTCAGTCGTTTCATTCTGATCATTGTTCTTGCTCATCTTAGTTTGGGCCTTGAATCTGAGTGTGGGGTCGAGTGGCTCTCTCATGTGCTCACGGGGTACGTGAGCCCACTCACTCACTCACACACACACATACACACACACACACACACACACACACACACACACACACACACACACACACACACACACACACACGTTTGTGTCTGCAAGGCTAGGATGACAGACATGTCCAGACAGTTCATGGTGGCGTATAGATAGAAGCTTCCCCTGATGCACAGAGCCCAGCCTGAAGACACCCACCCACGCACGCGCACGCGCACACACACACACACACACACACACACACACACACACACACACACACACACACACACACACACACACACACACACACACACACACACACACACAGAGAGAGACTTCTGCCTTCAGAAAGTACATCTGTGGCCTTCCCTATAGAATCTATAGTCTGGTCTTCCTTCCTGGTTTAATGTTGCAGTCACACATCTGTGAGCCTGTGAGCCACATCAAACCTCCTGTCAAATAAATGAACTAAAACATAGTGTCTGTATGTATGCCTATGCTAAGGAAACGAATGTCCTTAAAGTTAAGCTTGTAATAGTGTTGGTATGCAACAATAATTACTTTCTTAGCGATTATGTGACCACTTTTGTAATCGAATAATCAAGAAGCATGTTTTGATATACACACACTATACATGAATTAATTGAATAGAAAAATGATTGATGTTTTATAATTGACTGAACTGGTGGTATTCTGATTAACGTATGTCCGATATGTTTTGACGTACAACAGAGTCCTGCAAAAATACTGGTAGTAAAAATAGTGTCTCTACAAGCTTGTGTGGCATAGCATTTTGAACTGGCAGATGTGCTATTTTCCCTAATGTATTTTTTAAAATGAAGAAAATGGTGTTATTATTTTATTCAAATCGACGGATTTTATTTTCATAAATTGATTGAATCGAGTCGTTCAATCAACTCCCGTGGCCCTAAAGGTACACACGCACAATGGCTGATGAGGTTGAATAAATAAATGAACACAATGGGCAATGAGACATTATTATACGCAGGCGAGCATTCTGTGTAAACAAGACAACTACTGTCTGAACACTGGTGGGACAATGTCACCGAAGCAAAGCATGCATACAACCGAAAGCCTGGAAATGGGTATTGTATGCCGGCTCAGAGATACACATATTTCCCACCAGAACCACATCACAATAGAAAGACATCAACAGAGTGCAAAAGATAATAACAGATACTCCTGTGTTTCTACAATGACCCGAACGTAATATTGTTTGGCACAGAAATAAAGACAAGCCAAGCACATGCTCACACGTGCGCATACGAGCACACAAACGCGCACGCACGCACACAGTCACACACACGCACACACACACACACACACACACACACACACACCTGAGAATACCCCATCTGCTGTATACACCCTGAGGTTCTGAACCTTGTACTGTATTCCTGTTGGTTGAAAACACCCGTCTTGCTGCAGGGGATGTCAGGATTGAAGTACGTCGACCTGCTACCTACTACCACCACTGTGCTGGCTCTGGTATTGTCGGTATGTTATTTGCAAAGGTTGGGATCACCTAACCTCAGTCCTGCGAGATTCACTGATCCCACCCCTTGAGTACAATTTACAAACCTTAACCCTGGCAAAGGGTATATGTTAGCTTGTAGATCTACTATTTTCACCAACCGTTTGGCCCAGAATAAGTATTGCATGGGGTTCATGTGGTTAAACCCTAGTATTATAACTACTTCACAGTCAAATGGCCGAAAATAGCATCTCTACAATAATGCTCACAACACGTCTTAAACTTGTAGATCTGCTATTTTCTGGCGTTCGTCTATGCCGACTGAGTTCGCCTTGTGACATGCCCAGGATGCATAGCAGGGCCCGCTGGGGGTTCCTGTGGTTAAAGATGAATGAGGAAAACGGAGTGGCATCTTGATATGCAGGTATGCAACGTTAGTACGCGCATGCACACAGATCTCAAAGTGCCACTGGCATGTTATCGTGTTCCAACACTTAGTTGCGTTCTGGAATAAAACCAACAACCTCCAGCTCAGCAGCGCCAGTTGAACAAACACCGTCTCTGAACCATAATCCACCGCCCGCCCGCCCGCCCCGCGTGCCGAAGGGGGAACCGGTTCCACCTGCGGTGTGGTCGAGTGGGGGATTCCAATCCACCAGTGAGTTACACACACCGAGGGGCGACGCTCTTACACAATACAGACCACATTCTGTTGCCTGTATACACATCACACCAGGGGTTCTGTAAGTTCCGTACAGCGGACCCCCCCCCCCCCTATAGGGGCCCTTGAGGGAGTTCCAGGGGGTCCCCTCCCCACCCAGCTAAATGATAGCTAGGAACCAAAGGGACTGTTGCGGTAACTCTACGTCTGTAACTCTCTGTACTCTCTTGAGTTACAGACCCAATGGAACCAAAATGGGACCTGTCGGTTCCATTTGTACACTCTCAGAGTTAAATGAACATTGATTTTACAATATAAATTGGGGTCGCAGAGATAGAAATGCCATTAAATGGGGGCCTGTGTGGCTTATATGCATGTCAAACTGGGGGTCCTTTAAATTCGAATTAGTTTTTATCGATGAGTGTTTAGTTGCTGTACGCTGGACTTTGAAAACAAATTCTCAGTTAAAACGCAAATACCCTCTAAATATCTGGGTTCATGCCTCTGTATTTTCTCGGTCCACACTTTCACCCGCCTACTGCACACCACCAAATATCTCGGCTGAGAATACACAGATCAACAAGCTTTTTTTGCCATGGTGACGTAATTATCACACATTTAATTATTTCACTTGACCTCATTTTATTGAGGCAGGCCAGCAGTAAAGAACAAATTCTTATTTACACTGACAGACTGGTAGGATAGGCCTCCGGGGAAGGACGGGAGCACGTCAGGGGCTAAAATGAACTCCACTTAAATATTACAGTATAGTGTAAACAGACAGTGAACGGTGCTCCTTTGTACCCTATATGCAGTGTTGGAAAGTCAGTACATTAAGTACCAACTTAAGTAAAATGTTGAGGTATTTGTACTTTACTTGAGTACTTCCAAATTCCAATATACGTTCACTTCTATTCCACTACATCTCAGATACAAATATTGTATTTTTACTCCACTGCATTTATTTGACAGCTTTAGTTTACTAGTTTATTTTGTGGATTTTGATTATCATTACAAAATAAATCATACAATTAACCACCATACATTTCTGGCCATTTGAAAATAGCCGATCTACAAGCTCACAATGGGTCGCAATGCCAGCAACGCACTGTGAGCCTGTAGGTGTGCCATTTAAAAAGTACATTTTTATACATTTGAAAACTTATATATTTATGCCCAATGGCTACTTTTTACTTTTGGTACTTAAAGTACATTTTGATTCCAATACTACTCAAGTACATTTTGCATTCCGGACATTTACATAACAGAGAGCGTATTCTGTATTGCAGGCTTGACACTTTCACTTCAGTGAAACAGTCGAGTGCTATTTTTCCACCACGGCATGGTAAACAAACAGTACGCCGTGCTCCTTTGTACCCTATAGGTCCTGTATTATCCCTGTGTGTGCGTGTCTTGTGTTGTGTGTACCTATACTGTCTGTGAGTCACTGTGTAACTGTGTCAGGTCATGTTATGTCCTTGTACCATGTGCCAGATAGTAGCCTACTGTGCATTAGCCTAGTATGTAACATGTCCAGCCATATGGCTCGTCGTGTGTGTGTGCCACTGCCAAAGGACAAACTATGGAAATGTATGCAACTGTCTATTAGAAGTCATACGATCTTATAATGAATCCACCAAAAAATGGTTCCAAAACAAAACTACACAGTACTAAAAAGAAACAATTATGTAAGCTCATGAGCCAAAATGAAGTTTAAAAAAAAATCCCCCCCAGGCTGCAGTAGTATCTTCTTATTATTGACTATTGAGGCCTACCCTCTGCAGTAATAACTAAGAAGCTGCATTCAAAGGTATAATTCTATGTAAATCTGCGGTGGTCATGTTTGGACCCATCAACCTTTGTGTGTGTGTGTGTGTGTGTGTGTGTGTGTGTGCGTGCCTGTGTGTTTGAAAAACACTCTTTAAGGGGGAGGGCTTTCTTGTTCCCAAAGCCGCCAGTCAGACAATAAAATGTCTGTAAAAGGAACCCTATAGGCACAGCGGTATATACAGGCCCTATATGGGCACGCGCGCGCACACGCCCAATAAAAAAACCTCCGCGCTGTTGCAATGCAACGGCCCTGGCTGGCTGACCGTGCACAGTTTACCAACATGTGCCAAACACCACACACTGTGCGTTAATGTACACGTCATGTATGTAGCCGGTAACCACCTCTCTCTCTCTCTTGCCCCCCTTTCTCCCTCTCAGCATTGAAGTTATACCTCTTTTCTTATCCGGTTCCTTTCACTCTGACCCCTCTGGTAGATTTAAATAAATAGAACAAGGCACGCAGCAGCAGCTTTTGGTTTGTGTTTGGTATGGAATTTCTCTCTCTCTCTCTCTATAAACAAAAAAGGGCTGCAGGCAAAACGGAAATCAATACGCCCGAGTGTGCAAACAAACTAACTGCAGTTTCAGTGCAGTTCTGTTCTTCCTGGACGGACGGACGGACGGACGGGTGGATGAATGGAAGGTAGCCTATAGGGTGCATGTCGTGGGGGGTTTCTGCAGCCTTGGAGCCGCTCTCTAATCTAATCTCTCTCGTCGTCCCAATGCGGCAGAGAATGAATCCGCAGACAGTGTGAGTGACTCCCCCGGCCGGGGCCGCTGGACCGTGTCGGTCCCCCTGGCCCCTGCCTGCCTGCAGACTAGCAGAAGCCTGGGCTTCAGTCTAATCAAACGCGGCCGTGTGGTTCTCCGGTCGCCTCACAACAAAGACACAACACAGCAGTGATCTACCATGATCCTCTGGCCATGTTGCCAGCCGCGTGAGAGAAATAAGCAACCCGGGAGCACTTTAAACCTATTTCTGCATCGGCTATTTATTTTTATTTTTAAGGAAAAAATGTAAAATATGTTTCAAACATTTTAACAAAGTCGTACACGTTAGTCACACACAGCAGTGAAATGTGTTCTCTGCATTTGACCCATCTCTTGGAGTGGTGAGCCGCAGGCACCGTGCGCCGCGCTCGGGGAATCATTAGTTGTAGTTGATTTGACCCCCAACATTTAATTGATGCATTTCTGAGTGCCAAGCAGGGAGACATTGGGTCCCATTTTTACAGTCTTTGGTATGATGATCCGACCTCCCAGTTTCAGGGCGGACACTAGACACTAACCACAAGGCCACTGTCTGGTAACAACACAAATCTAATCTTGTATGGCGGGGGACGGGAGCGAGGCTGGCACATTTTCAGATTGATAAAAAAATAATTTATTTGGGACAGTCATTGACATGGAAATATTTTAGAACCACTGGTGTAAACAACATTTAAGGAAACAAGCCCAAATATATACATTGCTATAATATAGCAAAAAAAAGCCCACTGCCAATGTCGCTTATAATAAGCACACCTGGCAACACCGTCCAATGGCTCCTCCCAGCCATGATGCTCTGTCACCGCCCACCCGGGCCGAGAAGGGGGCTGTTGTTTTTACCGCACCGCACGCCGCAAACGCGCACTCTTTTTGGGGGGGAGTGTCTCCCTTCCTTTTGCTGCTGCTGCGGCATGCGGTCATTCAATTATAACACGCGTGGCGCTTATAGTTTCCACACTGCATCTAGTCGTCATCTACCGTGGTTGGTGGGGCACGGCAGGCGGCAGATAACGCGCTGTGATGTGATGTAACGAGAAGATGGACTAATCGATGCACAGTCAGTCAGTCAGTCAGTGTAGGACCGTCCGTGTGGTTGTGTGGGAACACGAGCTCGTCCCCGAGCGACGTTATGTAATGTATGCCGCGCAGACCGAAGAGCCAAACAAAGAGCCGGGGTTAGGCATGGCTATAACTCAGTCACGGTGCAGCAACAACAATAATAACAACAATGGGCTATACGAGCTTTAATAGCCTTGGATTGGATGTACCCGTACTGACTGAGAATAAAGCCCGTAATAACATGACTTGGGCCGGCGTGTGCGCACAGAAGTGTACACACGCATATCAGAATGTAGGATCTAAACATAGGATTTCCTGAGTTTTATCTGGGAGCTTCGGCGGGCCCCTCAGCAGCAGCACACCGCTATACAGTACACACAGTGTGTATGATATCAGATAACATGTCAGAGTCAGAGACCTGGTCTGGCAAATGTATCATCATGATCATGATCATATAATCAACCTGTAGCCTGTGTAGGCTATACATTTTTTATTAAAACAACATAAAGATAATCCAGTGTTTTTCAAAGGTTTTCATGACAAGAACCACAAAAGTAATTAGTTCAGCCAATATGTTGTGTCATAGCCCCCCAATAACATTAATTTGTTAAAATGTATTCCTATAAAAAATAAACATTAAGATGCCCTGAGGGCGAGGTCGTGTGCACGCATCCGCCTGGGTGACGGCAGACTGCTGGGTGAGCGCTGGCGCTTTTGGCATGGGGGGGGGGGGGTCAGATCAACAACATTTCTGTACTGGCCATATATGGAGTGTGTCTTGAGTGTACAGGGTTTGATGGTTTGAAAGGATCAACATATGGAATGTCAGAACAGGTCAGCTCCACATATGGAGATCGAAGGGTTTTGAGGTTTGAGGTCAGATGTAGAGTTGCTGCTGGTCGGCATATATGCAGAATGCATCATCTATAGGTGATGATCCAGTCTTCTCCATGTATGGCTATCCAGGGTTTGATGAGGTCAGTGTCGTGATCTTCATATATGGAGACGGCCATATGGGTGAACCTCTGCACGTGTTATGCTCTCCCGGTAAACTGTCGGACGAAAAGAACCGTCTGGGGTTGGCACTATAGTGACCGGCACAACAGTATACAACTAGAAAAAGTGCCCTTCTGGGCACAGGTCTCCACCAGGAGGATAGGAGAGTGTGTGATGTTTGGCAAAATGTTTAGGAGTAATTTAAACATGTTTGTTTGGGTGTGTGTGTGTGTGTGACGTTTACATTGCCACAGCAAAAGTGGAACAAAACAATGAAAATTAGAGGTAAAAACAGCGCCACCTTGAGGCTGAGTTGAAATTGTTCATGTGGCATTTCTTCCTCGGCCTAGTGGGAATGTGCGTGCACAATTTCACGGAAACCACGCGATGTGTTCATGATTTGCAGCATTTTGTTTGAAACTGAGCACTCCTGTGAACTTTGGAAGCCAATCTTAACCAATCAGGATGGAGTCTGAGAAATCTGAAAGACACGTTTCGTTGAATGGCTCTAGAGAGACTGTGTACCAATTCGTGCGATGTTTGGACAAAATCTGTAGGTGTACTGTGCAAAAACTTGTTTTGCACAAAGCGGCCTCCTGGTGGCGCTATAACAGGCCGTTCTGGAAATTTTGGGGCAGAGGTTCATCGTTGGCATCCAGGGAGTGTGTGTGCAAAATTTGGCATCGACCGGGTTAACGGTGCCGGAGATTAGCTGCTCACGGACACACACACGGACGGACGGACGGACGGAGTGCAAAACATACTCTCCCCCCATGCCTTCGGCCTGGTGGAGACAACAACATGCCACGGTCTAGCAGCCATGGAAGAGTCACACTGCACTGAGATGAGAGGGTGACTAAATTGCAGGAGAAAATTCCCAAAAGAGAAACATCCTCCCCAAACGCAGATGTCGAAGTAAATCCGCAGAACACCACAGCGCCATGGCTGCGTGCTATAAAAGACTTTTAAAGTAGGCCTATATACCAGTATTTAACCGCTGCTTTAACCATATGCATTTTATGTAAACATAGCACTCTATAATGTATACTCATAGCTTCACTGTACAGATACTCTACTGTTAGACATATATTAGGTTATTAGCTTGCTTATGACTATATGTATTACCATATGTTGTTCTTGCTTACTGTAAATCACTTTGGATTAAGAGCATCTGCTAAATGCCTATTGTAATTGTAATAGTATGAACCTTAGCATCCCATTCTAGGAATGGCATAATCCGTTTTTATTCCAACATTCAATAAGGTCAGACTACAAATGAAATGTCCTTTGTTCATCGATTTTGAGGCTACATTTAGAAGCTGTCTATGGCTATAAGGGTAAGCAGAACTAGCCTGGCTAATGAGACAGACTAAAAAAAAGCCTGCCATAGTGTGATATTAGTCTGGCTTATTAGCCAAAGCAGAACAGGGGACAGTATTCAGTGAAAGATGACAATGAAGTAGTATCGCATCATCGTATAGGCAAACATTTGGCAAAAATGGGCAAATATTCTCGCAAAAAATAGCAGATCTACAAGTTCACATCCATTGTGTGGATGGCTTGTAGATGGCTATTTTCTGCAAAGAGATTTTGTGGGGCCAACTACAGACCCCTGGGTCTGTAGTTGTACAACAACAACAATGTCTGCTCAACAGGCCTCCCCAACACCCTGACTGTGTGTTCGGCCATTCCATGTCTTATAGGAACATAACATATGTTCCTGAAATATGGAACACATGGTCAGGTACTTGTTTAGTATGAGAATATCAAATCCATCAACGTACATTTTAGTGCAAAGACAGCATGTCTGTCCAGTTTGCCATTATACTTGCCGGATGCGGTGACATTACTTGTCTGTCTTATGCTGTTTGCATGCTTTATCAGGCTATATCGAACCCCTGTCTGGTGTTTTTTGAAACGATCCCCCCGCTGTTTAATGTTTATAGGCAGCACATTCCTCAGGCACTTTTCGCTTTATTAACACAGTGACAGACGGACATGAAGATGAGAAGGAGACTATAGGAGAGACAGACAGAAGGAAAGCTGAGAATCAGACAGATCGGAAATCTGAGAGGGGGGAAAGTGTTGGAGAGATAGTAGGACATCTGAAAGGGAAACATGCAGTGCAGAAGAACCAGAGACTATAGGACATCTGAGATGTAGACCGTCCTGTTGGACGAGGAAAGATTTGATCTTATAGGTCAGCAAGGGTACAAGTAGTTTCAGAGTTAATTGTGTAGGTGTTAAATGCATGACCTCATCGACCAGCACAGTTTATGTGTTTCTATTGGAAACTAAACATCCTTTACAAGACAATAAACATTTAAATGAACTGAATACAGCATTGACTCCAATCATTCCAATGGGGCGGGCCCACGGGTGGGCAATGCGTATATTGCAAATGGGCCCCCAAGTAATTGGCAAAACACATACTTTATTGATAACATAACCTTAATATAAAAACAATCATGTAAAACAAAGTCAATACCAACACATTCGTTTCTTTGATCCAAGCAAAAACACAATTGATTGATCGATCAGCAAAATAAACATGCTCAGGAATTGCATGCGGCCCACCCATAAGCAGTGAGATGTGTTGGTGTGGCGGAGTGCCCACCCATAATCAGTGGGATGGGTTGGTGTGGCTGAGGGCCCACCCATAAGCCGTGGGATGGGTTGGTGTGGCTGAGGGCGCTTTTGAGATGTTCAAGAGGGGAACCGCTGGAATACAGATTTTGAACCAGAACCATTTAATCGACACCATGTGTCCATGGGTGGTTTGGTCTTTGCCAACTGCCATACTGTCTGTCTGTCTGTCTGTCTGTCTTTTGCTTCTCTTGCTTCCATGAAAGAGTACATTCAACAAATACAAACTATATTCACAACTATTGGCCTTAAGTAATAATAACATATTATTTAAACATACAGTATTAGCTATTACAGCATTCAGACACTGTAAAGTATAATTTGATCGATTCCTCTAATACAGACAGAGATAAACACTTCAGCGGTCTCATTTACAGCAGGCAGGAGCTCAGTGTCCTTCAGTTATGAAATAGATCCCTAAACCCTGCCAGTGATATTGTACAAAATAAGAAAGAGAGAAAGAAAAAGTGTATGCAAGTGCATTGGAGGAGTTTCAATTCCAAAAGTAATTCAAGCTTATACAGAAGAGGATCAGCTCATATTTTCCACAGACTCTTTCAAGATACATGTATGAAACACAAGTCATGCAGTCCCCTGTGAAGTTCTGGATGAGTTTTCAGACAGTAAAAATATAATTTACCCTTTGTAACAATGTATCTCTGTGAAAGTGGTATTGCCACAACGTCATACCTGAAAACTATTATTATTATTATTATTATATAACATTATTATGTACAGGGTAAGGTTGGAACCAGGAAATAACACGAGACTCTGTCCCTGACCACCAGTAGCCTATAGCCAAGAAGAGACAGACATGGACCACCTGTAATTATGCCATGGACCATTAGTGGGCCATGGACCACTCCTTGAGAAGCAGTGCGCTAAATGACCATGGTGGTGACCTAAAGCCCTAACCACACCAAAGGGTCAAGGTGGTTTTAGCGTTGTCCCTGCGGTGTGATATGTCTTGTTGCCCGTTGACCCACGTTGACCCTAGTGATTCAACGCATGGAATTCAATGGCCCAAACCACACCAAGGGGTGGTTTGGGCCATTGCAAGCGTTAACTCCTTGCAACCGTTTAGACCCAAAAAGTTGCATGGTGACCCTTTTCTTTATAGCTATTTTGAATATTAAAAGGGCTGGCATTATCAGCTGAGGCTTCTGCCAAACACTCCCTTTTGGTCAACAAAAAACCGAATACATTGTATAAGGTGTGTTTATTTTAAATGACCAATAAACTTGAACTTGAACTTGCATGGTGACTCACTCATAAATCGTGAAAATATTTATTTCAGAAAACTGGGAGGATTTAGAAGATTTTTTTAAATTTTCGAGGTAGGCCTAATGGGTTAACTGAGGCCATTAATATGGAAGGTTAAGAGGAATATAGTTATGTGGTTTGGTTCTCAACCTTTTTTTTGCTCTTTTTGAGCATAATTTCAAGCAATCTTCAAGTGCCACCCCAACCTAGCCTCGTGTAGGCGTAGCCATACTACACTGCGTGGATATTAGTCTGGTATTAGTTTTTTTCAAGGGGCGGTTACAAAAAGATTCAAACGGACTCTATTGGTTAAACTTAAAATCAATCAGAGCAGCGTATGTCACACACATACCGGGCCCTGGTTGGTCCTCCACTACTGCTGGTCCGCCGAAACACGCTCACAATTGAGCGACACTAGACTCAATCCGCCTGGGGCAATATGCATTGCCAAAGGCAGATTGAAGGCTTAACCCAACCCACCTTTAGCCCACATGTCAACAGCCAACAGTGGTCCCCATGGTTCTTATAGTCAGGGTGGTGGTCCATGGTTCACGATCAGTCGAAAACCCCCTGGCCTAGAGACTACAGAGAGACCCTATATAGGCCGGAGAGCAGGGGTCCGGCTGTACGCGAACACACCGTATTAATACACTTCCTGATCCCTTATAATAAACTGCAGCTTAGAGAGATTTCCTATCATAACAGGGGAGCCTCCTCCTGCTTCTTAAAGACACACAACACACACACAGTTTCATATTGTACAGTGTCGGTCCTAGTTGTCGCGGCCGGGCATTTATTGACACAGCGTTTCTCAGAAGATGTGTTCGATAGGCCTTGTGCAAAGGGACATAAACATCAACAACTGGCCGGACCGCGGCTGGCCGCTGTTTGTGTTGAGACTGCTGCTGCTCGCTGTTTCTGTTGACATTGGTTTAATAATGGCTGTCAACAATCATGAAGCAGGGAGAGATGGGCTGCACATGAAACACACACGTGTGTGTGTGTGTGTGTGTGTGTGTGTGTGTGTGTGTGTGTGTGTGTGTGTGTGTGTGTGTGTGTGTGTGTGTGTGCGTGTGTGGAGGGGTGTGTCACTGTGTTTGTGGAGGGGTGTGTGTGTGTGCCTGTGTGGTGTGTAGGGGTGTGTGTGTGTGGGTGGGGGGGGCATAACCTATGACTACAGGCCAGTTGCAGTCTTGCACAGACCTCAATCATAAGTGACAGTTATATGAACCTGTGTTATTATTACCACATCTAGTTTGTGTATTTTTCCTGTAGGCCTACAGCCTATAGCTAGCATATATGGTTTTACATAATGAAGCTTATGTCTGATTTGAATTAAATGGTACACTGTACATTGTTGTTTTTTTGTTGTGCACAAAGCCATTAAGCAAATCCAACCAATGAATAGGCCAAAGGAAACATGAATGGTTGTTATTATTATGTAATGATCAATAATGAATCAATATTTTGCTACCACAAGGGAGAGTTGGCATATTTGGCATTTGATTTTTAAAAGATAAGAAGGACCCATGATCGTCGGCTTCAGATCACGAGGCTGATTTGAGGGGGGCGGCTGACTGACTGATGTTTTCTCAAAGGCAAAATGGCGTGAATGGGCACGTACGGGGCCGAGCGAGGCGAAGAGAGCACACTGACAAACTTACACCAGAGCCACGAGATGGGGGAAATATCGCTGCGCGCCTACGCCGTGCGGTACGGCAGCATCCAGAAGGAGTGTACACACACACACACACACACACACACACACGCGCGCTGTGCTGCCTGCCTGCCTCGAAAAGGAGGAGGCAGTCGCTTCAATCACTTTAAGTGCTGACTTGTGTACAACATTTTTTTATGTAATATTCTGTAGGTAACGGCGGGCGAGCGGGGGGCTGAGAAGAAAGAAGAATGAAAGAGCCCTCACCTCGGACTAGAAGGAGAAGGCGAAACCATGAACGGGGCCGTGTACATTTCGTTTTTCCAAGGGCAACTGGAGTCCGTGCTGGAGCAAGTGGTGCAACTCGCCGTGCAGGAAATCAGCAAGACGGTGGGCTCGAGTCTCAACTCGCTGCTGCTGGAGACCGCCGCCAAGGAGCAGGAGAACCAGCGGCTCTCCGTCAAGCTGCAGTCCCGGGAAGGGGAGCGTAAGGCCGGCGGCGGGACGGACGGACACGCCGCCGCCGACGCCAGGGACAGGTCCCCGGCCACGGTGCTCTCCGCCAGGGCGGGCGACGGCGGCAGCGCCAGAACAAAGCCCGATCACCACTCACACACCCCCGGCCACGGCCACGGCCACGGCCACGGCCACGGCACAGACACGCGCAGGCTGGAGCAGAAAGGACGGGTCGTGGGTAAGGGGCGCTATACGCGCACGACACGCACACACACAGACACAGACAGACGGACACACTTCTAGTGTCTGCAACAAACAGGCTCCAGTCAGTGTAACACGCGTTTCATTACGTAATTCTGTGAAAGCAGCAGGCCCACAGTCCTTACGTTACGCACACACATGTGAAATCCTTAACTCCGACTCTCCGAGAGAGAGTCTGAGCAGATGGAACCCAAAAAGGAGCCTTGTGTGGGTCCATGTGGTTTCCATTTTCAGTTTCCACACTGTCCGGAGTTACATGAACGTTCAGGATTTGCACAGTGCAAGTGTGCGTTTCTGTGCAGGCAGGCAGGCAGTCAGGCAGCCAGCCAGGGCGCACAGGGGCCTATAGATAGGGAAACACTACACACTGACATGTATGTTGCAAGACTAGAGAGAGAGAGAGCGAGGGGGGAAACACAGCAGGACAAAGAAGCGACAGTCACAAAGACACATATGAAAATGTGGGCACAGTAGTGACACTGTGACACTGTAATACACTGCAACACGCCCCCCTGGCGTTCCAGTGGAGACTGGAGACCAACTTTTAATTGGTTTTAATTGGCAGTTGGTGACATTTTCTGGTGTGGGCGCTTCTTGGGACAACAAAGAAGTGTTGGACCGAAGTGAAATCTCTTTGGAGTGTCCCGTGTAGGCTAAAGACGAGGGTTTCTAAAACACTAGAAGAAAGCATATCCCTGTCTGACAAACGACAGAGAAACAAAGTGACATGTAGCTTCTTCTTTTTTTTTAAGAGTAAAGAGAGGGCCCCCTACTAGCCCCCCACCTTGTATATTACGATATGAGGCCTCTATGACTGCATGACTAGATAAAGTTGGAATGTGATACTCCGTGATTTTCACTGAGTGTTATATGCCGAGACACTTCATCTGTGTATGCTTTTGTTTTCATTCCTGTTTGCCTAATCAGAGACTCAATTCAGACCTGAGGATGTAGTTTGGGGGGGGTCCTTGAAATAAGAGAACAGTTTGAGAACTGCTGTGCTAGTGTGATCAGCGTGTCTGGTTCGTGACGGATGTTGAGATATATATCACGCAAAGATAGAAGCCAGATTCGAACCACGACACAGCCATCCCCCGGGGCCGACAGTATTCCGCCACACGCCCCCCTAGCTAGCCTATAGCCGGGATGCCACAGTGAGCCTGCTGTTTTGTCCTGTGTTGACCTGCTGCCGTGTCTTGTCATACTCAACGGGCGGTGCATCAGTGATAGACAGATGGATAGATGGGGAAGCATGGATGGATGGATGGATGGATGGGCGGACAGACAGACAGACAGACAGACAGACAGACAGACAGACAGACAGACAGACAGACAGACAGGCGGATGAAGAGATGGTCACTGAACAAGAAGACATGAATGATATATGATCAAACTGTGACGATAAATGCTCCTGTATAGTTCTGACAGGTTAAAGTTGTGTTCTCTTTATCTGTCTATTTGAAGGACTATATATACTTATAATTTACTACATTTATAGTATGACAAGACATAATGTTACGTGTTAATCTGACCGTGTCCGTCTATTAAGTTGAGTTGTCACAAGGAAAGCGTATTGTTTCCACATTCACTCTCTGTTCCCCTATGTGGTTAACCCATTCTGACCTGAGATCAGATTCTAAAAATGTCTATTACATCCTGACAGTTCCATTATTAACCCATTCTGACCTGAGATCAGATTCTAAAAATGTCTATTACATCCTGACAGTTTCATTATTAAATTCTCTTGATATGGCGTGCGAACATGCGCATGCCTGTGAGTGCACACACACACACACACACACACACACACATATACCGGCGTATGGCGTGCCAAATGTGAACGCCCACAATCGCGCACACACACACGCACACACTGTGGGCATGAGACGTGGTACTGTCTGGTGATATTGTTTTTCTTGCTCAACTCTCTCTCTCGATTGGCAGAGGCAGACGGAAGCCTGTGGCATCCGACGCTGTAAGCCACAGCCTCTGGTGGGTAGTGGGCGCGGCGTCACTCACAGACAGACAGACAGACAGACAGACAGACAGACAGACAGACAGACAGACAGGTGTTTTGTTTGTTTTCTTTCCTTCTCTTTTTTTATCAGACACAGCAGGATGTCGCCTCTTTTCTCCTCTGCCAGAGGGCAGCTGAGCTGTCATTTTACGACCTTTTGTTCAAGGAATAAATTGTCTTTTAGACGTTTCGGGGCACACACACGCGCACACACACACACACACACGCACACGCGCACGCACGCACAAAAGGTTAATGTGCAGGGGCAAACTGTCTTCGGCCGTTTTCTGTAACCAACAGACATTGTCAATTATTTTGTCCTTTGTGATTTTGTTGTGTTGTGTTCTTGGCTGCGTTGAGCTGTGGCACAACCTTTCCACACGGCTACTCCCTTTTGAACAGTTTAATTGAAGTTGCAGGAGTGTCCATGTGATGTACCAGTACTCATAAATGTGGCCCAGTTCACATAATCGGGGCAGCCTCCAGTTTGAATCAATAGTAGATCTTAATCAATGTGAATCCATAGAGATCAGATTATATATATTAATTACTATACTATAGTATTTTTTTAATCAACAGATCATAGTAGATTTGAATCAATAGAGATCACAGTAGATTTGAATCAATCCACAGTTTTAATCATTAGAGAAGACGGTAGATCTACTTAGTTAGTACCCATAGTATTTTAATCAGTGGAGATCATGGTGTGTATATATGGAGTAATTATTCATTTTGAATCAAAGGAAATCCTTGTAGATTACATAGTCATAGACGTATGAATCGATAAAGATCATAGTACATTTGAATCAACAGTTTGTTCATCTGCAGAGCCAAAACGGAAAGAAAGAGGAGATTGTTTAACAATCTATCAATCTATAGCCCGGGCCAGGCGGCTGGCATAGCTGTCTGGGCACCTTGGCTGGTAATCCAGTCTGGCAGCGTGCCGCGGGTTCGACTCCCGATCCCGACGGCCTTTACTGCATGTCACCCCCCCCCCCATATCTCTCTCCATTTCCTGTCAGCCTACTTTCATCTATCCCTCTATCAATAAAATGGAAAAAAAGGCGAAAGCCAAAAACAATATCTTAAAAAAAAAAAGAAAGGGGGGGAGAAATTCCGCCTTAAGAGATTATTACACAATTAGTAATTGGGGAGCTTCAGATGACATAATGATGTCCTTCTTAAGCACATGGATGACACTCTTCTTAAACAGATATTTGAGTGAGGGACACAATAGAACCTTCTGCCATCTTTTAAATCCAACTTGAAAGCCGTTTTGTACTGGCAGCCTGGCTTCCATACAGAATTATGTGTTTCTACTTTAAAAGGCCATCCTTTAAAGGGAAACTTCACCCTTTTTGCAAAAAATAAATAAAATGTTAATGATGTTTTAGATAGATTTAGAACACTTTCCTGTGGTTCTTCATGTGTGTAATGTGTGGTTTTAGATATATCAGATATTAGCAGTGAGCTAAAGACCTCCAGGAAAGTGTTCTAAATCTTCTAAATGTCATTAACATATATTTTTGGCAAAAAGGGTGAAGTGACAGTTACAGCAGTCACCTACTCTTGAGTCTTGTCCCCATGAAAATGTTTGATCTTCACCAAAAGCTCATAAAAGCTGCAAATCATTAAAAATAAATGAATCCATCAGTACGAATCCGACAACAGATTTGTATTAAATTCTTACCACCGAACTGAATACGTCAGCGACTCATTCTGTCTCCAAAACAAAAAGCTATTCTAAGCCTGGGCAGATTTACTGGGCATATGTTTCTGACGGTAATGTCCCATGGTATTGGTTCAAATCCCTCCCAGTTTAAACCCCCTCTAAATAAACAAAACTTAAAACACGGAGGGCTTCTTTTAATGATTTGTCCAAACTCAAGGGGATTCGTGACACTTCCACCTCCCATGCACTCCCCCCCTCCCCCCCCCCCCCCCCCCCCCCCCCCCGGCGGCGCCACAACATGTCATCTGCATCTTAACGCTAGGATAGACACGGATTTATGTTTCAACATGGATCTGAGCTCGCCACAACTCGACCCCTGACCTTAACATGCTGGGGCTCCTGACCTAAATGTCTGTGTGTTTATGGTGGCATTGTGTGTGTTTGAGAGAGAGAGAGAGGGTTTGTGTTCGGCCTTGGAGTGTATTGTGTGTGTGGGTGTGTGTGTGTGTGTACTGTGAACATGTGTGTGTGTGTGTGGGCCATATCAAAGGCGGAACACTCGTTTTCCTATAATGGAGGCTAGCCTCGCTAACCTCTGAGTGTTAATGCCTTCGAGGGACGCGCTGCCCGCACGTACCCCCAGTATTGTTCAGTTGGCGTATATCGTCTTTGTCGGGTGGGAACCTTTATGTCCAAAAGTGTTACTTTTCAGGATTCAAATGTATGAAAGCTGATCTGCAGGCTCTCAACGCGTCGCTTCGCGCCACACTTTGAGCTTGCCGATCTGCTACTTTTGATACTTTTTGTGTGACGCCGTAGTAACTAGCCACATCGACACGTTGTGAGCAGGGCTTAAAGTACTCAGTCCTGGGGACGGATTTCAGTCCCGAGGGACATTTAATGAGATCAGTGGAGATTTGCAAAAAATCATTTTCATAGTCTTGGGATTTCTTTTGCTTTAAACCCTGTGTGAGCTTGTAGACTGGCCATTTTAACTATTCAAAAATGTTTAGCAAAATAGTAAAAAAAAAAGGCAAAGAAGTTTAGGGATAAGGAATTTAGCGCTGACGTAAATTATTATTATTATTTTTACATCTTATTTTTGTCCATGCTAAATCCCTAAACTTCTTTGCCTTTTTTTCCCCCACTATTTTGAAAAAAAAAACATTTTTGACTAGTTCAACTAGTCAACACATTGTGAGCTTGTAGTTTGGCTATGTCAAAAAAAATAAAAAAGGCAAGGAAGTTTAGGGATAAGGGGTTTAGCTTGGACGATAATAGGGAGGTTTCTGCCCGACAGCGAGGATAATATATATATACAGTAACATGGACGTGTGGCTTTGTCTTTACTAGAAATGTTTATATACATCTAATTATCATGGCACGTCCTGTTTAACTGATACGGTTCAGATGGTCAGGGTCGGTGTCTGAACAGTGTGGTGCTGACCCTAAACTCCATGCTGGACCACGGAGGATGGATCTTCACTCTGTAGCTGTTCTTGGTTTAACCCATTTTGGGGGGGGGGCAACCCCTTTTGGTGTTTTAACCCATTCTGACCGGGCACCCATTTTGATGTTGGCATCATGTTATGCTTTAGCTATTGAAAAATAGCAGATCTACAAGCTCATATCGCGCCACCGAGTGGCGCGATACGAGCTTGTAGGTCTGCTATTTTTGGAAAAAAATCGAAGAACGACTGACATTTTTAGAGGTCAGGTCAGAATGGGTTAATCAGACCAGTGTGTGTCCAGTGGAAAACTCGTATGAATCTGATCTCAGGTCAGAATGGGTTAAAGCATTAAAGCGTTATGCTTCAGATATAGAAAAATATCAGATCTGCTACGAGCTTGTAGGTCTGCTATTTTTGAAAAATCGTGAAAATGTGACTCAAATATATATATAGTCTTTCAGAGCCAACGTTTTTAACTCAAATCTTTGCTTCTGGGGGTGGTCCCTGGAACAACATATTTTCAGATGGGGGTCGGTGGCCAATTACATATAATGTTTGGGTTTCTTGACATGAAATATTGAGCACCACTGATGCATAAACATGGGGTATAGAGGGTATGCGAGGGTATAGAGGGTATGCTTAAAGTGAATGGCACATCGAGTGGCAAAG
Organism: Protomyctophum parallelum; assembly: GCF_964188405.1. Classification (NCBI taxonomy): domain Eukaryota; kingdom Metazoa; phylum Chordata; class Actinopteri; order Myctophiformes; family Myctophidae; genus Protomyctophum; species Protomyctophum parallelum. Next base: position 43,841,011 of record NC_139708.1, read on the forward strand.
CACCATGCAAAGTGAGTTTAACATTGTTTAATGTTGTTTAATGCAATCAGATAGGACCTTTCTGTTTGGATGCATTGGTTGTCAAGGCCAGAAAGTAGTTTTTTTTGCCAGTCAGTATAACTTGCATAACTTGCATAACTTCCGGGTTTGATGATGATGTCACACGCATACCCTCTATTTCAGAAAACGGTCAGAATTTAGAAGACATTTCTTTTAATCTCGACGTCTGGCCTAAATGGGTTAAAGTGCCCTGTGTTTTGTTTACATAACGAAACAATAAAAATGTTCTACCCATCATTTCCCTCTATAGTCCAGTGGTTCCCAAAGTGGGGTCCGGGGACCCCCAGGGGTACCTGAGGGAGTTCCAGGGGGTACCTAGCTCAACTTCGAGATATAGGAACCAAATTGACCTTTATGGGTCTGTAACTCAGAGTTAAATCAACAGTGATAGTGACCAGAGATAGACATGCCATTAAATGGGGGGTCCGTAGACTAAAGCATGTCAAACTGGGGGGTCCTTGAAATTAATATGTCTCGGAATGACTGCTAGAGCCGTAAAATCTTCTCTTATGGGGGTCACTGGCATATGTTTTCAAATGGGGGTCCGCAGGCCTAATAAATGTCAATTTAGGGGTCCTTGACATGGAAAAGTTTGGGAACCCCTGCTATAGTCCATACCAGGGGAAGGCAACAGGCAGCCCGCGGGCCAAAACTGGCCCCCCAGAAATAATATCTGGCCTGTCAGATCATTTGGAGAATACTTTGTTATGCAATATCAGAGCGACAGTCTCACATATCTAGGCTATTATGTCAAAATAAAGAACCTAATAGGCCCGGACGGGCACCTAGGGCTCCATTTTCCTCACCGCTAAACCCCTTATGCCTAAACTTCTTTGCCTTCATTTTTGAATAGTTCAACTAGCCAATCTACATTGACACGTTGTGAGCTTGTAAGACTGGCCATTTTAACTATTAAAAAATGTTGTGCAAAATAGTATAAAAAATAAGGCAAAGAAGTTTAGGGATAAGGGGTTTTAACCTGACGCTGCCAGGTCCAAGAAGCTTGCTACACAAAATTGTTTCACAGCTTATTGGGATCTGGGATCTCGGAAGCAAATTCGATGACGGGGCTGTTCCTTTTTTTTCAAGATACTTCGTAGATGATTGGATGGGACCGTCTGTCTATCACCGTGTGGGCGTGCAAACACAACCAATCATATTGACGTGTCTATATAGCTTCACATCCGGTTTCGCACATATCCCGCCCTTAGCTCACGCTGATTGGTTCGGTACGGAACGGATTGGTGTTAGCTCAACTCCCTGAGAGATTCCAGATGGATGCTGTGTTGGGGAACATGATTACCCAATACCGCCCCCATCTGGCAAAGTCAGGTTAAAGGGGTTTAGCGGTGACGAAAATGGAGCCCCTAGGCTGCCAAGCCAGCCCGACGGCCCCTTGCCACGTGTCACTCCCCATTTCCTGTCTGACTACTGTTTCCTATCAATAAAGGCATACAAAGCTTAGAGTATATATTAATAGAGTTCTCCTCCCATCCACTTGCATTCACTTGTTCAAAAGCGCATGAGGCGATTTCACTCCTCCTTCCGGGTAGGAACAGAGTGCATTCTGGGATGGATTGGGCCAAATCGGCCGTTGACTATCATTGCACGCGTTCACGTATGAAACGGCGTTCACGCGTCATCATGAACGTGCGCAATGATAGTCAACAGACCAGCTGCTTGTAAGATGGGGTACCATTATCAACCAATATAAGGCAACCATTTCCAAATGTCATTATACTTTACGTAGCATGGGACGTGTCAAACTAGGGGGTTTTCATGATTCTGAATCCATTGCAAGCATTAGTTTTGCAAAAGAAAAAAACCCACTCCTTTGCCTAAAAATGCCCATAGCCGTCATCACAAATGTGATGAGGTCAGCACATTTGGACACATTAGGGCAAGTGGCTATGGCCGAATTTAGCCCAAGGAGTATTTCCATGCAAAAATAATGCTTGGCATGGATTCAGCATCATGAAAACCGTCACATGCTACTTGAAGGATAATGACATTTTGGGAATTTTGCCTTATATTGGTTGTTAATGGTACCCCCAACTTTCTGCAGGTTTCCCAAGGGAGTTGGGTTGGAACAAATGCATATGCTATAGTAGACACCTTTATGAACACATCTGTGAAGAAAGCTAGTGGTAAGAACTTCTTTTGCAGATTTGCCACACATTTAGCAAATTCTCTCTAACTATAATATATTTTTGGGGCTTTTCTATCTTAAAACTATAATATATACTCTTATACCGATACTGATACCACTATACAGTATTTTCTCAAGCCACTTGAAGCCATTTGTCATTTGTGTTGTTTTTTTTTTGTCTGTTTTGTCCAGAGTTCAGACAGAGGTCTTCCGGGGGCTGTGTGGAGCCCTTGAGCCAGGCATGTCTCTGTCACGAGGGGGGGGGGGGGGGGTGCATTGCGTGTCTGTCTGCTGTCCTTGCTCCAAGTGTGTAGAGAAGATGTGTGCACGCATGCGAAAGAGGACAGTTGCGTGTGAAAGGATGTGAGTGTACAGAGGGACATGCACATGCGCACTCTTGCTCGGCAAGTCTGCGTGTGTGTGTGTGTGTTGTGTACAGTATGTGCATTATCACCTTCAATCTGTCTTCCCTATTTATTTTTGTTGGCATGATAATAGTGTCATCATAATTACAGAGCAGATCATCTTGACATCATCACCTGACACCACAACCAAAGATTTATTTCCAGGTATATAAATTCCGCCAGCGTTGCGTATTATTAATCAGTATAATCTGGAAGAACAGGACATTGTTGTTATGGGGCATGCCATTATGCTATTATGTTACAAACATTTTATGTTGTGTAAATATGAAAAGTAAACGAATCCACCGCTCACCTGTTAAAACAACAAACAAACACTTTGACGTGATGTGCTGGAGCTGAACTACGTACATGGGGGTGAACAAAACAGAAAACGTGCCACCGCAGCATGCGTTGTCTGAAGAAGAAGAAGAAGGTCATGTGACCGAAAGCTTGCAATAAAATGTCGGGATGCTTTACTTGCGCTGCACAGTTATTGAGTCGAGTGAAGTCAAATTCTATTGTACGTAGCTCACGGCCACTGTCACAAAACATATGTTCCAATGGCTGTACACAAATACAATGAAACGGTAATAATGCAGTGTATACATACATACACATGTGTACAAATCGCACATGAAAACACAATTTAAAATGAAAGCAACGCACCTTGCTGTTTTCTTTCCTTTTTGTTCGCCCATATGGTGTAAATATCAAATGAACGTTCTACCCGTAAATAGTGCTCTGCGTGTTTGGTTACAAACATGGTCTATTGGCAAAACATTCCAAAAAAAGAGAGAGAATGAAGAAACTAGGCCTAGTGCTGCACAATTCTTGCTCGAATGTGAATCTCAATTTTCCTCCACAAGAATTGAGATCACGATCATATGTTGTCTTTTGTCTGTAGTTGCTGAGCATTACAATTTACAATTTAGGCATTTAGCAGACGCTCTTAATCCAGATCGACTTACATTAAGCAATAACAAAAGCATGGCATATATCACATCTATAAAAAGTAGTTATCATGAATCATGTATAAACTAAGAACGTAACAGTGTCTATGTAAACTATACATACTATACTATATTATATATTATGCATGTGTACTATAAAGTGCTATGACTACATGAAATGCAATTCTAATGCTATCTACGTAACAAGCTATGAGTCTGTTTAAAATACTATCTAAGTCTACATAAAGTGCTATCTAAGGGGCTTACTACATTAAAATCGCACCCGTGTGAAGTAAGTCCCCGGGGGGTCCCCGGGAAGATCCAGACCCCCAGGAACACGCACAGGGGGCCGGGTCGGTTCCGCGTCCGAAACGGTTGAGAAATGACAGTTACCGTGTGGGGGTCCCCAGGGGGTTCCTGTACTGTACTGTACTGTACTGTACTGTACTGTACTGTACTGTACTGTACTGTACTGTACTGTACTGTACTGTACTGTACTGTACTGTACTGTACTGTACTGTACTGTACTGTACTGTACTGTATGTATGTTAGGCTGCACAACAGTGACACTTGGTTTTGAAAACCAACCAAGTAATGCTATTTTCATGGAGACAACGGCTGTGGCTTTGTGGCTGATGACCTCTCTTAACAGTTTCCGTGCTTTGAATGGATTACTCCAGGTTAATGTCGCTGCCATATCGGACATACGCGACTTTTGTTTTATGTGTTTAATCCGCCGCAATGTAAAAAATAAATAGAAATTCCTTCTTCGCCGCGGAGAAAGAGAGTAGATGCATCTGTTTGGATGATGAAACCGGAAATCGTCACATGCTGTGGGCTGCTAGGGCTTCTGGGAAATTGAGGCCAATACAAACGAATGGGGTTCAACGCCTCATGGAGGAGGCTCCTGTGCTGCGTCTTCCGGGTGTACCAAGATGGCGGGTGGTCCGGCCGTTCATAACAAACGGGGGAAGCTTTTTTCGCTCGAGTTTCGCGGATTAAAAGCCCAAATAATTCAGCGTATGCTCTAAAGGTAATACAACAATCTCTGCAGTGAAGGGGGGTTGATTAAAAGTCTGGTAAATCGTTTTCCGCAGTCAAACTGTTAACCCATTCTGACCTGAGATCAGATTCACACGAGGTTTCCACTGGACACACACTGGTCTGATTAACCCATTCTGACCTGAGATCAGATTCTAAAAATGTCAGTCGTTCTTCGATTAAAAAAGAATTAGCAGACCTACAAGCTCGTGGCCACTCGGTGGCGCGATATGAGCTTGTAGATCTGCTATTTTTCAATTTCAGATGGGGGGGCGGAGGCATATCATATCATACTATAATTAACCGAATGTCTGTCCGTGTGTGTGTGTGTGTGTCTGTCAGAAACAGTGCCGTAACTCCTTACTGCCTGCACCAATCACAGGGCGTAACGAAGCCCTTTTTTCGATTTGACACATTAATGATTATTAATTAATGTATTAGTCAATTACAAACGCACCCGGGCGCAGTACCCTGCACGGCCACAAGGGGGGGGGGGGGGAATATCTCACAACGGGTAAGGACTAGTTGCATATAATTCTTGGGGTCCTTTACATGAAATATTGAGCACCACTGATACAGAAACATGAGGTTTTTCAGAAAACTGTCAGGATTTTGAAGACTTTATTTTCGACGTCGGGCCTAAAATGGGTTAAAGTCTCTCCCTTGTATCAAACAACATAGGAGTAGCTAAAATGAATTGGATAGCCGACTAGTGCTGCAGGATTATTGCTCAAATTTAAGAAATATAGGTGTCTGAATCTAGATCACAATCTCTTTTTTCTTTTGTAATTCATTTTGCAGCACCATCTAGGCTTACAAGCTCAATTTGCACCACGGTACTTTGGGAGCTCGGTGATTGGTCACTTTGTCTATTCGTCCTATGACAACAAAGCATATATAGGGCTCAAGTGGTTAAACTGAGACAACAACGGATAATCATCAGTGTAAGCTATGCTGCTGGCATGGATGTCTGCCATGTGAATGTAGAGTGAGAGGGTGGGTGTGTGTGTGTGTGTGTGTGTGTGTGTGTGTGTGTGCACGCGCATGTGTTTGTGGATAAGTCACCTATGTAATGGAGGTAACGCCATCTTGGTTCTTGGAGTGTGTAATCATTGTATACGTAGCTCATGGCGTGTTTTTTGGAGTGGGTGGGGGGTGTGTGTGAGATTCGGGGCAGGGCTGTCCTCTCTGTACATCAAGCTGTTACTAATGCACCCCAATGCTCTCTCTCTCTCTCTCCCTCTCTCTCACTCCTGAATTATGTACAGATGGCTGTATTGTATTTGTTTTTTTACCGCCGCACACAACACAACGCAAGGCCTCGGGGCTGCTCCAAGTGCAGGCCTGGCCTGTTTTAGTTTAAATCTGTTCTTTTATTTCATTTATTATTATTGTAAATTTGCTGTGGTTATGCAATTTGTTATTTTATACGTGATATTACCCCAAAAAAACACACACAAAAGAAACCAAACACTATCTGTGAGAATGCTTCCTGGAACACGTTTTAACATTTTGAACGTATTGCGTTTCTTTTGAGAATGAATGCCCTACTTGATAATAATAATATCTCAAACTTATATAGCGCTTTTCTGAGTACCCAAAGACGCTTTACATGGGGGGGGGGGGGGGGGGCTTTACAGAGGTAACGACAAATAAAAACAACTTTATTAGAAAAAAAGGGGAAAAACCCCCCACTAAAAGCTAAAGAACATTAAAAGATCATACTACAGCGTCACGCAAAAGTATAGGCAGCAGATCCACGAGCTCCAATAGTGTCACTTTGAGCTTGTCCATCTGCTACCTTTGCTTTTTAATCTTTGCACCGAGTGCCGCGCTATGAGCTGAGCTTGTAGATCTGCTATTTTTGTAGGTCTGCACTCTGCTATTTTTGAAAAATCGTGAAAATGTGGCGCAAATCTTTGGATATATATTCTTTCAGAGTGAACGTTTTTAACTCAGATCTTTGCTTCTGGGGGGGGTCCCTGGAACTACATATTTTCAGATGGGGGTCTGCGGCCAATTTCATATTATCTTTGGGGGTCCTCGATGTGAAAATGTTTGAGAACGACTGACATAGAAACACAAAGTGTCAGGATTTAGAAGACATTTTGTAGAACCGTTCTCGGGTCTAAATGGGTTAATAACAAAGCTTTCGCCACAGTCATGGAGTTCGGATATATAGGCCACAGTTTTGTGTGTGTGTGTGTGTGTGTGTGTGTGTGTGGGGGGGGGTTGACCTAACAGTAATGGTGATGATGAAGACATATAAATGCAGTGTTGTGGACCAGCCAGCCGTTGAGAGTCAAGACAATGTCACGTTTCCACCCGCATGCTTCCATCCTCTCTACACACACTGTGGCAGTCTGCCTCCATAATGTGTTCCTTTAGCTGACTTCCATCCTCTCTACACACACTGTGGCAGTCTGCCTCCATAATGTGTTCCTTTAGCTGTCGTCAGACGCAGTGGAGAGATGGAGAGCAGACCATTTGGAGGTCAGAGGTACTTCCTAACCACTGGTATACGCAGTGGTGATTTCGTCGACTAAAACTAAGATGAACAACGTTCGTCGACTACCTTTTTTCACCGAGTAAAACTAAGTGGAAACTAAATGAAAACTAAGCTATGATGAAACTAAGACTACATATATTGACAATTTCGTCAACAAATATAAACTAGACTAAAATGTTTGGGAAGGGACTAGTGGACGAGAGATCCAGTATAAGTCATTTTACACTTGGTTGCATGCTGAAAATAGCAGATCTACAAGCTCACAACGCGTCGCGCTGTGACATGTCCCGCTGGTACGCGCGGTGGGAATCCCAGGTTTTCTATAACCGAGGTCCGAGCGTCACCGTGATCAATGATATCATATGGTCAATGACAGTGATATAACAACATTATGTTGTGATATAATAATATAGCATTTATTCAATAAGCATTTAATGTTTGTGTTAGGACAACAATCTACAGTACTATAGCTGAATATCGGAGAGGCTAGCGTCCCTCAAAGCGTCAACATCGTTATCGGCAGTTACGTGTGTGGCCCAATTTGTTGCCACGTTTTCCGTCATTTATACATTTCCATCCTTATATTTTGGTTTGGTATTTTTTTTTTTTTTTTTTTTTATATATTTAAGTGAAAATGCTATAGGGCTTTATAGTTCACCCAAACAATGACATATTTTCTAACCCATTCTGGGCGGGAACCCATTTTGGTGTTTTGAGCATTATGTTATGCTTTAGCTGTTCTTCTAGCAGATCTACAAGCTCATAGCGCGGCACCGAGAGCAGCGCTATGAACTTGTAGGTTTGCTATTTTTGAAAAATCGTGAAAATGTGACTCAAATCTTTGAATTGATAATTTCGAATTTCCAATACTTCTACTCACTACATGTCAGAGCCAACATTTATACTTTTATTCCACTACAATTATTTGAAAACTTACATACAACATACATTAACCACTTCAAAACTATTCATTTCGACCATTTGAAAATAGCCAATCTGCTATTTTCAATACACTTTGTACACATTTTGAACATGTGCAATGTCACATTCTGCACAATGAGTACTTTTACTTTTAGTACTTTACGTACATTTTGCATTTTAAATTCCGCATTTTTACTCGTAACAAGTTCTAAATTGCAGTATTGGTACTTTTACTTAAGTAAAACAATACTTGTTTCACCACTGGTAACAGAGTGATAGCAACAGTCTCCCTGCTCTGCGTGCAACTGTTGGGGTACTAACTCTCTCTGTGTGTGCGTGTGCGTGTGCGTGTGCGTGTGCGCGTGTGTGTGTGACCATCAGGTCGCCCGGTTCACCAAGGTCAACACGACCTGTTGAGACAGACCTTATGTACAGGCCAGACCTTCACCTCTTAGCCTCCTATACCTCGGCCCAGAGACCGAGGGGCTAATATCTCACAAAGGGGTGTGTGTGTGTGTGTGTGTGTGTGTGTGTGTGTGTGTGTGCGTGTGTGTGTGTGTGTGTGTACACGAGGGGGGGGGGGGGGTCAGGTCACGTTTGGGGAAGAGGGTGGGTTTTGTCTGTACTGCATGTTTGAGGCTGTTTAACCCATTCAGACCTGAGCACGATTCTACAAAATGTCTTCCAAATCATGACTGTTCTCTTTCTGAAAAAAAAACTAGTTTTCTATCTCCAGTGGTTCTCAAAGAATGTCATGTCAAGGACCCCCAAAAATATATGTAATTGGCCGTCAACCCCCTATCTGAAAATATGTTGTCCCAGGGAACTTTGTAACTTTGCGGAACGTCTTGGTAACAGACTGCGGTTCTCAACCTTTTCACCATCACAGAACGACTTGGTAACAGACTGTGGTTCTCAACCTCTCCACCATCACAGAACGACTTGGTAACAGACTGTGGTTCTCAACCTCTTCACCATCACAGAACGACTTGGTAACAGACTGTGGTTCTCAACCTCTTCACCATCACAGAACGACTTGGTAACAGACTGTGGTTCTCAACCTCTTCACCATCACAGAACGACTTGGTAACAGACTGCGGTTCTCAACCTCTTCACCATCACAGAACGACTTGGTAACAGACTGTGGTTCTCAACCTCTTCACCATCACAGAACGACTTGGTAACAGACTGTGGTTCTCAACCTCTCCACCATCACAGAACGACTTGGTAACAGACTGTGGTTCTCAACCTTTTCACCATCACAGAACGACTTGGTAACAGACTGCGGTTCTCAACCTCTTCACCATCACAGAACGACTTGGTAACAGACTGTGGTTCTCAACCTCTTCACCATCACAGAACGACTTGGTAACAGACTGTGGTTCTCAACCTCTCCACCATCACAGAACGACTTGGTAACAGACTGTGGTTCTCAACCTCTTCACCATCACAGAACGACTTGGTAACAGACTGTGGTTCTCAACCTCTCCACCATCACACAGAACGACTTGGTAACAGACTGTGGTTCTCAACCTCTCCACCATCACAGAACGACTTGGTAACAGACTGTGGTTCTCAACCTCTCCACCATCACAGAACGACTTGGTAACAGACTGTGGTTCTCAACCTCTCCACCATCACAGAACGACTTGGTAACAGACTGTGGTTCTCAACCTCTCCACCATCACAGAACGACGTGGTAACAGACTGTGAAAATGTGGTGCAGATCTTTGAATATATATTCTTCCAGAGTGAACGTTTTTAACTCTGGTTTCCCTGGAACCACATATTTTCATAACTCCCAGAAATGGAAAGGAGAAAACGTAATTTGTGCAACTAGTGGACATAAGCCAATACGCTACATCTTATATCGTTACATCGTTGGTGAATACATAAAGAGGAAGCATAAAGCGTGTGTGTGTGTGTGTGTGTGTGTGTGTGTGTGTGTGTGTGTGTGACTGACACATGTGTGAGCACGTTGGCACGCCAGATCAAGATAATTTAACCACATAGAGGAACAGAGAACGAATGTGGAAATAAAATGTGTGTGCGTGCGTGCGTGTGGATATGTCACCTATGTAATGGAGATATAAACGCCATCTTGATTCTTGGAGTCAGTGTGTCTGTCTTAGTGCTGCCAGAATTGGCCAGAAATGACATTCGAATATTCCTTTTAAAACACCACATGCATTCAAATGGATTTCGAAGGTCGAATGTACATGATTTTAATGAATATTGCAGCCTAATATGCTGTAAAACCTTCTTTCTTTATCTATAGGGTCCGGTCCTGTATGGGTTGGTGCTGAGAAATGCACTCTCTTGAGTCTTGCGAGATTAATCATAATTATCTTAACCCATTCTGACCTGAGATCAGATTCATACGAGGTTTCCACTGGACACACACTGGTCTGATTAACCCATTCTGACCTGAGATCAGATTCTAGAAATGTCAGTCGCTCTTCGATTTTTCAAAAACAGCTCGTATCGCGCCACTCGGTGGCGCGATATGAGCTTGTATGACGTGATGCCGACACCAAAATGGGTGCCCGTTCAGAATGGGTTAATAGCCTAATTTATTTTGTATAATATTTTAGTTTACGTGGCACAGTCTCGCCAGAACTCACACAGCAATTCTATTGCTATTTATTTTTATTTGATTTAAAATATTCGATTATTCTTTTATTTTTTTACATTGGCAGCACTATAGTCTGTCTGGGGTGAGGGTTCTGTTATTCGGAGTGAGTCTGTTAAATGAACTAATTAACTGTGAATGCTAACAGTGCTGCTGTTGCATTAATTAAGCAACTCTGGAAGAGGACAATCGACCAAATGCCTAAAACGCACAAAATGTTTGTAAATCTTGGTAAAAAAAAACCCTCCCTTGGCTCCTTTGTGTTTACGTTTGCCCTGAACATTTCCTTTGGGGCCGACGATGAATTACGAGCCGTCTCGAGACTGGACACATGCCATGTGCTGTGTGTGTCTGCTGTGTGTGTCTGCTGTGTGTGTGTGTGTGTGTGTGTGTACTGGACTCATGAGGCCCCGTCTTCCCCACGTATGGACAGATGTCATTTGACCTCTGGCTTGTCAGTCAGCGGAAAGGTCACGCCAACGCCATGGCAACCGGTCTGTCCAATTCTTGTTCAATGATTTATACGTCCATATACAGTGGCACACATTCAGACATAGTAGAACATGTCTACTGTCTTTGCTACTCGGCAGTATACTCGACTCTGCATTGCTCAGAGTAGGGACGTCAATGTGGCATTTATTTTTTAAATGTTTGTTTGTGTGGCTTATAGATACAGTAGAGTACAGTCTACTACTAAGGCAGAATAGTTTGAAGCTTCGTTGACGGTCTAATAACTCATGCCGACCCCACACGGGGGAGCGCCACTGTTCATCTCCTCCACCCGGCTGGTGATGAGATGAGACAGCCGAGCGTGGAGGGAGGGTCGCTCTGTCTTGCTCAGGGACATGTGGACACATTGCTGAGGTCTGGAATCGTACACGGGGGGCGATCATAACTCTGGTGTCGAGCGGTATCGCTCGAATACAGTACCATACATGGCCAAAGAAGTACCTCCACCTTCACATAAGTATATATATATATATATACTGTGTATATAGCTTTGATTTTATAATAGAAGTCAGCGTCAATGGCTCAGGGCCATCCGGGAACCGTGAGGTTCCAAGTACGATCAGGGCTCCCCCAGAGTTGGTGTCGAAGTGTCCTTGAGCAAGACTCTGAACCCCTAAATGGCTCCCGATGTGCAGGTTGATGCCTTGCATGGTTTCCTCCGCCATCGGAGTGTGAATGTGAATATATATATATATATATTGGAGGATAATATAATTATAATAATGACGTCATAAATATATATATATATATATATATAACACAATATATTTTTATTCAAAAAACTCAAAGTGAAGTTTTGAATGTGAAAAAAAGTTTAAACCCATTCTGGGCGGGAATCCCCTTTTGGTGTTTTAACTAAGCATTATGTTATACTTTAGCTATTGAAACATAGCAGATCTACAAGCTCATAGATCTATGAGCTTGATCTATGAGCTATAGATCTCTATGAGCTTGTAGGTCTGCTATTTTTGAAAAATCGTGAAAATGTGGCACAACTATTTGAATGTAATATTCTTCCAGAAGACCTTTTATTTATTTCGACGTCAGGCCTAAATGGGTTAAATCTTCACTGCCAGCCTTTTAGTGTCGAATGATGTGTATTTGGTCAACTGAGCTTTGTCGCCCCATTTGTCCAGGTTGTTCCTTCCTTCATGTAATATTAATATTACTTCTAGCGGTGTCTGTCTTCTCCACTTCATTTTTTTTTCTCCTCCCTGGAGTTTTTCTGTTGTTGTTCCTTTCCGTTTGATTCTCTCCATTTTGTTTCATTCGGCAACTCATTTAAAATCTCATCGTGTCGCCGGGAGCTGTCGCCATGAGTGCGTGTGTATTTTCTAGGTGTCATGAATTTAATATGAAGGGCCTAATACATAAATCCCCCCACCTGGCTGCATGGCAGCCGCTTCCTGCCTGCTGGGCATCTTTCAGGCACAAAATCCATATTATTCTGCAGATGGGCCAGCAGTAAAAAAATAAAAAGATAGTTACTTTTGCTTACTGCTCCAATATTTACAGATTTCACTGCATGCTGCTGACCTGATCTCTCTTTAGGAGGTTATTATAGCTCAGTAAAAAAAGGGGGACAGATTGCTGTCTGGCAGCGATCCACAGTTGTTGTACCACCAAGGCGTATAGTTGTAGTAGCACTGAGCATTTTAAATGGTGCTTTATCCACACTGCCATGAGGTAAATACACATTTCAGTGAGGCAGTTGTCCTATTGATGACGTGCACTGTTGGTATAGGAAGGTTGGGTGTAATGTTTCATGTTGTACGGTTCGGTACGGTGGCGGCGGTTCCCTCTGTTTCGTCTTTTGTCGTTTTTATTGCGCTTTTGTCTCTATTTTAACTTCTTAAGCCCTATACCAAAATGTCCAAATGTACAACTCCGAGCTCACGTGTCTCAATGCGACATGTTGCGAGCTCATAGACGGGCTATTTTTTTTGGATCATTTAAAAACCTTGACCTTTTTCGATTTTCTTAAAAGGTAGAGGCCAATGTTTTCTTGTAGTTCTGAAACGAGACGGTATGCATTTACACTTCCGATCAATAACTACCCTTGGATGCCGGATCTGTGGAGAGACCACCTTTCGATCTCTAACAATAAGGCTTACTTGTTTTGGTCACGGGAGATGGACTAATAGCCCATCTACAAGCTGATAGCTCACAGCGTGTCAATGTTATGTCGATCGGCTAGCTGAACTATTTAACCCATTCTGACCTGAGATCAGATTCATACGAGGTTTCCACTGGACACACACTGCTCTGATTGACCCATTCTGACCTGAGATCAGATTCTAAAAATTTCAGTCGCTCTTCGATTTTTCAAAAATAGCAGACCTACAAGCTCGTATCGCGCCACTCGGTGGCGCGATACGAGCTTGTAGATCTGCTATTTTTCAATAGCTAAAGCATAACATGATGCCAACACCAAAATGGGTGCCCGGTCAGAATGGGTTAAAAATATTTTTCTGTATATTACCAAATAGTAGCCCGGGCGTTTATAATGAACCAGGCCGTTATTTGCAGTAGGCTGTTATTTATTTTTTCACCAGCCTGCACAGGCCCATTATTTGGTTACAGTTACTGTCGAGCATGTTTTTAAGTGCAAATTTAAAAGGTATACCTTCAAAGGTATACCCCCTTAGATAGCATTTCTGTAGACTTAGATAGCATCTGATACAGACTTATAGCATGTTATGTAGACAGCACTATAATTGCATTGTATTTAGTCATAGCACGCCATAGTACATATGTATAGCATAGTAGTATATATATATATATATATATATATATAGTTTATATGTATAGTCTCATAATATAGATATTCCACTGTTACTTTCTTAGCTTACGCATGTTTTATGATAAATGCTTTTTTGTGATGTATTCCCATGCTTTTTGTTCTTGCTTAATGTAAGTCGCTCTGGATTAAGAGCGTCAGCTAAATGCCTAAATTGTAAATTGTAAACATATATAGCAGGCAAAGTCTTTTGTCTTTTTGATTTAATATTGAGAATAGGGGAGCTTATAGGCAGCACCTGCTGCTTAACCCATTTAGACCTCAGAACGATTCTGCAAAATGTCTTCTAAATCCTGACAGTTTTCGGGAAAAAACCCATGTTTCTATGTCAGTTGTTCTCAAACATTTCCATGTCAAGGACCCCCAAAAATCTATGTAATTGGCCGCCAACCCCCATCTGAGAATATGTTGTTCCAGGAACCCAGGCCAGCTGTCTCTTCAGCGCCACCGACCTTCCTCGGTTGCCATCCAGACTTTCCTGGAAGTCACTGGTTGCCCCGGGAGTTCTAACTAAGTTCTCTGTGTATATACATACTACCCCCTCCCCCTCCCCGCAGAAGCAAAGCTTTGAGTTAAAACGTTTGCTCTAAAGGAATTCAAAGATTTGAGGGATATTTTCACATTTTCAAGCACATTTTCAAGGTTTTTCAAAAATAGCAGACCTACAAGCTCCTACAAGACCTACAAGCTCATAGGTCTTGTTAGGTCTGCTATTTTTGAAAAATCGTGAAAATGTGCCTTAAATCTTTGAATGTATATTCTTTCAGTGTTTCAGTTTTTTAACTCAAATCTTTGCTTCTGGAGGGTCCCGGGAAGGCTGGAACAACATATTTTCAGATGGGGGTCGGCGGCATATTACATATATAATCTTTGGGGTCCTTGACATGAAATATTGAGAATAACTTATATAGAAACATGAGGTTTTTCATGTTTCTTGTGGGTTAAAACAATTGGTTGTGCATAGGCTGAGTATGTGGCACTTATTTCTATTTTATGGGTGTGGAGGACTGGTGTTGCGCTGTTGTGAGGCCACGGTGAGTAGCGCGCGGAGATCTGCAAACTCAACACGGTGAACACGCTGTATATACGGAGTGTAATAAGAAAGGGGAGGAGCCCAACCGAGTTCCTGTCTACACTAGTGCTGACCTTCGATTACGTTTTTGATGATCGACGCTTCGATATAAATTTGTTTCGATCGTCGACGCTTCGAAACCCAACGAAAGCAGCACCTTCATGAAAGCAGTGACGCACAAATAATTAGGCTTAATAAAACTTCCGACCTTAACAAGTCAACTGCCTGACACAGGCATTACCTCTCACCAAAAAAAGCACCAGTCCTGGAGCTCCAGGCGCGCTAATATGCGCCGCGGTCTACGCCGCTCTCAGACCCTTCCGACGAGGCTCTTTCTTGGGGTAGAAAAGTGTGGATGACCGCGGCTCAAATTAACGCGCCTGGAAGTCCCTCGGGAGCCATCCCGTATGTGATACGCCAATTTCTTGTCACATAGTTGACACTGTACACCACTTGTTCTTTGTTCTCCTTGCATATTCTAAAATGCAACCACACTTTAGATTTCTTTTGTGGCGGCATGGGTGCAGGCTGCTGTGTGTGTGTGTGTTGACTTCCTTGTTGTTACCACCACGAGTGAGGGGGAGAGGGGAGGAGGCGTTGCGGTGCTGCGAGGCGCGAGCATGGCTCGCGGACCAAATGGGGCCGTCTCGCGGACCAAAAGCGTCCGCTTTTTTTTTTAATGACTATTCGATTCAAAATGTAAAAATCGATTCCCGTGCGTATCGATTGAACATCGATTAATCGATTTTTTTGGGTCAGCCCTAGTCTACACGAAAAAGAAGGTGTAAAACAACGCGGGGACATTGTTTTTTTTACCGATTGGATGAGGGGAGATTTTGAGCATTAGAGATTTAGCTTCAGTGGGCAACCAGTAGGCATCCTATACCTGACACCATGGGGTCTGCATCTCTCAAGGAAAGAGAAGCGAGACCACCTCCACCCACAGATGTACTAAAACATACTCTACCATAACCGTCTGGTTTCTTAACCCATTTAACCTTACGTTTCTGTATCAGTGGCGGCGTGGTGCTCAATATTTCATGTCAAGGACCCCAAAAGTTATATGTAATATGCCTCCTCCGCCCCCATCTGAAAATATGTTGTTCCAGGGACCTCCCCAGAAGCAAAGATTTGAGTTAAAATGTTCACTCTGTAATAATATATATTCAAAGATATGAGCCACATTTTCACGATTTTTCAGTTCAAGTTCATAGCGCGCCACCGAGTGCCGCGCTATGAGCTTGTAGATCTGTTATTTCTCAATAGCTAAAGTATAACATAATGCTTTAAAAACGCCAAAGGGGGTTCCCGCCTAAAACAACGCTTCATTCATCATTCAAGTTTCGGATCGCAGCTTCACATCTGCTCTCATGTCCTCTTCTAATCCTCCCATTTCAGTCATCTCATAATGACTTGGATCATCGGTCGTCGTTCAAAAGCCGTCAGAAATGCGTTGATCTAGTTATCGACTCATCAACTCGCATTATGCCGTGAAGGTATGCATTAAGTCCGTGTTATGCAGCATGAAAGTGGGACATTCTGTGTGTTGTTTTTCGTGGAAAACAAATAAGAGACATCATTCACGAGCACTTCAATAGACACGCTTGCCGTTCTGAACACATGGAGCTTTGTGTGTGGGACCGTTCGTCTGTTTGGAAGACTAAGACACACTGACTCACAGACTTAATTGACATGGGGGAGGGAGACGGCAAGGCACGTGCAAGAAGAAAATACCGCGAAGAATACATGCCAACGAAGATGCACGCGTCAAACACTGGCAGGCTGCGAGACGAGTCCATTTGTGTCTTGGGATTCTGTGCCAAGCTCCCATTACGATTTCAACATCCACAACTTGAACTACCGGTATACAAAAAGTTATGAAATATCTTTTAATTTGCTGTGTCAGTGCTTTGTTTGTGTGTACACTCATTCTATACATTAGCTTTTTTTTTATTTTATGAAGTGGGTTGTCGTGTATATAGTGAGCTTTGTGAAAGTATCTGAATTACCTTAAGTGATCAAACTTTTATTTGCCGTTTTAGTAAATCAAAATAAACGTTTTGTTTGCAGACGTGAGACGCCGCGGTGGCCAAGGTTGCAGAAGCTGTTTTGCGTATATAAGATTGGTGTGAAATACAGGGTAGAACCCTGTACTTACAGGGTAGAAACCCTGTATTTCACACCAACGTGGGCCAAGTTGTGAAGACTGAAGCTTGGTTTCCCGACAGTAATTAGCCCATTCTGGGAGGGAACACATTTTGGTGTTAGCATTATGCTATGCTTTAGCTATTGAAAAATAGCAGATCTACAAGCTCATAGCGCGCCACCGAGTGGCGCGCTACGAGCTTGTAGGTCTGCTATTTTTGACAAATCGAAGAGCGACTGACATGGAAGACATTGTTTTTAATCTGATCTCGGGTCAGAATGAAAACTGTCAGGATGTAGAAGACATTTTTTTAGAATCTGATCTCAGGTCAGAATGGGTTAGATATAAAAACCATGGGTTGGTCAAGTGTCTGCCTGCCAGGAGGAAACGGAACACGTGATTACAGGACAGGCTGGACGGCTGAATGAAGTGTAACAATAACTCAAGACGACCGTGTGGCTTTGTGTGTAGCGTGACATTTGGAAAAGCCCTCGCTTCCATTTTGCCTCATCCAAACCAACGGGGCGAGCTGGTTGGTCTGACGTGGGCGATGATGAGCATTGGCATCTTTTTAACTCATTTTAGACCCCAGGACGATTCCACAAATGACAGTTTTTTAACCCATTTTGACCTGAGATCACATTCTAAAGATGTCTGTTTGAAACTGACAGTTTTCTGAAAAAGCTATGTTTCTATGTCAGTCGTTCTTCGATTTTTCAAAAATAGCAGACCTACAAGCTCGTATCGCGCCACTCGGTGGCGCGATATGAGCTTGTAGATCTGCTATTTTTCAATAGCTAAAGCATAACATGATGCTAACACCAAAACGGGTGCCCGGCCAAAATGGGTTAAAACCTATGGTGCCCGGCCAAAATGGGTTAAAACCTATGTTTCTCTGTCAGTCGTTCTCAAACATTGGCATGACGAGGACCCCCAAAAATTATGTAATATGCCGCCGACCCCCATCTGAAAATATGTTGTTCCAGTGACCCCCCCCCCCCCCCCAGAAGCAAAGATTTCAATTAAAAATGTTCCCTGTGAAATAATATATACCGGGTATTCAAAGATTTGTGCCATATTTTCACGATTTCTTTCAAAAATTGCAAATCTACCAGAGCTTGTAGAGTATAACATAATGCTTAAAACACCAAAATGGGGTTTCCATCCTGAATGGGTTAAAAATATTGCTGGAATACAAAGCATCATATTTTAAAACAAAAAGTTAATCTAAGCAAGAAACAACTGTATAGTTTCTTTGTATTTTTTGGCAAAGCCTGCATGTAGTTGGAACGCATGCACACGCTCGCGCAGTACACAAAACTAAATGAAAAGGTATTCAGCAGGATGTATCGGGATTTATCAATTCATTTTTTTTTAATCTATGAATGTTTTCTTTTAGGTAAGTATTTATTTGAAGGTCCTTTTTTTTTATGTCATGGAGATTTGATTTTAGTGATTTTGAGTTTAGTCTTTTGGTAGAAAAGGGATTTCACATGTTCCAACTTTTGTTGGAACATCTCATGTTCCATCCCATGTTCCACATGGGATGGATTCAGGTTCCTCAATATTGAACCCGGTTCACCCACGCGGTCCCTCCAGTCCCGGAGACCAGCCCTAACCCCCCCCCCCCCCCATAACAAAAATGTTCATTTTTCAGGAAATAAAGAAAACCTTATATTTTTTTAAACAAAGCCATACAGCCTCATCAAAGTTGGTGTTGTGACTTTATATATTAAATTTACATAGTCAATTATTTCCATGGGAGGGGGAGAGGTGGTGGAGTTAGTTGCTTTAGCAGACATTTTGAGGGTCCAATGGAGTTAAGAGGTTTTGTCCAAAGCACTTTTTTTACTACCTTCCCTCGGTTCAATATTTTCAAAACGACACACAGACGTAAAGGCACTGATCTATGCCAACAAAAACAAATCAAAAACCTCAAAAATGGAGTCATGAGGTTTCCTCCCGCCTTCAACGATGTGTAAAATACTGCATACATGCTGTAGACACAGACTGAACATATTAACATATATTGTCCCTGGAGAGGCGACGCCAAAGGCCGCCCCATGCGACCTTGCACGGCGCGCCGCCATATTGCACCATCATCATTAATAAACCAGGTCAACTTGGAGGTTTTAACCCATTTAGACCTGAGAGGACGATTCTACAAAAATGCCTTCAAATTCCCGGCAGTTTTCTGAAAAAACCCTATGTTTCTAGTGTCAGTGGTGCTCAACAATTTCATGTCAAGGACCCCCAGAATTATCTGTATTTGGCCGCGGACCCCCCATCTGAAAATGTGTAGTTCCAGGGACCTCCCCCCCCCCCCCCCCCCAAGAAGCAAACATTTGAGTTAAATACGTTCGCTCTGAATAGAATATATATTCATTCTTGCACCACATTTTCACGATTCTTTTCAAAAGTGGCGCGCTACGAGCTTGTAGGTTGTGCTATTTTCCAATAGCTAAAGTATACAACCACCACCATAAGGGCTTCCCTCCCGCCCAGAATGGGTTAACCCATTCTGAACGGGCACCCATTTCGGTGTTGGCATCATGTTATGCTTTAGCTATTTAAAAATAGCAGATCTACAAGCTCATATCGCGCCACCGAGTGGCGCGATACGAGCTTGTAGGTCTGCTATTTTTGAAAAACCTAAGACACTTTTAGAATCTGATCTCGGGTCAGAATGGGTTAATAATGAAACTGTCAGGATGTAGAGGACATTTTTAGAATCTGATCTCAGGTCAGAATGGGTTAAAGAAGAAAACGTACGTATACATCAGTGCACTGACCGCATAAATAACCAGACGACCATTGAGCAGCGCTGTTAGGGTTCAAACCAAGGGCAGCAGCAGCAGCCGGGGTTACAACCTCATCCTCCAGTCCCCGGTGTCCTTTCAGCGGCATGATGGCATTAATTCCATTCTGTGAGCAGCTTAAACCACTTAAAGCGCCGCATATATATGTGTACTTTGTTTAGGCCAACACAATGGTGAAAGTAGCCGATCCGTAAGCTCACAGCGACACGTCGTGATGACGCACGCGATGCTCTGTGAGCCTGTAGATCGGCTATTTCGGGAACATTTTTTGGAAATATCTTTCACCTAGAATGACGTGAAATACAGATGGCCGCGTTGAAAGTGGTTAATATGAATGTTGCACTTATCCCTTTTTCAAGGTCCATTATTTATTCAGCATTTCTTTTTTTTTTTTTTTATCCCACGATTTTGTAATCCATTTTTCACCCCTGTGCCAATTATCTAATGTGATCCTGGGATCTACAAGCTCGTAGCTTGTAGATCTGCTATTTTTTTTGGAAAATCGTGAAAATGTGGCACAGATCTTTGAATACATATTCTTTGCTTCTGGGGGATCCCTGGAACAACATGTTTTCAGATGGGGGTCGGCGGCCAATTACATATCATTCTGTGGCTCCTTGACATGAAATAGAAGACATTTGTAGAATTGTCCTCATGGTCTAAATAGGTTAATTTAAAGACACAGACTACGAAGTTAAACGCTTTCCTCCCGGCAGTGATGGCAGTGAAGACACAAGGAAATATATATATATATATAAAAAATAAAAAACTGTGAAAAAAACTAAAACTAAAAACTCCAATACAACCAGTATACAAATCAACTCGTGGCCACAAACATCATCCAGGAGTCGTCTAACTGTCTGTATAACGATGAATCCATGGCAGCAGCTGCCAGGGAATGTCTGTGGTGCGGCCATTCGCAAAATGCTATTCATTGGGCGTGTCCAAGGAGATGAGTGACTCCCTCATAACTAATGTTGCAGAGCTCCGGGCGAATCAAAGCCGGCAGCCCAGCTCCCAGACACAAGGAGGAGAAGGATAGATAGATAGATAGATAGATAGGTAGATAGATAGATAGATAGATAGCTTAGAGTATATATGAATAGAGACGGCACCCGAGTTCTCCTCCCATCCACTTGCATTAACCCATTCTGACCTGAGATCAGATTCATCCGAGGTTTCCACTGGACACACACTGGTCTGATGAACCCATTCTGACCTGAGATCAGATTCTAAAAATGTCAGTCGTTCTTCAATTTTTTCAAAAATAGCAGACCTACAAGCTCATATCGCGCCACTCGGTGGCGCGATATGAGCTTGTAGATCTGCTATTTTTAAATAGTTCAAGCATGACACGATGCTAACACCAAAATGGGTTCCCGTTCAGAATGGGTTAAGTTGCTCTAAAGCGCACGAGGCGATTTCACTCCTCTTTCCGGGTAGGAACAGAGTGCATTCTGGGATGGATTTGCCCCCAAACACATGAACGTTGACTGCCGTTGACTATCATTGCACGCGTTCACGTGCGTTCTTCACGTGTGAAACGGCGTTCCACGTGTCATCGTGAACGTGCACAATGATAGTCAGCGGACCAGCGCGTTCATGAGTTTTGGCCCACGCTGCAATACCAAATTCGGCCACTATATGTCCATTTGGCCTCAGGGTTTCCTCTGGGTGCCGTCTCTATTCATATATACTCTAAGACGGATATGTAGATAGATACACTACTAGACGTATAGACGAGCTCCCAGACACAAGGAGGAGAAGGGTAGATGGATAGATACACTACTAGACAGATGCACATCTCCCGGCAGGTTGTTTAGAAGGTTTAAAGGTATATTCAGTGATTTCACTCAAAAAACCGTAGGTTTCGTTTTTGGCTGTGGGACCCAGCCTTTCGTCCAATCAGGATAGAGAGTCAAAAACGAAACCTAAGGTTTTTTGACCCCCAGGGGTTAACTGGGGACAGGGAGAAACTCCTTATATGGCCAGCACACTCTATAGTAGGGAGGATTATCACAACAAAACAAAAAAATAAGTGATATTTGAATTAAGTGAAATCACTGAATATATCTTTAAGCACACCAACCACACCAATGATTCGAGAGACGCCAACAAAACCGCTTTAGCGTTCGTCGCAGCGGTGTGATATGTCCCGCTGCACGTTGGCGCATTGCGTCGCAAGTGATTCGATTCAAAGGAGTGTGCACTGTCTGTGTGTGTGGCTGTGTGTGTGCGTGCGTGCATAAGTTGTAGAACCGATTCAAAGGAGTGTGTACTGTGTGTGTGTTGCGTGCGTGTCGTGAGCTATTTGAACTTGGACTAAGGTGGGTGTCTTAGATTGATTAGCAAAACAAAAGGGAACAAAGTGTGTCCCTTATCAGTTCAAAAAGTTTTCGTTTTACTTTTACGATTCCTTATTTCAACTCAAGGCACAGAACTTGGCAACCTTAGTGGTGTCGAGTGTACGTACGTATGTATGTATGTATGTACTATGTATGTATGTAATGTGTCCCGCCCCCTTTCATGACGACGCCAGGCCCAGGAAATGAATCCCAATGCATTTTTCCCATAGATATTTCAAAAAGTATTTATTTAAAGACCTTTTAAGTGTTGTACAAAGCCAACTCGAGTTGTGACAAATCATGACAACAAACACAATATTTTGGACCAAACAAATAATTACAAAGAAGAAAAACAACAACAAAAAACTGCTGTTTTTTTTTCTACTTTCTAATTCTTTGTTTGGCCCCAAAACATTGTGTTTATTGTCATGATTTGTCACGACAAGAGTCGGCTTTGTCCGCGGCGTAAACGTCTTTAAATAAATACTTTCCGAAAAGTCTATGCGGAAAAATGAACATGGATTTCGAGGGGGCGGGACTGCGACGCTCTATTGTGATATGGCATAAACGTGTTGTATATATAAATATATAAATATTGGATGGGGAAAAATCGATATTGGCAGATGCTCAAAATCAAATGTTCGTAATCGGATCGGGAGGCAAAAAAAACCATGATCGGCGACATCCCTAGTATTGAAGCATCAAAAGTGGAGTTTTTCTCAACTTCTGACGATGAGTTATTTTTTGCTGGTCCCCCCTCCCCCCCCCCCCCCCGGCTCTGCCTCAATGGGGTAAGAATGAGAGGCCAGCGAAAATACCGGCGAGCGCCCCGGTGTGAAGTCAGCGTAAGAATGTAGAGATGAATCATATACGATCACGACACTGTAACACTGTTGGGATGAAAGCATTCACCAAGTGGCATATGTTATGTTAATGAGGCGCTCGTCCCGGAGCGAGACAAATTGACTTGATATGGTTCCCACGCTCAACCAGAGAGAGAACGTCTCTTCTGTTCTGTTCTGCAACGACGCAAGTGTGTGTGTGTGTGTGTGTGTGTTTGTGTGTGTGTGTGTGTGTGTGTGTGTGTGTGTGTGTTAATGGCCGCTGGAGGCCATGACTGATGACTCCCATTAGTAAACGACTCTAGTCTGTACCCAAACAGACGTTTCAATTTCTCAACTTTCACTGCTTTGCAAAGTCATTAATGTTTTTCTGAAATTTAGCTTTTTTTTTTCTTTTTTACACTAAACCACTAACAAAAACTAAAAGAAGACAAAAAAGATGTTGATATATGACTTGAATAATAAACTCTTGTTTATGTTAGATTTACTCATACAACCAATTTAGACCTATACAAAATAATGTCTTCTAAATCATGTTTCTGTGTCAGTGCTTCTCAAACATTTCCATGTCAAGGACCCCAAAAATTATATGTAATTGGACGCCGATCCCCATCTGAAAATATGTTGTTCCAGGGACCCCCCCCCCCCCCCAGAAGAAAAGATATGAGTTAGAAACGTGTTCACGAAAAAAGAAAAAAAAATAGCAGACCTACAAGCTCGTAGCGCGGCACTCGGTGCCGCGCTACGAGCTTGTAGATCTGCTATTTTTCAATAGCTAAAGTATAACATAATGCTTTAAAAACACCAACAGGGGTTCCCTCCCAGAATGGGGTTAATAAGCGTACTCCCTTAGACGTCGGTGTCCCTGTAGTGCTACGCATGAGATCGGCCATTCGCTCTCCGTCGTTACGATGAGGGATTATAGGGCTTAAGTGGTTAATAACCTCTTAATTAGGCTACTGATTGGTAAATCATGTTACAGTAGTTTACATTGCAACATAGGTTTTCTTATCGTTGCTCGGCACTGCTCCCGGCCTGCTGTAGATGCGTGTGTGTGTGTGTGTGTGTGTGTGTGTGTGTGTGTGTGTGTGTGTGTGTGTGTGCGCGCTGTCTGTAGTGTGACTGGCTTTGGGTGGAGGAGTGGGTTACAAGAACTCTCGCCCCGGGTCCAATCCTAACCTTAAAGGTATATTCCGTGATTTCACTTAATGTGTGATAATCCTCCCTACTATAGAGTGTGTGCTGACCATAGAATGTGTTCCTCCCTGTCCCCAGTGAACCGCAGGGGTCAAAAAACACTAGTTTCGGTTTTGGTGGTGGGTGAGAAAGCCTTCATCCAATCAGGATAGAAGTGGCCTTCCTCCAGTCAGGATTGAGCGGGGGCGGGCCTTGTTGTGCATGTGCATGTGCATATCTTGTTACCAGGGCGGACCGTTTTTTTTCTCCTCCAAATCACCCAAATCACCGAATGCTCCTTTAATCCCAGTAAAAAACGATGCCTGAACCTAACCTTATTCCTATATACGCAACGTAACGTCAGTAATACTATGTCTTAAAACCTAACCATATTCATAACCTCATATATCGGTGAGTTAAAACAGTGAAACAAATACTATAATTCAAGAACGGCTGGACCAAACAAATAATTACAAGGAAGAAAAGGAAAAAAGTGTTGTAACCTGCCGTTTCTAATTATTTGTTCGTTGTATTCATTGTCATAATTTGTCACAACTCGAAATGGCTTTGTCCGCATCTTTAAATAAATTAATGAGGAAAATTAAACGGGGGGGGGATTATTTTCCGGGTCTCTCGAGGGGGCGGGACTGCGACTGCTCTATAGAGGCCGTTGTTTGGGTGGAGGAGTGGAGGGGTAAATGGTAAATGGTGCATTTATATAGCGCCTTTATCCAAGGTGCTTCACAGAGACTGTGCATTACATTCACCCATTCACACACACATTCACACACCGATGCCGGAGGAAACCATGCAAGGCACCAACCTGCACATCGGGGGGGGCAATTAGAACCCATTCTGAACGGGAACCCATTTTGGTGTCGGCATCATGTTATGCTTTAGCTATTGAAAAATAGCAGATCTACAAGCTCATAGCGAGTGGCGTGCTATGAGCTTGTAGGTCTGCTATTTTTGAAAAATCGAAGAACGACGACCAGTGTGTGTCCAGTGGAAACCTCGTATGAATCTGATCTCAGGTCAGAATGGGTTAGGGGGTTCAGAGTCTTGCTCAAGGACACTTCGACAGTAACTATGGGGGGGGGGGGGGGGTTTGAAGTGGGAACCTTTGCAACGGTTCCCATCCGGTCACTCTACAACCACCCCCCCCCCCCCTCCTCCTCTCTCATATAGACTGTTGTTTGGGTGGTGGAGTGGGGGGGGGGGGGGGGGGGGGGAGTGGAGCAGTGCTGCTCCACTCTTATATAAGCGGCATATAAATCACTGCTGTGTGGATTAAAAGCTCAATGCCTACATGAGTCAACAGGAAATGGCTTGGTCTGCTGAAGGAACATTCTTTAATCAGGTTAACTCCAAAAGCCAAAGTATATATAAAAAAAATCCAGTAGGATTTTATATGTTGGCTAATGGGAGTGCTGGCAGGCCCTATATAGTACAAGCAATTATATACTGTGTGTGTGTGTGTGTGTGTGTGTGTGTGTGTGTGTGTGTGTGTGTGTGTGTGTGTGTGTGTATATATATATATGACAGAAAAAGCCCAAAAGCCAGCTTGACCTCCGGCCTCTGTGATTAATAGATTATTATTTATTATTTAGGCTTCAGATTGAGAGGGTGTGTGTCAGAAGAAGTGTGACTATGAAAGGATGACAGCTGTCAGAGTGTGTGTGTGTGTGTGTGTGTGTGTGTGTGTGTGTGCGTGTGTGTGTGTGTGTGTGTGTGTGTGTGTGTGTGTGTGTGTGTGAGTGTGTGTGTGTGTGTGTGTGCGTGTGTGTGTGTTGTGTGTGTGTTGAAGTAAAGTGGGTCATCTCGCTGAGCCCGGCCCTTTGAATGGATGAGATTACATGTTTTGAGAGTGGGAGGAATGAGTGATAAAAGCAGCTGAAATGTCCTTTGCTTGTGCTTGTGCGTGCGTGTGTGTGTGTGTGTGTGTGTGTGTGTGTGTGTGTGTGTGTGTGTGTGTGTGTGAGTGTGTGTGCTTGTGCGAGCACGCGCGTGCATGTAGCATGTAGCCGCCGGGTACATAAGGATAGCACTGAATTGCACTTCACATCTGCGTGGCATTGGGGCTCTCGTCCACCATGACGGTGCAGGCATGACGGTTCAGTGCCTGGCATCAAGGGCACGTTAGGCTCTGTCCAAGGCCTGCAGGAGCCTTTGTTCTTTTTACTTTCAGTTGAATTAATGTGTGACATTTATTAAATTCACACGCAAACGGCAATTAAAATGTTTTGGAGTCTACTTGTAATTCAATTAGTCTCCCGAGCCACACTGTTGACGCACACAATTTTGCAGTGGTGGAAAGTAACTAAGTACTTTTGCTTAAGTACCGTACTTAAGTACAATTTTGAGGTATTTGTACTTCACTTGAGTATTTCCAATTTCCAGTACTTTTACTTCTACTCCACTACATCTACATCTTTACTTTTACTTCACTACAATTATTTTAAAACTTTAGTTACTAGTTACTTTGGCGATTTTCATTTTTATTAGAAAACATACGTTAAACCACTAGGCAAGGCAAGGCAAGGCAATTTTATTTATATAGCACCTTTCATACTCAAGGCAATTCAAAGTGCTTTACAGAATAAAAACAAACACAGAGTGAGTGCAACAGTGCACTTTAAAATGAATACAGATTATAATAGATACAATTACATTACATTATACAACAGATACTCCCACCTTTAATAGAAACAGTTAATTGGGATATGCAATGTTAAATAAATACGTTTTTAAATTTGACTTAAAAACGGCTATGGTTGGGGATTTTCTAATGTAACCTGGAATGTTATTCCAGGTTTGTGGTGCATAATGGTGGAATGCCGCTTCACCATGTTTTGTTCCAGCTATGGGGTGAACTATCAGTAGGCCAGCCTCAGATGACCTAAGGGTTCTGGAGGGCTAATATGGCTTCAGCATGTCTGAGATGTAGCCGGGCCCAAAGCCACAAACAGATTTATAGACGAGTAATAAAACAAAACAACCCTATACATTTCGGCCATTTGAAAATAGCCGTGCAGTCACGCAAATTCGTCGTAATAGAAATAAGAATCATCTAAGCATAGATGAACAGTGCCCATACCCGAGGTGGGGTTGGCGAAAGGGCCTTTCTGTGTGGAGTTTGCATGTTCTCCCCGTGTCCCCTAGGGTAGGTACCCTCACAAAAAACATGCAGTAATCCTGGTCTCTAAACTGCCTCCCCCTGGCCAGCCGGGGCACCTGATGGAGGGGAAAGGAACTGGTTGGAATAACGTGTTCCTTCCAGGCGCTACGTCCAACCAGGGAAACTCCCCCCTGTCAGGTGTAAAGGAGCAACTTGGGGCACTCGGGCATGAAGGAAGCATGAGTTAAGTCCGTTGATCTCCCCTTGTCCCCCATATAATGGGGACTAGGTTGGTGGAGGGTGTGTAGAGCCCAGGATCACATTAGATAATTGACACAGGGGTGAAAAATGGGTTACAAAATTGTGTTCCAGACTCTTATGTAGCATTTGGAGATGGACTAGTTGTGGAATGAGTTGTCTGTCTGGTTACACAAGACTATTAACTGAATTATGTCACCTTAGTTGTTCTTCTGTTGAATGGATGTAGGTTACTGGGTTACTCCGCGCAGTCACTCCTTACGCTAATAGTCCTTTTTTATTTAACCCATGACTACTATCAGCTATTTTTTATTTTAGCTATATATCTTTTATCAAAGGTGGGAGTATATTTTTAATTTTTTTCTAATGTTTACTATATTTATATTCTCTATTCATTGCATTGTTGCACTGTTGTTTTTTTATATATATTTTTTATCCCACGATTTTGTAACTCATTTTTCACCCCTGTGTCAATCATGTAATGTGATCCTGGGCTCTACACACCCTCCACCAACCTAGTCCCCATATATGGGGGACAAGGGGAGAGCAACGGACTTGAACTCATGCTTCCTTCATGCCTGAGTGTCCAAGTTGCTCCTTTACACCTGACAGGGGGGAGTTTCCCTGGTTGGACGTAGCGCCTGGAAGGAACACGTTATTCCAACCAGTTCCTTTCCCCTCCATCAGGCGCCCCGGCTGGCCAGGGGGAGGCTATGTATTTTTATTTATTTATTATGAATTATTTTGAATTGCCCTTGTGTAAGAAAAGGTGCTATATAAAAAAATGTCCTTGCCATGTGTCTTTCTTTCTTCCAGAAAACTCTTTTAACAGTGGTTTAGAATAGATCGGTCGTTCTCAAAAATAGCAGATATCATTGGACTAATATATAGATATATATATATTTTTTTAATCACAAATCTTATCGTCCGGGGGGTCCCTGGAATAAAATATTTTCAGATGGGGGTTTGTGGCATGACAAGATGACCGATTTAGAAGGATGATTTTATTTTAATTTTTTTGTGTGATTTAGTGCAGGGATTCTCAACGTTTTTGGCTGGGGTCCCCGGAGATTATATGTTATATAATCATACATTTGTAATAACTTGGGGACCCCTCAAAATAATTTGGCGACCCCCCCCCCCCCAGAGGGGTCGCGACCCACGGGTTGAGAACCCCTGATTTAGTGGATTTTACACATAATCCACTTGGGACGTACGTACTGTATCTTTGCTTGTTGTCTTTAGACAGAGAGTTGAGCCACAGGAGGAAAGGTACAGGGAGGATCTGGTTGCAGTTCAGCTGTACAGTATATATGGGCACACACTGTACATACAGTATGGTGCTATGCATATGGTGACAGATGCTAGCTTCACGGTTTACTTGGTAAATTGGTGTCCTGTGGTTTTTCAAAGATCAGATTGTTATTTAGCATGTTGTCTAGACAGTGCCAGGTTCATGGTGTAGGTTTACCACTTTACCTTTTGTATCCTATGGTTTCAACATTTCAGATTGTTCTTTAGCATGTTCTACATATTTCCAGATGGGGGGTTCCGGGCAGACCAAATACAGATAATTCTGGGGGTCCTTGACGTGAAAAAGGTTGAGCACCACTGACATCGAAACATAGGCTTTTTTCCAGAAAACTGTTTTATTTTTATTTTTTAGAATCGGCCTCAGGTCTAAATGGGTTAACCCATTCTGAACGGGAACCCATTTTGGTGTCAGCATCATGTTATGCTTTAGCTATTGAAAAATAGCAGATCTACAAGCTCATAGCGCGCCACCGAGTGGCGCGCTACGAGCTTGTAGGTCTGCTATTTTTGAAAAATCGAAGAACGACTGGCATTTTTAGAATCTGATCTCGGGTCAGAATGGGTTAATCAGACCAGTGTGTGTCCAGTGGAAACCTCGTATATATGAATCTGATCTCAGGTCTAAATGGGTTAATAATAAGCCTTCCCCCCCCCCCCCCCCGCCCTCCGCAGGTCAGCTGAAGACGGTGATGGAGCAGGTCCTGGACTTCGCCGTGTGCGAGCTCACCAAGATCGTGGAGGCGTCTTTCGACGACCTCCTCCTGGAGATCACCAAGAAGGACCGCGAGAAGGACCTCCTCCTGGAGGAGCGCCTGGACCGGAGCACAGCGGCGGCAGGAGGAGGAGGAGGAGGAGAGAACGGACGAGCTGGGGGAGGAGGGCGGAGGAGAGGCTCCGAGAACGACTCTGCCTCGCCCAGCGGCTCCGACGACGCCAGGGAGGACATGGAGAAGGAGAAGGAGGCCAAGGAGGCGGCCAGCCATGGTGTGTGTGTGTGTGTGTGTGTGTGTGGGTTAGGGCATTAACTTCTAGTATTTTTTACTAGTTGCCTAGTTGCCTAGTTTACTAGTCGACTAGTTGTTTAACTACCTATTATGTAAAAAAGAAAAAAAATCTTACTAGAAAACTAGTCGACTAGTTGCGTAATGACCGTGTGTATGTGTGTATGTGTGTGTGTGTGTGTGTGTGTGTGCCTGCGTGCCTGCGTGTGTTCACCAGCTACTAATTTACAAGCCAAATATGCACTGTCTATGTAATGTATATCGTTGCTGTGGGAAGAAACCTCCATATTTTAACTAGTGTTTTTTCGTAAATGAACTTCAAAAAGCGTCAAAAGTAGCAGATCCCCCTATGGGCCGTGGCTGGTACTACAGCCTGGCAGCGTGCCGCGGGTTCGACTCCCCATCCCCACGGCCTTTACTGCATGTCTTCCCCCCCCCCCCCCCCCCCATCTCTCTCCCCATTTCCTGTCAGCCTACTGTCTGTCCCTCCATAAAAAAATAAATAATAATAAAGACGAAAGCCAACAAAAACAACCATAAAAAAAAAGTAGCAGATCCATAGGCTCGAGCTTGTAGATCTGCGACTTTTGATGCTTTTTGAATTTTAATCCTCAGAAGTAACAGTTTTGGACATGTATGCGGCTTCCACCCGACAGAGGCGATAATAAAAATGGACCAGGACCATTAATTGTGGCTGCTTGGCAGAAAAGTAAAAGTAGAAATTAAAAAGCTCAAATCATATACTTGGTTCCTACGACCGCAACACACGGTCCCTGATCCTTCTCGTGTTTTCAGCGAGCGACATGGTTGTACATTGTAACAACCCAGGCCCGCTGAAAGAAAGAGCTGTGACTCCCATAGACCTCTGCTGTAATGTGGAGAAGTAACCCGTGTCGTGGTTGGGGAGACCCAATAGTTCCGAACACTGTAATGTGGAGAAGTAACCCGTGTCGCGGTGGGGAGACCCAATAGTTCCGAACACTGTAATGTGGAGAAGTAACCCGTGTCGTGGTGGTGGAGACCCAATAGTTCCAAACGCTGTAATGTGGAGAAGTAACCCGTGTCGTGGTGGTGGGGGAGACCCAATAGTTCCTCTGCTGTAATGTGGAGAAGTAACCTCGTGTCGTGGTGGGGGAGACCCAATAGTTCCGAACGCTGTGTAGAGTTCCAGCGTTGAACCTCGTTCATTCTCGGTGGTTAACCGTGGCATGCTCACTCGCTGCTAAGTTGATGAAATGACTGCATTGTTGACATCTCCTCAATGTTGTCAATAGTGTTATTTGAATATAATAGTCGGCTTTAGTTAACATATATAGTTTATTGCAGTTTTGTTTTTGTTCTTTTGTGGCATTCATTATTTTTTTCAGTTGTTTTACACTTTGCTTTTGACCGTATTACTTAGGGATGCACCGAAATTATTGGGCTGAAAATAAAACGACAAAACATTTTGGTGTTCGTATACCAATGAGTGAAAAAGCAAATAAAACAAACCAAAATAAGAATTACCGGTATACACCAAAACAGCTTCCATAACATAATGAGTGTTGGGAGTGACTGTTATGACGGCCTGTCCCGTCTATATATAGCACGCACTCAGCAGCACTCTCCCTACAGAGCATCTGCCACCAGGCTACAAGCCCCCCCCCCCTCCCCCCCCCCCCCCCCCTCCTCTCATACTTACGCTTGTCTATAATTTACTTCATCGTTTGATGGCGTCTGTCGCGCACCGAATATGTCTGATCTACAAGCTCAGCATGTGTCCTTGAAAAGCCTGGCCGAATGCAGTTACGTGTCGTGTCGACAGCGTTCTATGGCAAAGTGTAAATCGGGCAAAGCTGCCGTTGTGCGTTTGATACATTCTGATTGCAGCGAGTGATAGCTATAGCTCAACTTTAGGTAACATGGCTAGTTTGTGTCTAGCAAGGTTTAACTTAACTTAACCCATTCTGACCTGAGATCAGATTCATACGAGGTTTCCACTGGACACACACTGGTCTGATTAACCCATTCTGACCTGAGATCAGATTCTAGAAATGTCAGTCGCTCTTCGATTTTTCAAAAATAGCAGACCTACAAGCTCGTATCGCGCCACTCGGTGGCGCGATATGAGCTTGTAGATCTGCTATTTTTCAATAGCTAAAGCATAACATGATGCCGACACCAAAATGGGTGCCCGTTCAGAATGGGTTAAACCCTGGCCTGCATACTTTATTGTACAACGGAATGGCACAATTGTCTGATCCACAAGCTCACAGTGCGTTGCGTCGTGCGATGTGTTTGTGATCTTATAGATTGGCCATTTCCGCTCTGTTGGACATCGTAGCAGGCGTTGTGGAAAATGCTGAAAAAATGCTCAAAATGTCCGCCTATACAATGTCCAAGTTAGGGAGGCCAGGTTGAAA
This sequence comes from Protomyctophum parallelum, assembly GCF_964188405.1. Taxonomy (NCBI): domain Eukaryota; kingdom Metazoa; phylum Chordata; class Actinopteri; order Myctophiformes; family Myctophidae; genus Protomyctophum; species Protomyctophum parallelum. Next base: position 43,873,480 of record NC_139708.1, read on the forward strand.
GTGCGTAATTCAGTCATTACACACATTGTTTATTAGTAGTCCGTGGATCAATGACTAGTGTTAAGATCAGCAGCATAAATGTGAATAACTAGTTATAACCGCTAAAAGGCTAATAATTACTTATTAATGATCTCATCATGTCACATTTCTCTGTTAAAGAACTCCCATGAGAAAGCATATGGAAGACTAAAGTTTGATGACCTAGTAGCAAGCCAGCTAGATGCAACCATTAGCAGAGGTATGTACGGTAATTGTCTCGTTCTCGTCGCTTCTGCGGACTTCATGGAACGGCCGTTTCTTTTGGGAAGCCATGCGTCCGAATGATGCACACACAGCCAGCCATGGTAAGACATCAATCTATAAACTTGTTTTGTGTGTTTGTTTTGTTCCATCAGATTATGAATAATGTTTTTTATTTCAACCATTTTAATTGTGTGTGTGTGTGTGTGTGTGTGTGTGTGTGTGTGTGTGTGTGTGTGTGTGTGTGTGTGTGTGTGCGTGTGCGCGCGCGTGCGTGTGCGTGTGTGTGTGCGTGCGTGCGATCTAGCAACAACAGGAGTACAAGACGGAACGTGCCGGACCTTCACCCTCTCTCTCCCTGGACATATTATATAATAAAATGTTGTGTTGAAATGCCATCGGTTGCCTTGTGTATTCTGTACCGTTTGAAACTATAGCTCTTGGTTTACATTGAGCAGTCGGTGTCATGATGTATATTGAGTACAAATGGTAGGAAACAAATGCACAAAAGAAGCAGTAAATTGCAGTGTAATGTACATACTGTATGTATGTATGTATGTATACATGTATGACATGTAAATAGAATGAAGTGCAAAGGTCCATTATGTATGGTTAGATATACAGTATGGACAACACTATTAACTGAGGAGTATAGGGCTTTAAGCAACTAGTCCATTATTTAACTAGTCGATTAGTAAATCCACTAGTCGACCTTGTTGGTACTAGTTTTGACTAGTTGATAAGAACGAATGTTTTTTTCCCCCCGTTTTTGTAGGCCTCAAGATCAGCAGGAATATCGTTATAGTTAAAAAAAATGAAATGTACAACTATTTAAAATAAATTATAATAATAAAAACAATTAGATAATATGTAGGCCTAGTTAAACAACTAGTCGACTAGTAGACTATAGCCTGCAGGGTCCACCTATGCATTCTTATATGGAGACGTGTGTGGACAAAAACTGTATATTTGGGACACGGAGATATATGTTCGGATGAGCGGTGAGTCGCTTATCAATCAATATCAATCAATCAGACTTTATTGTCACTTCCACAATATACAGTACACTGGGCATACAGGGGAGCACAATACCGTTCTCCACAACTCATGATGTTAAAAACAATAAGACACATTCAAAGGAGGCAAAAGCCTTTAAAAAGAAAACATTAAAGCAGTAAAAAAAAAGAGCAGACAACATTGGCAGGAGAAAGTGCTGATGCATTCAAAGTGCAATATAGATAGTGCTGTTCATCTCTCAGGACGTTGGCCTTGGGGGCAAAATGTGGCGAGCATTCAGACCCCTTTTCCACCGGTTGGTTCCCAATGGGAACCGGTTCAGTTCTTTTTGGTTTTTAGTCCATGAGCCAGAGCTCCAAAATTGGTGGGAAAACTATACCTTATATAAAATTGTTTTTAGGATCAATACAAGTAAATTATACATGATAACCCTTCCACAGTAGTAGCTTTATCCTATTTTCGATTATTTAGCATATTTTCCTATTTGCATATTTAAAAATGTAAAATTTGTAATACTATAAATCATTGACTTCGTGTAAGTACTCAATTGGGGAAAATGTCATGGTGACAATAATCTAATATAGGTATAGTTTTGCTCCACTCAATTCATGATTAACGTTTCAATTTTGGTGCTCTGGCTCATGGACTAAAAACCAAAAAGAACTGAACCGGTTCCCATTGGGAACCAACCGGTGGAAAAGGGGCCTCAGTGTCCTGATGGTCTTGGGGGGAAGAAACTGTTGGACAGCCTGCTGGTGCTTACTCCTAGGCTCTTGAACCTCCTGCCAGATGGCAGCAGTTCGAGGAGATGGTGGGAGGCGTGACGTCATGTTGTAGTTTTCCCAACCACCGCGGTGGTGGTCACCTTTTATCACCTAAAAGTGGGAGTATGAATGGAGCCATGAGGAACAGTGGGCAATTATGGAGCATGATTTTTGGTTTGGTCTACCAATTATGGAGTGGAGCAGTGCCTGGGGAAGATCGGATGCATACAACATTCCATAGACAGTGTGAACAAATGCACTACTGATGGTGTTTATATCTGGTATTCCCTTTGTCTGCATGTTTATATGTCTTCACGAAAGACGTTAACCCATTCTGGGCGGGAAGTGGGAACCCCTTTTGGTGTTCTAAGCCTTCTGTATAAGGAACCCCTCTTGGGGTTCTGTACAGTATGTACAGTATTCAAAAATAATAACTTTGACGCTGCTATATAAATATTTGAAGTTTTTCAGAAAGCTTAGGTCAGGATTTAGAGGGCTTTTTAGAATCGGCCTCAGTCCAACCACAATAGGCTATGAGTAAGTATGACCATAGAAGCACCATACAAGCACCGTAGCATCGAATCCTAGCCTTCTGGATTTGCCTTGTGATATTATCGGCACCCTCGTAATGTCATAAAGTAATATAATGGCAATAAATAAATAATACGGTAGCATATATACGACATGAATAATAGAGCACAGTAATCAATGCACATTATGTGTTAATATTTAATGAAACGTACCGTCGGCGTGTGTACTGATTTGTGTGGGGGGTGCAGGCTTGATGACGCTAATTAGGACAGCATCGAGGAGAGAGAGAGAGAGAGGGAGCAACGCATCAATAGACAGTCTACAGATCTACAGTCTAGTGTTTCCCTGTGTCAACCAAGGACTGTCTAAAGAGGACGGGACGCGAAGACCGTACGGGCGACGCCATGTTGCACCATGGAAGGAAAGAAACATGCGCAGTTGAGACCAAGGAAGCTGAACGCGGAAGTGTTGGTTGCATATAGCCCATTGCGCATGTTTCTTTGGAGCACCATGGCGTCGCCCGTACGGTCTTCGCGTCTCGTCCTCTTTAGACAGTCCTTGGTGTCAACCAGGAAGTAGGAGCAGAGAGCACAGGGAAGTACAGTTCAGTACAAGGTCTGCTAAGAGGGTTTTAATTTAAACCCAAGAAAGCGGCGCCTGTTGGCTTGTTTCCATTGGGATCCTTTGTACTCAATTCATCGAGCACGGTGTAAGATGGTCGTCTGTGGATTGAATGCCAAGAAGTGACTCACACAGTGGCCATTTTGCTCGCACGTCATATTTGCTGGTTGGGACCTTAGAGTATGAAAAGAGACGGCATAGTGGCCGAATTTGGTATTGCAGCGCTGGGCCAAACTCATGAACGCGCTGGTCCGTTGACTACCATTGTGCGCGTTCATGATGACACGTGAACGCTGTTTCATACGTGAACGCCGCTGTTTCATACGTGAACGCGTGCAATGATAGTCAACGGCCAGCATGTTCATGAGTTTGGGGCAAATCCCTCCCAGAATGCACTCTGTTCGCCCCATGCACTTTTGAGCAACTTAATGCAAGTGGATGGGAGGAAATATCCGGTGCCGTCATATATATACTCTAAGGTTGGGACGGTGGAATTTCATTAACTTAAATAGCAAAATGGCCGCCACGTGGATATGGCAGATGGCTCTCGTGCCCTCGGTCTGCTTGCTATGACGACAACATTTCCAGATCATGCCATAAAAGTATCTTCTATGTTCCTCTCCTTCCTCTTGTTTCCCCCCTCATCTCTCTTTCCTTTCCGCTTGGTCTTGTATCCCGCTGTTTTCCGTCACACCTTCCCTCGGTCTGTTTTTCCCGTTTTCTCTTCCCTCTGTTCCCGCTTCCGGTTCCTGCTCCTCCTCCTTCCTCCTCCTCCTCTCTCCCTCCCTCCCTCCAGAGCGGGACAAGCCGGCGGTCATCTCCGTCTCCCAGGACTGGGTCCCCATCCTGGACAAGGTGTTCGGGCAGAAGTGGTGCAGCGACATCTGGCAGATCAAGGACGAGCCGCGCGACGGTGGCGGCGGCGGCGGCGGCGGGGGGAGGGGGGGTGGCAGTGGCGGCGGCGGCGTGGAGGACTCCAGCTCCAACCCCATCTGCGACATGGAGCCGTCCCCCACCTCGCCCCAGCAGGACCCCCGCTGGACGCCGCTGGAGGACATGGAGGTGCTGTCCCCCGAGGACGGCGACGACGACCACCACCACGCCGGCCTGGCCGAGAGACCCAAGCCGCCGGGAAGAGGAGGAGGAGGAGGGCAGGCTGGCCTCGCCCCCCTCGGGACGACCCTCGGCCCCGCGGCAGGTAAGGACGCCAGTCACGGATATATATATATAGGGCAGTGGTTTCCCGAAACCTTTTCATGTCAAGGACCCCCGAAAATTGACACTAATTAGCCCCGTGGACCCTCATTTGAAGAGATATGGCAGGGACCCCCCCATAAAAGAAGAGTTTTTTCACGGCTCTAGCGGTGACTCTCAACGTGTTTAACCCAATAAAAAGTCTTCTGAAAGAATATATATATATATATATATATATATATATATATATATTCAAACCTACATGCTCATATGAGCTTGTAGATCTGCCATTTTCCAATAGCTAAAGTATAACATAATGCTTAGTTAAAACACCAAAAATGTGTACACTCTCAGAGTTACAGACCCATAAGGGTCCATTTGGTTCCAAACTATCATTTAGCTGGGGACCCCCCGTGGAACTCCCTCAAGGACGGGGATAGGTACGTAGCAGTGGTGGAGGGAACGTCCCACGGGCCCTGATGCCAGATTGACAGCCCAAATTCCAGCAATGCACTCTACAGCGTAGAGGTCTTGCCCATGCAGCGTGAGCGAGCAATGGGCATAGGTTTGTCTGCAGCAGCAGTTCTCGTCAAAACATTGATTGTAGATGTCACAAGATGTATCGCTAGGTGGAGATTGGCAATCGTCTGGCTACGCAGGACTACAGTAGCAGTAGTAGTAGTGGTAGCAGTAGTAGCAGTAGTTGTTACGAAGGAACGGAGTAGCGGTAGTGGTGGTAGTAGCAGCAGTAGCAGTAGCAGTAGTAGTAGCAGCAGCATTAGTAGCAGTAGTAGTAGCAGTAGCATTAGTAGCAGTAGTAGTATATTAGTAGTAGTGGTGGTGGTGGTGGTGGCATTAGCGACACCTGTTGTAGTAGAACTAAGTGACTGACTAATATTATGTGCTGCAGCAGCAACATCAGTAATTGTTGCATTTTAGAATTGACGTAATTATGGCTTGGCTAAGTATTTAGAGTTGAAGTAATTATGGCTTGCGTGAGCAATTAAGCAATTATGGCTTGGATACGTATTTTTGAGTTGATGTAATTATGGCTTGGGAAAGTATTCAGAATGTTGTCAAGGAGACTGACTGACTGCCATGGAGAGGTTTGATTTGTGAGAGGTGCAAAGACAATACTCCCAGGGCTTTCCTATTGACCTGAGCCTCTCCTATGTCTGCTTTGGAGACAAAGGGAGAACATTGCTGTCTTTAGCATTTCTCTCTTGAGACGTAAGGAAGTGCAACTGAGCAGAGGACCGTATGGGGGAAGGTTACAGGTTAGATGTAGGTCTAGAGATAAGGGATATTACCACTAGAGCACAGGTCGTGGTGCATTGTGCAACCCCCCCCTGTCTCTATTGCTCTCGTTCTACGTAAAGGCCCCGTGGAATGGCTAGACGGAATGTCAGTTGATTCTGCACATTTTCTTTGTGTTCATTTTGAGTTTCAATCAGTAAACCATTCTTTATATTCGGATGGCTAACAACAAGTTAAATGCTCTGAAAAGACAAAGAAGCAAAACAAATGATAATAATGGTTTCTGTGACTCTTTCAAGGCCCCTTCGAAATAGTAATTTGTCATTGGCCCAGACCCCACTGTGTCCCGGTATTGACTAAACCAATCAGGACGTCTCTCAGACGAACTGGTTAGCTCTGTCGTGTCAACCAAGCACTCAGAATGGCTGGGCAACGTTGAAGCCGTCTCCCTACTGGTCAAATGTGGTACTGCAGTTCATGGCTGGGCCCAGGTTAAATTCATGAATGAATCCGTGACGTAGAGGTACCACAAGAACAGCGTGAGGGGTATACTATGACGGGTGCCAAAAACCAATCATATCAACGCTCGAGGGGTACTATGATAGGAGCCAACCAATCATATCAACGCTCGAGGGGTACTTACTAACCACTGAGCAACTTCCATTGAAGTGAATAGCGAGGGGTGAGGCTATCGCTCCTCAATCCGTTCTCTAGATAATATTATAGCTCTATTCCATGTCGGTAAAGAGAAACTTTAACATACTTTCCTTTTGGTTTTTTTTTCAAAAATATCGGACAAACCAATCAGAAGCTCTCCTAACTTGGGATCAGCATTGGATCTGGCTCTAATTTAGATTTCACGAGGCCTTTAAAACCACACGAACCGCGACATCCATAATCAGGGGGAACATTAGCCAAACATAGCCAATGTACAAGATGAAGACGGGGGGGGGGGAAGAGGCCCACGTTTTGATTTATTTGAATCCTTTCTTAGGCAGAAATGTAAACAGCACAGCACATGGTGCAGTAAAGACAAAAAAAAGTAAACAAATACAAACACTGTACAAAAGACAGTGGGACATTACATTTACCTCCCCTTGTGGTCTGAAGCTATCAGGCGGTCTGATGAATTGTTTCAGTCCAATTGTGAAAAAACCCAGTGTTACCCATCCTTTGACCCATTCTGAACAGGGACCCGTTTTGGTGTTATGCTTTAGCTATTTAAAAATAGCAGATCTACAAGCTCATATCGCGCCACCGAGTGGCGCGATACGAGCTTGTAGGTCTGCTATTTTTGAAAAATCGAAGAGCGACTGACATTTTTTGAATCTGATCTCAGGTCAGAATGGGTTCATCAGGACCAGTGTGTGTCCGGCGGAAACCTCGTGTGAATCTGATCTCAGGTCAGAATGGGTTAATGGATGATGGGTGTCAAGGAATTCCACATTTTGGCTGGCAGAGCACTGAGCAGTAGAATGAGAACCTCCCCATGTTTGTTCTAAACAGATCATGGGTGCTCCCTCTGGTGTCGTGGCTGTGGATATCACTCGCTTTGGAGAAGTAGTTCCACACACACACACACAGCGTTGTTTTTGTCAGCAAATTACTATTTTTGTTTAGTCATAGTCTTTGGATTTGGAATAAAACTTCATTTAGTTTTAGTCACATTTTAGTCACCCGGAATGTTTCAGTGTTAGTCTAGTTTTAGTCGACTAAATCTACGGTCGATTTGCGACGCGTTGTGAGCTTGTAGATCGGCTATTTCCCAGCATGCAACTAATTGTAAAATGACTTATACTGGATCTCTTGTCCACTAGTCCCTTCCGAAACATTTTAGTCTAGTTTTTATTTGTTGACAAAATCGACACTATATTTAGTCATAGTTTTAGTCATCATGGCTTAGTTTTTATTTAGTTTTCATGTAGTTTTTGTCAGGGGAACATTCACAAAAAATAGCTGATCTACAAGCTCACAATGTGTTACGTAACGTTGTGATGCGTTGTGAGCTTGTAGATCTGCGGATTTTAGAAGAAATCTTATGTGGCATAAATCTTTGAATATATATTCTTTCACGGCGAACGTTTATATCTTTGCTTCTGGGGGGTCCCTGGAAAAAAACATTCTTGAGATGGTGGTCTGCGGCCAAATACATATTCTGGTGGGTCCTTGTCAGGAAAACGTTTGAGAACCACTGACATAGAAACAGAGGTTTATCAGAAAACTGTCAGGGGCTTGTGTGTGTGTGTGTGTGTGTGTGTCTGTGTGTGTGTGTGTTCCTGACCTCTCTGGTCACTGTTCGTCAGCCTCCATGCTCCATAATAATCTCTCTTCTCTCCCCTGTGTGTGTGTGTGTGTGTGTGTGTGTGTGTGTGTGTTCCAGACCTCTCCGGCCACTGCTCGTCGGCCTCCATGCTCCATCGTCTGCTTACTCTTCCTGCTCAGCTGCTGGACGACGACCAGGACAACGCGGACGCCACAGAGACACTGGCCGCCCTGGCCGCGGAGATCGCCAACTGCCGCCAGCGGGAGCTCGCCACCGCCGAGCCGCCCGACCGCCTCCTCCTCCGCACAGCATACCCGTCGCCCATGACCATCAAGGAGGAGGAGGAGGAGGAGGAGGGGGAGGAGGAGGACGGGGCCGAGGAAGGGGAGGAGGACAAAGGGAGAAAGGTGAGGAGGGTTTTTAAAACACACAAAGTTTAAAATATGTTGATAAGAGATTCCTTCCCGACAGCGACGATATGTGACTGGTTCTGTCCGAGGCTAAGTCATTGAATTTTCTGAATTTTCGTAAATATAAATGCGACCACGTCTCTGTGTGTGTGCGTGTACGGTTGTAACGCACGTAACTCGAGAACCGTTTGACCCACCGACTTCGCCTTCGACACACACGTTCCACACCCCCACAGGGAGTGCAGTGCCAGGTTTAGAGTTGGTCGGACCCACGGTTCTCCAGAACCACCACAAAAGGCTCTGGTCAGGCTCTGCCAGTGGGCCTAATCAGCCTAAATCCCCTCACCTGTGCAATTTACAGCCTCTGCCTCAGCCAATTGCTTGCCATGGCAACCCCACACCTGACAATGGATTAGCCTACTTAACCAGTCCCCCTTTTCACAGTCAGTCAATTTGCCCTCTTCAGACACAGGCGGATACAGAGATCTCCATCTCCATGTGGGACACAGACAGACAGTTAAAAGGGGTGCTATGACAAGTTGACAACGGGTATTATTAGGTTCCCAAGTTGCATCGTTCTCAAGTAGGCCAGTAGCCGACGGGCACGTACAGGTCTAGTGTCATATGAAAGCAGGGAATCATATAGCTTCAAATTGACATAATGGTTGTTCAGTTTGACCCACCGGTTTTGGAGATATGGCTTATAGAGTCATGTCTTGCGGAAAACAGCGAGTTGAGAAAACGGGCTTGAAAGGTTCACTTCCGTGGTCTCTAACATTACACCTAGCTACATGTTTAAGCATTTATTTCATATGTACATGTCAATTTCAGCTCTGACATTTATTTCAGACATGCTCTAGTACAGGGGTGCCCACACTTTTATGGCGTGAGAGCTACTTTCAAAAATGATCAGCTCAACAAGATCTACCCACCATTGGTTCAAATGCACCTGAGGGGGCTTTAGAATAGGGGCGCTGGCAATACAGACACATGCACTTGGAATGGGAAATAGGGGGGGAGAAATCTAATAGTTAGGGGTTTTCTGTATTTAATTTGTGCACAGCAACACTGTTGAAAACAAAATATTGCACGGTGAGTTTGAGCTTACAGGCGCCCCTTTTGTCAATCAATCAAGTAAGTCACCTTTAACTGAAGTGGCAGATTCCAAAAGATGTTTTTTTATATACATATACATATATATATATATATATATATATATATATATATATATATATATATATATTTTTTTTTATTAAATATTCTTCAGGGACATGTCCTGTGATCTACCTGCACAGCCTTTGTGATCTACTGGTAGATCGCGATCTACCTTTTGGGCACCCCTGCTCTAGTATGTGAAGAGTCTGCCTGTGCTATTAACTCATTTTGGATTAAAAAAAGAAAAAAAACCAGTTAGTATTGCCACCACGACTGTCTAGTCTCTCTATCAAGACTTGGCCTGAGCGTCCAAGCTCTCTACGTCGTCCTCAGACGAGTCCTCCAAAGGCGTCTCTAGTAATCTCCATTCTCCAAACATCTAGCCAATTTATAATAATAATAATAATACGTGCGTACAATTTATATAGCACTTTTCCGAGTGACGTACTAAAAGTCGCTTTACAAAACGGCAACAAAATTTAAAAAAAAATAACTTATAGGAATAAGAATAACTCATGTAAAAAATGTTAAAATCTATCTGAAAAGGTGTGTTTTGACTGTGGTTTTAAAGGGATTGTGACATTAAAAAAAAGGTTTTGGAATTGTTCTTGTTTTTTTTTGGTTTTCTAATCTCAATTGCACCCAAAAAACATGAACTTTTAACATCCAGTAGATTTTCTGTGATCTGGGGTTTTCTGGCTCAAACAGGTGATTTGCCGGCAGTAAGTGACATCACTTACTGCAAATCCCATATATGTCAATGGGATTTGCCAGCAGGTGTCACTGTTTCACTGTGTTGCCTGTTTTCATTGTAGCTCAAAAGGCCCAAAAAACCCCAAAGAAAACTTCAGACCACAGAAAATCCACTGAATGTTCAAAGTTCAGGTTTTTTGGGTGTAATTGAGGTCATAAAACCTAAAAGAAAAAAGAAAAAGAAATTAAAATGAATGTCATAAAACCTTTAAACGTGGTGAGGGTGGGGTTAGCTTTGACGTGAGCTGGGGAGAGTGAGTTCCAGACAGTGGGAGGGGTTGGCCACCCCAGGTCCGTTTCTCTGTTCTGGGTGGGGGGGGAAAGCTTGTCTGTGCGTCGGTTTCCACACCAGCATCTTTCTGTAGCCGGGTCGGTGGTACAGTAGAGGAGACGATAGGTCATTGGGTCACTCAACAGTACCCATAGTACTGCCACTATTGATTATTTTCTTGGCAATTATTTCATCCGTTTCTTTGTCGATTAATTAAATTAAAAAAAGGAGCTCATTTAAAACCCATTTTGGGGCGGGAACCCCCTTTGGTGTTGTTGAAAAATAGCAGATCTACAAGCTCATAGCGCGCCACCGAGTGGCGCGCTACGAGCTTGTAGGTCTGCTATTTTTGAAAAATCAAAGAACGACTGACATGGAAACATAGCTTTTTCAGAAAACTGTCAGGATGTAGAAGACATTTTTAGAATGTCAAAATGGGTTAAAAAAGAAAGAAAGAAATAATAATAATGTATTGGACTTCTGCAAATGGCGCCCCCTGGTGACTCCCACCTGTACTCTACTACAGTGCTTTTCAACCCTTTTCATATCAAGGCCCATTATGTTTTTGGCATTTGAGCCACGGACCACCATGTGATGACATTTAGCCTCTCAGACCCAAAACGTTATCGTTGAGATCTTGTCTATTCTGTATTGTCTGTATTGATTTGAATTATCTAATTGTGCAGACTTCTTGCAAATTAAGTAATGCAGATGTTTAACAATAATTAAACTCTTGAGAGCGTAGAATGAACCCCCTTACGGGTCCATTTGGTTTAATTTTACGCTCTCAAGAGTTAAAGTTAAAGGTCCAATTCAGCTTTAGCTAAGCCCCGCCCTCTCCCACTTAGACACTTTCCAGCCGGGCTCATTCATTCCAATGTAAATATCATGGATTTTACACATTAAATACTGGTTCATTTTTGGAGCCAGACTCCGCAAATCCGTCAACAAGGCCTGCCAATGCCATATGCACTGGGAAAATATGTGCGTGACATTTCTTTTTGAAAACAATGTTTTATCATATAGGAAAACTATTGGTGGAGAGGTTTGTCTAACCCAGAGTAATCTAGTAAGAGAGTGGCGACACTATAGCGTTGACTCCCATTGTAACAATGGGATGCGGATGTGCTCATTCTATCTCAATGGGATAGTTCCAGCGACAGGAGCAATGTTTGGAACTACAGCTCATAAGGTACCCGCTTTGCCGCGAGATCAAAGCGTGTCGCTAGTACTCTCCTACTCTACACTCTGGTCTAACCCATGTTATGCTTAGCTGTGATTGGACCATAACAGTTTGGGGAGGGGCTTAGCTATCGGACAATTGGTTACCAACTCTTTTCATTTAGCATGGGGACCACCTGGAACCCCATCCAGGACCACTGGTGGTCCCCGGACCACCGGTTGAAAACCACTGCTCTTTATTATTCATGTAATGACATCACAGTTGTTTCGTAGAGAACATGTAATGACATCACAGTTGTTTCGTAGAGAAGTAATGACATCACAGTTGTTTCGTAGAGAAGTAATGACATCACAGTTGTTTCGTAGAGAAGTAATGACATCACAGTTGTTTCGTAGAGAAGTAATGACATCACAGTTGTTTCGTATAGAAGTAATGACATCACAGTTGTTTCGTAGAGAAGTAATGACATCACAGTTGTTTGGTAGAGAAGTAATGACATCACAGTTGTTTCGTAGAGAACATGTAATGACCTCACAGTTGTTTCGTAGAGAACATGTAATGACATCACCGTTGTTTCCTCGCCTCACTCTAGCGCCATTATTTTGAAGAATTCCCCGGCAAAAGACGTGTTATTATGGCAGGTCATTCCAAAGTCCAGGATCACCTTTAGTCTTCAGTCTAGACTCTAGACTATGGAACGTGTTGCGCAGCAAAAACAGACTATCTATAAGCTCACAACACTCCATGCCGCATTGTGAGCTTGTAGATCTGCTTTTTGAAATATATATATATATATATATTCTAATTTATTTTTCTTTCTATTCCTGAACATTTTGAAACGTTTTCTCCTGTGACAATATGCCCCAAATAGCGATGCCAGAGTGGACGTGCTTAAAAGTAATCAATAGAATCTTGAAATGTATTCTAGTGTAAAACTAGATGAACCAATGAATGGAGGCTAAGGTGGTGTGCAGACGAGGACGTATTTTGAGTTACCTGGGCAAGTATTTAGCCGATCTGGGCTTTTTGCCACACGGAGACGGCGTTTTGGGGGACCGGCTAATTTTGAAACCACCTTCCAGAGTGGGAAAGTTTGGAGACGCGACTTTCTCGTCTCCGTGTGTATAGCAAATGCCGCCTAATCCCTAATTTGCTGAAACGGTGATGTCATAGTCCCCTTGCCGAATACCGGAAGACTCGACCCGGTGCTTGCCCGTTTTTCCTCCCGGAATTGTCACCAGTGAGGGGGATAACTTTGTAATACTATTGGCTGTTTGTATTCTTTTTGGAAAAATATAAAAAGATACTCCTGTGGAAAGGCTATATTATTTTACTTATATTGACCCTATAAACAATTTAGTATTATTTAGTATAATGTAAGGTTTTGCACACTCAAATGGTACCTCGTCAGATAATCCCCACATATCCTACAACAACTTCTGTGAACAGACTTCAATGTAGTAGATTTTCATAAATTATATTTGTACTTAGGCTGTCTGCTGTCATGAAAGTTTATAGTTAAAGAAATTCAAAGTCCAGCCGTCTGCTGTCCAGCCTCTCCCACCCCTCACATTGGGGAAATTTCTGGGAGGAAAACAGAAACGGGGCGAGTCTTCTTGTTACCCCCTCGCCCCCTCCTAACTAACCAGTGTTAATGGTTTATTTCACCATAACCAGTGTTGGGGAAGTTACTTTTAAAAAGTAAGGAATTATAGTTATCGTTACTTATCTAAAAAAGTAATTTGTTACTTTACTTTACATTAAATTATGAAAGTAACTACTTTACTTTACTTTACTTTAAATAATAATAATATAAAAAACGATTTAAAAGAAGGTTTTTTGTTCTGTCGCACAGTAAGAGAAAAGACAACTCCCTCTTAACATTATGAAATGTAGTGGAACAATAAAACATGTTCAGGAATTTTGACAGGCATCTTCATAGACATATTCTATTTCATCAAATGTATTTTTGAGCTCATCTTCCATTTTAGAATATTCACTGTTCAGGTATTTGGAAAATGTATTTCTGCACATTGGCCCTGCTTTCACTGGTATTTTGCTGACCAAGGAACAGACTCCACCGGCGTTGAGAGGGGAAGCATTTCCTCAACAACATAGGCTACCTAGCAATCATTTTGTCAAGTTGACTCTTGGTGACATGCTACTGTGGCGATTTAAAATCGATATTTCCAACCCCCAAAGCATCCGATCTCGCTGTCATGATCCGCATTTGCCATTTTAGCGTGTGGTACTGTATTATGATTTTCGTTCAACCCGCGATTTCTGTCTGTGTAGTGTCTATGTATGCGTTACAAGGGTTTGTGTGTCTGTGACTAAATTTGTTACTGTTTACGACAGCCAGTTAGCCCGCCCACCCTGTAGACTGTCTCTGATTGGCTTACCCCGAAATCTGGCCCTACGTTAGCCAATCAATGACCTCTTCTTTTTATCAAGCCATGTGGTCTCAGAGGCTAGTATGACTGCACAAACGAAACTGTCAACACAGAGAGCGCTCTCTCTCTCTCTGCACTGCAGGCAGCAGCACAGAGACGCCTGTATGATAGACTCACGGAGCTGCGAGACTTTTCACTGATCACATAAGTTGACATAACGCCATAACGCGGGTAACGCTCGCACAATAACTATAAGGCCGTTATGGAATAGGGAAACGTAAAGCGTTAGGTTACAAGTTACTGCAAATAGTAGTTACGTTATGTAACGTAACGCGATGTAAGGGCGTTAGTCACAACACTGACCATAACCACTTACATATAAGTATCACAGCTATTTTATATTTGCACATAATGTCTATAAATCTCTTCTCCAAAGATAGCCGATCTGCAGCTTGTAGATGAGCTATTTTTGGAGAACAGATCTAAATGATGGTTACCAATCTGGGAAGACAAGAAAAGAACGGATGATCTTCTACATTATTGTTACTATTAAATGGTGTAGTGTAGAATAGATTAGTATACAGGCTATACAAGTACAAGCACAGCTCTCAGGCAGGTCTGACTGCAGTGCACACTGCAGTCAGATTAACACATTGTTTACTGTCCATATTCCTCTATAAACGGACTGTTTCCAATTGCTCTTTTTTTTAATTACTTTTGTACAGCCTATGTGCAATGATTAGCGCTGTGCTGCGCAGCAGGTGGAATCAATCTAAACGAGCAATTATCTGACATTCAGAGGTGTTGCGCACCAGCGAATATATATATATATATATATATTCAATCTCCAAAGTCAAACTCATAAGTTCACAATGTATCATGCCGCCCCTCGTTGTGAGCTTTAAAGTAGGCATAAACTAGCTGGCAGCACTGCTCTGCAGCCTCTGCTGATTAAATTGTTATGACCTAGATATGTCATATGCGCATCTGACTGGCAAGATAATTAGTTATTTGGCAACACCTGTGTGAAATACCAATAGTATTCTAAGACTCTTAGGGCTGTATTTTGCGTGTCTTAAGTACCAGGTCTTATTACCTAACTTGAGTAAACTAAAGACCTGGAGGCGTGATCAATGCCATTTGGCTATTCTGAGTGGCCAAAGAGCATCACGCCTCCAGGTCTTTAGTTTACTCAAGTTAGGTAATAAGACCTGGTACTTAAGACACGCAAAATACAGCCCTAAGTCTTAGAATAAGCTTTTTTCTTTGGGTGGCCATCTACAGGCCGGCCATGTGTACTACAGCTTTCCCTTGAATCCGGAGCAGTTTACCGGTCTCGTGTATACAGCATACATAATTAACATAACCGCAATGTAGACACAGGAAAGTTTTATATCGTTTATAAACTTGCACTGGGAACAGCCCGAGCCGTCCTCGTGTGGCAAAGGGCCTGCAGTGTACAACTAGGTAACCAATGAATAATGGTGTAATAATGAACATGAATGTGTGTTGGTTATGTAACCGTGTGGGTGTGTTTTGCTCTCTCTCTCTCTCCAGAAAAAGAGGAGGAGAGTGTGGTTGGAGTGCGAGGAATGCGGTCGGCGGTTCAGCCGCGCCTCCCTTCTCAAGGCCCACCGGCAGACGCACGGCGGCGGCGGCGGGGGGGACGGCGGCGTCGGCATTGAAACCTCGGCCCCCCCCTCCCCCCTCACGCACCACCACCACCACGTTGCCGCGCCGACGGCGGTCTCGTCGCAGCCGGGGCTGCGCTGCTCCGAGTGCGGCAAGCGCTTCTCCTCGGCCTCCCGTCTGCACAGCCACCTGCACTCCCATCACCCCGGGAAGCGACCCTGAACGCACCCATCACCACCGGGAAACGACCCTGAACGCACCCATCACCCCCGGGAAACGACCCTGAACGCACCGACGCAACGCACCGCAGCACAGAACCAACTCCAGTACAACGACAGAAACGGAACGTATACACAAAACCCGGGTGACTTTGACGAAGAAGACAAAAATGAAACCGACTTCAGCGAAACACAGAAACGGAACACACCGGCAGGATTTAAACCTCAACAGAGCTGAACCGGCAGGTCGGCAGAACAGATTACTCGGAACAAGAATGCAGTTGAACCGGTTGTAGAGACGGAACAGAATCGGAACCCGAGGATCAGAACTCGGTGCACACACGAGAAACAGGCCCATATATGGGCCATACAGAACAGGCAGAAAACCCCCTATGGGTCATACAGAACAGGCAGGAAACCCCATATCTTGGGTCATACAGAACAGGCAGAAAACCCCATATCTTGGGTCATACAGAACAGGCAGGAAACCCCATATGGGTCATACAGAACAGGCAGGAAACCCCATATCTTGGGTCATACAGAACAGTTAGGAAACCCCCTATGGGTCATACAGAACAGGCAGAAAACCCCATATCTTGGGTCATACAGAACAGTTAGGAAACCCCCTATGGGTCATACAGAACAGGCAGAAAACCCCATATCTTGGGCCATACAGAACAGAACCAGACCTAGTCCAGACGGAACTGAACTGGGACCAGAACAGAGGAACACCGCATAGACCAGAATGCAGTGGAACTGCACCCGACCACACAGTACAGAATTAAAAACGAAGCGGAAATCTTAAAAGGATCAGGACCAAGACCCGGCAGCACACGTTGACAGGGAACGCAACTAATTGGAAGAGAAAACAAGGGACATCAAACGGAACGGAACCGTGCGGAAACCGGGAAAACAAACATCGGAATGATCTCTCACAAGACGGAGAACTCGGTGCTTCGTTCCCACACCGCGGAAGCAAATCAGGTTAACTCATCGGAAAACACTGGACTGGACAAGAAGAACCGAACCGAGTCAGAATTAGAAGTTGAACAGAATTAGATTAGTCCTTAGTCAAAAATAGACACCAAATAGAGACTTTTCTCAAGCGACAGTTTTATAGCGGACACCTGCAGCCTGAAAGTAATGCAGTCCAAGATGGCACTGTTCAGCTCAGAGCACAAGGCTTCTTTTGGGTTCAATGCAAAGCCTCATTGAGATGGAACCAGAATATGGATCCACAAAACGAACCAATCGGATCGAGGGCCTGAAACGGGATCACCCGAAGGCCTAGAAAAAAAAGACAGAAGCGGAATGAGTGAGACGACTTGAGACTGAGCCAACAAACGGAACCGCTTCCTAGTAGAATACAAAGGAACCCGAGGAATTAACCCATTCTGAACGGGCACCCATTTTGGTGTCAGCATCATGTTATGCTTTAGCTATTTAAAAATAGCAGATCTACAAGCTCATATCGCGCCACCGAGTGGCGCGATACGAGCTTGTAGGTCTGCTATTTTTGAAAAATCGAAGAACGACTTTTTTTTTTTTAGAATCTGATCTCAGGTCAGAATGGGTTCATCAGACCAGTGTGTGTCCGGCGGAAACCTCGTATGAATCTGATCTCAGGACAGAATGGGTTAACACAGGGCGGGTCGGAGGTCAACATATCGGTCCGCACGGCAGCAGCAGCATCCAGCCATATAACTGGACTGGTCTGACCGAGCAGCTCCAGAGATCCCCAGGGAACCAAAGGAATCAACAGAGCAGAACTCTGTTAGTTTTTAAAAGAAAAGGGACAGCAAATCGTTCCACGGAACCAAAAGGAGAAAAAGAAATACCACGGAAAAGAATGTGGAACCAGAACCTCACAGAACTCCAGGAAGGACAGAGAATGCAGCCCAAGCAGGGACCTGCAGTTTGGACCAGATCACTACCGCAGAACCACTGGAGGACAGGACGAACACAGAACCTGGACCACAGCGCGCCATTTAGCCTGACATGGGGGAACGCAACGCAACGCAACACAACAAGACTGGGCACAATATGATCATTAATTAATCCAATACAGGGAATTGAGCTGAACACTATACAGTTCAATCGAAGCCATTGACGTGAAACAAGACTTTATTTGGACGGACTTTTAAACAGGTGGCAAATACGAGACAGAAGTTAGACACAGACACACACAGCACGCAACACACACACACACACACACACACACACACACACATACATACACACACACACACACAGCCATACGCACATAGTCAGCCCTCTCTGGGCGGACTGGACTAATTACACCATCCTGCTGTACAGAACTGTTTTCACTCCTTTAAAATCTCCACTTGGATGTCAGTGCATCTCTACATCAACACAGTTCAACAAGGATGAGGGAGGGAAACTTAATACCAGCCAAATGCTACACCTCTCCACTACCAGTCACATACGAGGGAGAACAGACATGCATTTTTTGGATCTAAAAATCAAGTTGGCTGGTAGAACAATAAAAGCGGCTGGTGCATTTTGGGGGATGTAGCAGCAGGCTCTGTGGCCGGTGGATTTTCATTTCTTCCCTGCCCTGAGTTGTAGTTTTTTTTTCTTTCTTTTTTTTTAGTCTCTTTTAATTGTAAAATCTGTACAGCATGGACCTAGCAATGTAGTCAAAGTGGTCACTTACCAATAAAGTGACCTTGTTTATTTTCTACCAATTTCATTTTGACCTTATTTTTAAGTGGCCTTTATGATTTTCTCAAACGAACAGACTCTTATCTCTCTTTCTCTCTCTTTTCTTTTCTCTCTCTCTCTTTTTTTCTTTTTTTTTTTACATGTTTTGGATTAATGTCAAGTGCATTTTCTTCGTATTTTTACATTTGTGGAATGTCGTCGCGGGGATCTTTTATTATTTTTATGTGAGTTGTTTCACGTGGACGATGGGGCATCGTTTCCTCTCTGTGGACCGCCCCAGAGCCTTGTACAGACAAGAAAAAACACAAAAACACACACAAAAAAAAAACTGAACTGAACTGCTCAATGTGCATCTTCTCTGTGCATCAGTGGCGTTTTTAAGGATTCATTGAATGTGAACCTTTTTATTTTTTTTGTTGTAGACCGTTTCTACCTTTGCAATTTTATATTGTTGTATCACTTGAGAAAGGACTGATTAAAACGTTGAGTCTGGAGAAAGAGGGAGAATAACAAAATGGAACGAAAGAGAAAAAAGGAGAAGGACGCCCAGTATGAGCCAGGGTTTGGGGAGCGAGAGAAATGACAAGGCGGAAGGAAGACATTCTTTTGGTCTCCTCTTCGATGCACATCGCCGACCAGAATGATGGATTTTTCTTTTCTCTTCTACTTTTTATTCCTCTTTACCTTCACTTCGTCAGCCCACTATCAACTACTACCTGTCTCTCTCCCCTCAGTATTCTACTTTTCATCTCAACACGAATACCTCCTCCACACAAACACAGCTGTGTATCTTATCTTCTGTTACATTTAGAAGCCGGTTCGATTCCGCTAGTGGACGGTTGACGTGACAGAGGCGACCGTCAAGGCAGATAGCTAGTGGTGATGATATCATTAAACGTGGGACCACGCTCAACGGGTTGGTCTGGTTAAGGAGTTGAGATATTTGGAATGTAAACAATTATCCGATGCGGAAGCCAAAAGCGTCCTAATCCAGATCGAACTGCGTGACCAAGCGTTAGCTAGGCACTTAAACGCAATGCTTTTTCCCCCCCTCTCTTTATCAAGCATGGCTTCTTTCAGTGAGACACCAATGATGGACAGTAGTAGTCACATACTGTAGATTGACTTCACTCTGTCCTTGACAACCTGCTATCATCATAACTGCTTCTGTGTGTATATATATAGGCTTTAGGCAATTCCCATTTCCTCATTCACCCACAATTCCGGTACTCTTAAAGAGAATAGTCCCGAGGGCCAGGCAAACAGAAGCAAGTTTTGGGGATTTGGGAAGAGGATTTGGGAAGAGGAAATCCTCGGGGGAAGGATGATGACGATGCAAGACCTTTTTAGGTCACGTGACCCACAACCCAGGAAGTGCGGCAATGCTACCGTGGAAATGTAGGGTTGTTGTTGTTGTTCTGGGTGACTTCAGAGTCCTTTTGGGAACATTCTAGAGCCCGAGGCGGCGGCGGAGGTCCTCTCTGCTTCCCTGCCTTATTTGGGCCTTCCCTTCGACCTTCTGTTGAGGGAAGGGGCTTGGAACAGGATGGGGAGGGGCCATTCCAGAACGGGAAGGGTTCGAGGTGGGATTTGGTGAAATGGAAGTCTCTAAAGATGCTGACTAAATTATGTCATGCTGGTTTCTGTTGTTTTCCCACTGATGGAAAGCCTGCCTGTCTGTCACAGTCAGTCGATTTCTATTTCAAAGGCCTGCTATTTCATCCAGGCTCTATGATTTTATTTGTCTTTATATTGTATGTTTTGTATTGTGGTGTCTTCCTTGATATTCAAGATTTTGTGTGCCTCTTTGTAGACTCTTCTACAGCTTGTGGCAACACAAAACCATAGACTTGTAGCAAGCAGGCAAGCAATACTCTGTGTGTGTGTGCGTGCGCGCGCGTGTGTGTGTGTGTGTGTGTGTGTGTGTGTGTGTGTGTGTGTGTGTGTGTGCGCGTGTGTTTCGGAGAAGCACCCTGAGAGATGTAGGGAGGTGAGAGTGTGTTCCACTTGTGTAATCTCCCTCTGTACCCCACCAATGAGTCTCCTTAGAACCAATGAAGCTCACCGGCCAAAAGAGAGATTCTGTTAGCTATTGAAATAGCCACCTCTGCCCCTGTTTCACTGCATAGGAAACCCCATAGCCTCTCTACCTACCCACTGGTAGCGGGTAGTAAACCCCCACTGCTATACCCCCTGTTTCACTGCGTAGGAAACCCCACAGCCTCTACCTACCCACTGGTAGCGGGTAGTAAACCCCACTGCTATACCCCCCCGTTTCACTGCGTAGGAAACCCCACAGCCTCTACCTACCCACTGGTAGCGGGTAGTAAACCCCACTGCTATACCCCCCCGTTTCACTGCGTAGGAAACCCCACAGCTCGTCCCCAGACCATGGTTAACCCCCATGACGAAGTCGTTTATCTGGACCGTAGGTTTAACTTTGGTGTAATAATCAATGTCACCTTTACACCATGCCAATGCACTGTCTGGGTTGGGTTCTCAAACAAAAGCCAGTTTTCTTTTTCCTGGAACCAACCAGATACGATCATGCGTTATTGAATTGAATTCCACGAAGCAATGAATCATGTGGACGTGCAGGACTGAACCCAACCCTGGTAATTACGTCTGAGGAATCTCACTGAACCTGAACCTTCCTTTTATACATAGTTTAATGGCCCTATAAATTACACATACATTTGATAAGGTTGCGTATTTAATACACACACTGTCAAGGTCATTCAAAACTTTATGAAGGCATCCCAAACGAAACGTTTCAAAAGTCTCGAGATAAAGTAATTTTTTTGCGAAACAAAAGGACAATTATGCAATTGATGGTAGAATTGCCCATCTACATTAGTGTTTTCCATATCAACCCGGCAACATTGGCATTGTTGTATTCCTTATTTTAGTGATTGATATTATGTATCAATGATACCCTATTATTACCCTCGTATTTGTGGACTTCTGCAGCGGATAATGAAAGTGGTGTGAATTTGTGAAAATCATAAATAACCACAAAGGAAACAAGAAAAACAGACGACCAAAGGGGAGACAATTTCCCAACATTGTTTTCTTTGAAATACCCGAAGAGCTTTTGTGAAAGCCAGACGCATAGCGTGTATATGAGCTCCTGCTGTGTGTTGACAGCACTACCGTGGCACGCTCTGCTATCCGCTCTCCAAATATTGATGGTGTTTCTTAAGTCAATAATGATACACCGACCGGCAACATTTTGAGTCGGTGTAGCTCGGGATTTATAACTGGGGCAGGAAAAGAAAAATTGAAAATCAATGTGGATAATTTGCTAACATTTATTCATCCAGTAAAAGGTTTCTCGTTTCTCGAACACGCCGGTTATTATTCAGCATCGACCTAACATTCATATCGTTCCCACCTGGTGTTGAAGCCATGAGCTGCTGCTGCTATGCTGGAGCCAGTGTTGATATTGACAGCAGCATTTTGATTTTAGCTTTAGTCATAGTCTCTTGAATAGTCTTCATTTAGTTTTAGTCACCTGGAATGTTTTAGTGTTAGTCTAGTTTTAGTCGACTAAATGTCATAAGATTTTAGTCGACTAAATCTACACTTGATTTTGTCGACTAAAATGTATTTTGGCGGGCCTTGATGCCGTCGTAATGACTTTCACTTGCTGAAAATAGCCGATCTAGGATTAATCATTAAGGCCCAAAGTTCACTTTTATCCTGTCTCCTGATCTGTCTGTCTGTCTGTCTGTTTGTCTGTGTCTGTCTGTCTTTTTTGTCATAGTATTAGTTGACAAAATCAACACTGGCTGGAGCAGAGTAGTGCCTTGCTCAAGGGGACATTGCTAGTAATTTATCGTTACCCACTTTTCAATTTGACGTCCTCCTATTCTAGTGATTTATGTGATTAAGGGATGCCCTCACTCTCATTAGTCCACAGACGATTTGCCTACATTACACCTTGGGTTGCAAATTAGTGTTTTCTTCATTACCTAAAATCGTTTGCAGCTGTGGTTCTTGGTTGCGTTCAGGTCAGATATTACCATAGTATTACTTATGGTTGGTTACACATGGTCCTTTTTGGTACATTGCAGCACGTGGTTTGGGAAACAACACACAGTAGTTAAAAACAACAGAACATTGCACGTGATTTATACAATTGGCATTCCTCGGCTCTTGGTCGCCTCCAAGCACATCGGACAAGTATCGCCGGGCCAAAATGGACGACCTACGAGGTCACAACGTGTCATGTCGTATGTTTATTTTGGCCCCTCCCCTTCCTGTTAATGTTCGCCTGATTATGATGACATGCCCAAAATTGGAGCTCACCGTTGTCTCGTCTTGCTGTCTTTTTCAGTCAATTCCTTACATTTGATGCTGTAGGGCGCTACCTTTGAAATCGTAAACCTCAACTCAAATCTCTTCTCAATCTTCAGCACTACCAAACTGTCATCCCCCAGCTGCATTAGTGACGGTTCACTGCGTGACTGACCGTGACATTAACACCTGCCAGATGTATCGTGTGATTGCACCTCCCGATGAGTTTATCTATTCTACCGTACACCTTGGGCAGGCGTAGCGACGGTCTCTTCTCTTGTTTCTATGAAGTAATTTAGCTATATTAATATAATGATGAAGTTGCTGTCAGGAATTTGAGTTTGTCGTGGTAGCCTGCATCTCGTGCGATGCAAGAGAACTTTAGTTGTTGATTGTAATTGTGGTCGGTGCTGTGGCACGTCCTCCCGTGAAGTGTCATCGATGTGGTTTTAGCCCGGTGAACCAGTTGGTTCAGACTTTTTTTTAATTCTGTGTTCGGGTTACCAAGGAACTGGATACGGCCGTGTGGAATCATTCAGTTTCTTTTAGAAGACTTAATTGGCACGTTGAACTGCACCTCGCTGTGCCACCTCTAAACCAGTGGTTCTTTTATCCTCTGGTCTCCTCTAGTGTGGGCCATAGATTACTGGATATGTTCTCTTATGCCAGTAAGTTGCATTCACCTGATGTCTAAGGTCTATACACGGCCCCCCTGATTATAGACAGCTAGAATTAAACCCAATTAGGGTCACCTCCTGGACTGGAGTGGACACTGACTGGACAAGCTCCGCCGTCTAGAAGACAATAAGTGCTCTTTATTCTTGAGAAAATCACTGGCTTTCGGTACAGACACCACCTCACCTCTTCAATACAAATTCTGCATATGCCTGTAATTAAGCGAAGCCCGAGCAGTGCTGAATGACAAACATGTATAGGTGACATCCTGGTCTACCTTTCAATTAAAAAGGAAATTAATTTCGGGCAATGGGCAGATGTTGCGTCACCTTCTCGCGCGGCGTTTGCATTCACGCATTGGTGAAGCTAGGCTTTTTGCGCTCTCTCTTTAAATGTCAGTATTTTGTATGTTTTATTGCCTGAGTCAGAGGTGACTTGTATTTTTTGTAAATAACTTTGGCATCATTTTCTATGACTTTTGGGGAAACCGAAGGGTGGGATGAATAGGTGACATTTAGATAGATGGGATAAACAGAAAACACAACTGTCATCTTGACTTTTATTGAAATGCTCATATTGCTCTACAATACAATGCTTCAGCATGCACAATCGGCTGTTATCTCTGATTAGGTTGCTGGTTACTGTGAAAGGCAGAACGTCTTCGTAATGGAATGTTATAGAACTTTTTTTTTTAAAGAGTTGTGGAACTCATTTGTCTCTCTGTAGGGTCCAGTGATTCCATGTGTCCTTACTGGAACTGAACTTTGTCGCCAAGCAATATTAGATGAATCTCTGCTTCCTGGCTGTAGATGTTTGTTGCATGATAACATTTTAGCCTCTTATTCAACATTGTAGACCATGAGAAAGCACTCGCAAACTTACTGCGCCCCACTTTTATACTTGGCTGCATGCCCCGCTGTCGCGCGCCAAACACAGCAGATCTGCAAGCTCCACGACACGTCGCACCGCGGCACGTCGCGAGCTTGTAAATCGGCTCTTTCACGGGGCATTAGAGCCATGATGGATTGTATTAGGTAGGGGTGGGGGGGGGGCGTTCTGAGACACACAATGTTGGCTAAAACTCCATACAGTAAATGTGTGCACACACACACACATGTGCACACACCGCCTTTGGCGAGAAAATATCCATTTAATTCAAGAGTACCATGACCATCCCACACGGTAGTAGACCAAACCAGGGCTGCTCTACATCTGAGACTTCTTTACACACGATCAGACAATCTGGGAAAAACTACGAAAAGAAGAAAAACCTAACATTTGTTGATTCAACATGTTACACACCAGATTATCGTCCTCAAGATGCCTTAAAATAACGCACACAGCATATCTTGGCAGTGTCTGGTTTCGTTCACCGATGTTTCAAACCCCAACATTCAGCCGTCTGAACGCTTTACCCTGCTCCGACTGCAGCAACTATAAAATGTATTCCGCTTCAGTCTCTGCTTTGCATTATATGTGAATTACCCAACCGCTTTTCTGCAAATGCCAAGTGTGAACCTGCTTTTTTCTTTGGTTCCTTTTTTTAGTACTGTACTTGACTGTGTCTTTACTCCAATGTATTGCACTTTCCAACACTCTGTCAACTCTACCAATTCACACTATACCTCATGTTGTCGTTTTTTTTAAACGGTTCCTATTATGTGACACACAGACCTCATTACCTCAATAGTTCTTAAGTACTTGTTATTAGACTACCTGACATGTAGAGGTTATTTTTTTCTCTCTCTTCTTTTGTTTTCTTTGGACAGGCGGGTCTTGGCTTATATTATTATTACTACACACAAGTGACAAGGAAAGAAATCATATTTCAAAAGCATGTTGTTTTAACTGGTTTCAAAAGGCCCAAACGGTCTTGACTGTTGGAACACAGTCGGACAACAAATGAATGGGCTATAATACGGCATGCAAAGGACATTCAAAGGAATTTCAAACATGAGCAGATACTCCCCCGTGAACCACAGCAGTGTATGTTACCTGTTGTCAAAGTCCTCAATAAAAAAGAAAGCCATAATGAAGAGAAAAGCACTTGGCGAGAATCGTACAGTCACCAGAATCAAACGAGTAGTTTAGTGGGACACTAGACTATTTATATATTGGTAAGGAACGGGATCCAGCAACCAGCGGAAACGAGGTGATTGTCGTAGCAAACGATAACGAATTGTTACAGATGACTAACAGAGCCAATATCAATATTGTTTACATGTTTAAGTTTTTTGTGTAATCGAGCCTTAATTATACTTAGCACGTTGGTGAAATTAAGAACAGATTCTTCCTTCAAGTGAAGTAGTAGAAAAAAAAGGGAAATGACGATTGTTAAGTTGGAACAGAGCCATGAGTAATCAGTGAAGTTATACAGACAAACTACTACTACAAACTACACTGGAGAAACACATCATATGTATATGAAAACGATGTCTTTACATCCACTAAAAGTGTAGCTGAAGGGAGAAAAGATGGCGGAGTGGAGTGTGCTCCTTAATCCTGCTGAATCTGTATTGAATTAAACCAGGTGCTTTTCTATTCATGCACTCACCAGGAGGACGACGTGGAAGAAAAAACGGTCACGGAATGAATCACAAAAGCATGTGAACCCGACGAAGCTTCAGTGGTTCAAAACATCACCCGACTACACATCAAGATTTCCATGGTTATGTTTTATTTTATTTCTTTTTTGGCAGTTTTCCTGACAAGTGGTTGTGGTTCCCAGAGTATGTACGTGATATGGCGACTCCAGCCTCCTCAGTCAGAGGT
The DNA here is from genome assembly GCF_964188405.1 of Protomyctophum parallelum. Classification (NCBI taxonomy): domain Eukaryota; kingdom Metazoa; phylum Chordata; class Actinopteri; order Myctophiformes; family Myctophidae; genus Protomyctophum; species Protomyctophum parallelum. Next base: position 43,899,813 of record NC_139708.1, read on the forward strand.
TGGCTTCAAAATGATCAGATTAGGGATGATCTGTCTCACCTTGTGAAAATTACGAATGAGGGAATTAAAGGGATATGCAACAGTCATTTTTTTCTTTTCTTTTTTTCTTTTTCTGAAATATACCCTTTTTGTAATTCTTTCTTAAAACTAAGCTAGACCTGCCAAATTCTAAGGGCCTAGTTTTGTCTCTCTGGAACTCTGAATCTCTGATCAAGGCTGGGTCCATCCATTCTACTTTCCAGTCAGTCCATTACAGAAAATACACGGTAGAAGTACTTTCTGGATCTATGAGTCCCATAGTCAAATAATAAGAAAAAAATAAATATATATTTTTTTTAACGTTTTAACCTTTGACCCTTTTCTAACAGAAGTCACGTTGATCGTTAGTTTATTGCCAAACGCTTACACCAGAAGCAGCGTGACAAATGGACGCTCCTGCAAGTGTGAGCCACTCTTCTCACGGTGGAATTATTTTTGTTTACTCCCTCAGTATAGTTGCATGTCCAGAATGGACTATCTCAAATAGGAATGGTGTCCAGCCATGAGTCTCCTTCCCTTTGTACCGCCGCCCCATGTTGAGAACATGAGTGCAGTCTGAATGTCATTCATGCCAAGTTAAAACTGTCATGAAAATATGATTATTATGTAGGCAATGGTGATGTTTTTTTGTTTTGTTTTTTTGTTTTTCTTACCTGTTTTAGAAGTTGAGACTGGGTACTTTAAATGTTAGTCAAATAAAACCAATAAATGTTAACAACTTCCCAATTGTCTGGTTTCTATGTTATCTTGTGGCGTTGTGTTACTCTATTCTAAAAGCCTGCCTGGTACATACTCCTTTGAACCGAGTCTTTTTATGTGCGACCATTCCTTTTCACTGCACACTGACATTTAGCCATTTTTTATTCGTAACGCTTATATATAGCCATATAAGTAGCTGTAACCGTAAGAATAACACTTTCAGTCCATGCGGATACGGCTGTAGTACTCAATACTGGTCTCGGTCTTGACAACATTGGTGGTCTTCCCTCTGTCTCTGACCAAAAGGAAATCCTGATGAATCCACTTGGTTCAAAGTTGAGAGTTTCGCCTCAGTTATACTTAGCTGCGAGCGAGTGCCGTGCTCCGTGAACGGCATATCTACAAAATCCCAAAGCACACTTTTTCTGGAATTGGCTCACGGCACGCCAGTGTGTCTTGGCACACCGTTTGGGAACAAGTGCTCTAGGCTATGGGCCTTGCACGTTTAGTTTTAGCCAGTACGACCCTGGAACAGCTTCTGAATATGACGTGATTGTTATAATTTAACTATGAACCTGACATTTTTGAGTGGTGCGACCACTCTCTTACGGAGCTGTGTGTGTGGCTGGGTGGGTAGCTGGGTAGGTATGGGCACGAAAACAACATGGTTGTTTTTCACCACCTGTGCGCAACCTAACACAGATAAACGTGCACACAAACCCACACGCACATATTAACTGTATATATGATGCTTTCAGGTGTGCCAGTACAGTACAGTGAACGTACAGTACAGTAGAGGGACTGCCGCACAGTAACTGTCATTTCTCAATCATTTCGGACGCGGGGCGGCACGCCGGAACCGGCCCAGCCCCCTGGGCGCGTTCCTGGGGGTCTGGAACTCTTCCCCCCCACACCCCTGGGGACCCCCACATGGTAGCTCTGTCATTTCTCTACCGTTTCGGAACCGGGGCGGCTCGCCGGAACCGGGCCGGCACCCTGTGTGCTTTCCTGTGGGTTTGGAACTCCTGTGGGTCTGGGCCGGGGCCCAGAACCCATGTTGGCAGTGGCAAGGAGGTACAGTAAGTGATGTACCAGGTGAGCCACCGGGATGGTGTAACTTTTTATTATTCATTTTATTTGTTTTGTCAATAAAACAATCCAGTCAAGATTATGTAACTCAAATGCACCCAAAGTTGTCCTAAACTGTCCGAAAGCAGCGAATGACAGTTATGTATCACCTCTCTCGCTTCATAAATCTCTATTGTAATGACACCACGTCCATATGGAGAACGGGGACAGCTGCGGTCACATAGAATAAAGGCCATTTGATTTTGGATTCACTTTGTTGACAGGTTTCTGGCAGCACCGAGGCCCTGAGGCCTTTCTCAGAATCAAGACATTTTTTGGTTGATTCTGAGTAAGGCCTAAGGGCCGAAACATCAGATGCCGGAGCGTGCAACTTTTATCCCTTCCTTCATAACAGTGGTTTTCAACGCTTTCCATATCAAGGACCATTATTTATTTGAGCCACGGATAAGATCGTTGGATAAGATTTTGTTTGTTGAAGATGTTGGCGTATAGCATAGGAGAGACAACAGATAACAATCTTCCACATTCTCTAATTGTGTAGATTTCTTGTAAATGAAGTAATGCAGATGTAATAATTCTTGAGGGCGTAAAATGTTACGCTCTCAAGAGTTAAAGATCTATAAGGGTCCATTTGGTTATCAACTCTCCGTCATTTAGCTGGGGACCACTTGGAACCCCGTCAAGGACCACTGGTTGAAAACCCCTGATTTAAGATTTTTCTGGAATCTCACCATTGGGGTGCCTTACCATTCCTGCTAGCACTGAATAAAATACCAAATACATTAAAGCATTAAAATATTAAAGCATTACAATAAAATACATTAAAGCTGCACTATAACTTTCCTCTTCTACCACAGATTTGAACCTAGTTTCCTGCGCAAGTGCTGACATGTTTTACCATAGAGCTAATAGAGCCTGCATGCCTGCTTGCTCAGGGGATGAACTGAATCTTGACCATCAGGTCAAAATTCATGTCAGATCCTGTGTCTATAGGTGAGACCGTGACCTTTGACACCATCTAAATATAAGAGCATGGAGACAAAATGGGCCAGGCATGTGCAACTTTGACAACTGTATGTCATATGGTATCAGATTCAACATACATATTGGACGAAATTCACTTTTATTCATGAAACAGTTATATAATATAGCAGAATAGTTACACCTCTTCAATTGCAAAGACGTTTGGGTTTGGTAACTGGGACAAAATGTCGACGTGTAAAACTAGATAGCAGGTGGAAGTCAGTCCAAAAATATGTTGCGACTTGTATGACTATATAATGACACAATTCCACAGTGGCTTAGCACATAAAAAGCGGAATGGCGTTTGAATACGATCCCATTATCGCAACACAAGTGGGCTATTCACAGCCCACGGCCATTATAGCCTAATTATCTTAATAACATAACATGGCAGAGACTAGAATAGGTCATAGTCTCACTATCGTATGTGATGTGACCACACACAGGCACAGACCATACCTCCAGAAGAGCACACATTAAATACAATGCACTTGACAGCAGCAGAGAGTCAATCAATATTCAGATGATTACAGTTTAATTAGTCGTAGTGCAGTCTATTATTACGATGATGAATGCCTAATTGCTTCTTGACCGCACTGACCCCCTGCTGCTTTTGTTAAACACAGCAAAGGGGGGGGGGGGGGGGGGGGGGGGGGGGCTCTGCAGGGGGCCGGCTCTGTAACAATACCAAACATTGAGAATGGTGCTGTCTGGTGTTACGACTGACTTCAGTGATGTGAATCAGAGCATCACACGCACTCACTCTCACTCTCTATCTCTCTCTCTCTCTCTCTCTCTCTCTCTCTCTCTCTCACTCACACACACACACACACACACACACACACACACACACACGTAGAGGATGGATGGTGTTACAAATGATTAGTGATGCTGTCTGTGCTGTACCAGATAACCATGGACTACTAGCGCGCGCATACACACACACGCACGCACACTGCCTAGTATACTGTGATGTGTGTACTGTAGACTGTAGAGTACAACACTATACACATACATTACAGGCAGGCAGCAGCAGAGAGAGAGGGAGGGAGTGAGTGAAAACGGAATGAGTCAATGATAGAAAGAAGGAGGGGAGAGGAGGAGAGAGAGAGAGAGAGAGAGAGAGAGGGAGAGAGAGAGAGAGAGAGAGGCAGCGGGTTGCGTGGCGGACGTGGCGGGTCCGGTGGAGTTTGAAGTCGGCCAACTGTGGCGATAATAGAAGCGGCGACAGACACCGAACCGAGCCGAGCCCCCCTTCCTTCCTTCCTTCCCTCCCTCCCCACCCCCAAGACCACCGTTAGGAGCGCAGGTATAACCGTCGTGATTTATCGATCTGTCTGTCCGTCTGTGTCACTGTCTGTCTGTCTGTGTGTGTGATGTCTGTCTGTCTGTGCAGCCCCGCGGGTTCCTGCTTCTTCTTTTTTTTTTCTTCCTGTATGTGAATGTGCATCGCTCGCTGCAGTGCACACTGCACGGCACGCTTCACTTCCATCATACACATTTGACACACTTTTCGTGCGTGTTTTGTCTCTTTTGTCTGCTCTCTGGACGTTGTGTTGTCAGCAGCACAGCAGCAGCATCACTGTACTGCTCGCCTCGTGCACGGACAGTGCGCGCGACGCAGGTAGAAGAAGAAGAGGCTACTTTTCTTCTTCACTCTCACTTTCTCTCTCCTCCTCTCTCTCTCTCTCTCTGCATGCCACTGAGCTGCTGTAGCTGCTAGCCTCCATGCTAAGGCTAGCAGCGTTAGCTCAGCCAGCCAGTCGAGAGATTGCCAGCAGGGATGATTCCGTGACGTCACAAGCAAGCGGAAGTTAGTGGGTTTGTCTATGTCGTTAGCCTGTAATAGTATAATTAGTTTTTTTAATATGGACATTTAATCAAATTAAAGATTCTTCAACAATGTTGGAGATGTTTTCTCTCTCCAAATTTAGATATTTCCATAGAGCTTGTAGATAATTAAAATGGGACGGTTAATGAAATTAAGCAGAAGCCTGCATTTCTAGGATTTAAAAAGGTTAACCATTTCGATGCAATGCTTTTTTTTTTTTTGACAACAATTATTGTCAAATATAGTCATATTATAAAAAAAGTAATTATATATATATATATCCATCTTCAACCGCTTATCCGTAGTCGGGTTGCGGGGGAACAGCTCCACCAGAGAGCTCCAGACTTCCCTCTCCAGAGCAACAATAGTGACTTCCTCCTGCGGGATCCCGAGACGTTCCAAGGCCAGTGAGTCGATGTGTTTCCTCCAACTGTGCCTTGGGCGCGATTCATACTCCTATTTTAGAGCTGAATAAAAGTCGGTTCGGCTCTGTAGAGCCTACAATGTGACGTCATTTGAGGTTCGGGGGGACAGGTACCGTCCTAAAATCGGCTCTTCGGTGCTACTGAAAATTTCTGACGAGCCGAAATCATTTCAGCACTACAGCGGTAAAATAGGAGTATGAATCGGCCCTTGGTTTGCCCCGGGGTCTCCTCCTAGTGGGACGTGCCTCGAGGACCGTCCTAGCGAGACGCCCGAGAGGCATCCTAACCAGATGCCCGAACCACCTAAGCTGGCTCCTTTCCAGGCGAAGGAGCAGCGGTTCTACTCCGAGTCTCTCTCGTGTGACTGAACTTCTTGCTTGTATTCGCGACCTTATTCTTTCGGTCATGACCCACACTTCATGACCATAGGTAAGAGTAGGAACGAAGATTGCTCGGTAGATATATATATATACCTGTATATATACACACACACACACACACACACCAGGACCACAATGTAAACAAGCCCCTAGGGTACAATTTCTAAATCGTACCACTGTACTGTTTTTAGTCCCTCCTATATACAGGTTTAATGTTTGTTTTTAGTTCAATGTTTGTTTTAAAAACGCCATTGACAAGGAAGGGAAAATGTACGTCATCTTGTCCCTTAAACACAAACATTAAATGCCATTAACAATAAAGATAATTTAATGTTTGTTTTGTCACCGTTTGTTTTAAATCACCATTACCAATCACCTAATCATAGAAACATAAGTTTAATAGAATATACTTTAATATATTAGTGCCCCTCACTTCACACAAGTGTGATTTCCTATATACAGGTTTAATGTTTGTTTTTAGTTCAATGTTTGTTTTGTAAATGCCATTGACATTGAAGGGAAAATGTACGTCATAATGTACCTCATTACGTCATATTGTCTCTTTATTGTTAATGGCGTTTAATGTTTGTGTTGGCACCGTTCGTTTTACATCAACATGTAGTAAGACTTTAATATATTAGCGCCCCTCACTTCACACAGGTGTGATTTTTTTTTAACAATACATACTGTTTTAAAAAAAGACAACTTTGTCTTCAAATCAAGGCAAAGGAGTCTCTGTCTAGACTTTGAAGCCCTCCCGCTACTAGAACACAGCACGCTCCGTCGTGACGTCCCGGCCGCCTCCTTGGCCGTGGTTGGCGCGTTGTGAAGGAAGCAGGCAGTGAGCCGACCGTTGTGTTTAGTGCTGTGATAAACAAGATGGCCACTGGCTGCTAGCACAGCTAGCTACACGGACATGGCAGCTTGCCCTGTCTTTGTATACCACAGGAGCAAGCATTTCCCTGCTCTCTCCTTTTCATTTCCATTTGCTCGTTATTATAACAATAAAACACACTTGTCAGAGAGTCACAACAACACCTGGAGCGCACTGTCCTCCTCCTGTTGTACTCAAACGCATCCCTTTTTTTTAATATAGCTTTGCAAAATGTTTCACCAGAACCAGAAAAGAGAGAAATCGGATGGTTTTGCGTGGTGACTTATTGACGCTGGCTGCTACCTGGGCTAATATAGTCGACAGGTATGCATGCATTAGCCATAACTTTATGCTTTATTATTATTGTTATTATTATTATAATGCACTACTGAGCGCAATACCACGGTCTTATTCGGCAGGGTTTATTATAGAACACTAAGGTTCGTTGCGTCTGCGGTGACTTTACTGTTGAAGGTGTGCGTGTGTTTGTGTTTATATCTATTTGTTCTGTCAAGACATGTGGTGCCCTTAAAACGTTATGGCCGGTCTGTTAAAACAAGCTTCCTGCAAACTTTTCCTGAGCAGTGCATGCAGACGTATACAGACAGGCCCTGTGTCAGGGACAATGGGGCTTTTGTAACGATAGGGAGAAATGCAATGGCACATTTATACTTTTAGACTTTGAATTGATAATTTTCACAGGAGTGGGGAAGATGCTGTTATTCTAATTTTCTGTTTGTTTGTGTTTGGATAGCCTGTAGGCCTTTGTAGTTATTTATTTTAATCATTACTGTACATGGATGAATACTGTACATGGATAATATATTACTGAAGGTTATTTTGTTGCAGGGCGGCCTATTTGTTTTTGTCAGTATGTTTATATGGGATGATTAACTTACTGCCCAACAGCTGACACCCATGCAGTTCCTTAACAGTACTCATTTATAATAATTTAGTAAATTATGAAAATCAGGGAATCAGGTCATACTAATATTTTTTAACTTGAAATTAAAACTTCTTGTCTTAATGTCGATATATTCACCCAGTAGGACAGATGTGATGTTGGTGACTCAATTCTATTCTCAAGAAATGTTGTGTTCTCTGACATTTATAATTTTGAAACATCTCTCCTTCTATAACTTTTGTCTTTCCAACACCCCCCATCCATCTCTCCATAACCACATCTCTTCCGCTCCCCTACTTTCCTCACTTTTTCTGTTTCTCAGGTGTGGCTGGTGACCCCATTTGATCATCCCCGGGCCCACCCAGGTGTGCCATCAGGTAGACTCCACCAGATCCCAGCAGGCAGAGGAGAAGGAGGAGGAGGAGGAGGAGGCAAGGAGACCTGCACCTCAGCCCAGACCGCTCTGAACACAGAAGGACCAATAGGACTGTTCACACTGCCACATTCCCACTATTAGATCAGGAGGGGAGTTACAGGAAGAAGGAAGAGGCCCTTAAAAAGGCTCGCGCAATCCCACCAAGTAGGAGAAGGAGGGAAGAGAGAATTCTAGTGTTAAATTGGGAGGAAGGAGGAGGAGGAGGTAAACTCCTGCCCCCGCCATCACTGCCAGCCAGCGCCGCCTTGCTCCCGCCTGCCATGACAGAGCTAGAGACGGAGTGTCTGGGCCTCAGCCTGGCGCATCCGCTGGCGTCCGACTGCAGCTCTCCGTCCTCGCCCCTCGACCTCCAGTCTCTCGACTGCTCCGGCGCCACCAGCACCACCATCTCCTCCTCCAACTCCGACGACGACGATGACGACGACGACGACGACTGCTGCTGCCTCGCCTCCTCTCCCACCCTGGCCCTGCTGTCGTCCGACTGCCCCACGCCCACCCTCAGCTCGCTGGCGGCGGCCGACATCGCCGAGCCGCTGGTGATGCTGCCGTGCGTGAAGAGGGAGCCGGGCCTGGAGGATGACGACGACGACGGCGGCGGCGACCTGGAGCCCGTCCGGAGCACCGTGGACCTGTCAGAGATCCAGCCGCTGTCCACCGCCGAGCTGTGCCACGACCAGATCAAGATGGAGATCACCGGCCTCGACTACATCAAGTCCGAGCATCTCCACGGCAACCTCCACCACCACCACCATCACCACGGCAACCACCACCTGGGTCCCTTCCACCACGCCGACGTCACGGAGCTGGACTACAAGTCTCACTACGAGCCCAGCCTGGTGTTCGACTACATTTCCCAGGTATGAATGCAACCTCGATGCGGCTCTGTGCAACGGGGGCTTTCTGACTGTGGCGTCTGTCTGCAGCTGCAGTCACTTAACGGCATTCTGTGTTTCTAATTGTGCAACGTTTTAGGCTGCAGGATAGCCAGAGTTTAGATTACACTACAGGTCTGCCAAATGTACAGTCGTAAATGTTACTCTGCTGTTAGATTGGCAAACATATAAAAGCCAGATCTAAACGCATGTATTTCAACAAGAACCCAAATCGTGCTCTGCTGACGGCAGCCAATAGATAAATGATCAGGTCCTTCTGTACCTGGGCAGCTGTATGTTTTATTGCACAGCACAGCCACTGTATCCACCCCCCCCCCCCACCCCCACCCACCCACCCACAACCTGTCCTTGAGCAAGGCATGAGGCACTGAGTCACAGAACTGGTGAAACGTGTCCATGTGTCTGACTGTAACTCTGTGTCTTAAATGCGAGGACACAAATTCCTAATTACACTGTGTGTAATATAGCAATTAACGTGGTTTGAACTTCCAAAATAAAATCCAACGTTTTTTTTCTCCTCTCTTTGGCTCGGCAGCCAGAAAGTTCTCAGTCCCCAGTTATCCTGAAAGCGACATAATTACAGCTCCCGGTTGTCATCTTGCATGGGCAAGGCCTGCCAAGATGGCTTTAAACATGTACATTTTTTCTGCATGTGTCTAGACTAGAAGTGCCCGAGATGAGTCGGTACGCTGTCACTGCCACTCGGAAATGATAGAGCAACGAATACGTACGGGAACTCTGTATTAATCGGCAATTCCCGTTAAAGAATGAATGCAGACTTAGCCATTCGTCCAGGGAGGCACCTTTTTTCAATATTGCCTGTGAGTCCATGAATAGAATGTACGCACAGACAGTATCACAGGACTCTTGGGGATTTGTAGTGTGATTCCTCTCGCCTTGTGCTGATTCTTGACAACGTCTAGAATATAGTCCAAATTGGCTGACGGCAGCGGGAGGTGTCGGCGGTGAAAATGTTGTCTACTCAAATGAACTGCCGTCACTGCATCGTGTTCGCAACAGCCGCATAATTTGTTCTCTTGTGTGGAAAATTCCACCAGCCCACAGTAGCCCTTTATCCCACTCAATTGTACGCTCTGGGCCCAAACTTGACCTAAGACAGGTGATGGCAAAGCACACGTCCCGATGACTTGATGACTGGGAGGTCCACCTACAGTACAGACGATAATACACACACACACACACACACACACACACACACACACACACACACACACACACACACACACACACTCAACCCCCCCTCTGTTGTCAGCCGACCGTCGTCTGGGTGTATTTCAAGCACTGTCTCACATTTGAAATTTTAGGAATGCAGCTCACACTCAGCTGACTTAAGATCAGCTCAAGACTAAAGGTTTCAGGCAAGCGGTGGTAGTAGTGAGCAAACATGGTCACGGTACCCAGACAACAGCTGAAACAAATGATACTGATTAAATAGTACCTTTGTACATTGTCTGTAGGTTTGCATTCATTCAGTATAGATTTGCGCCACATTTTCACGAATTTTCAAAAATGGCAGACCTACGCTCAGACCTACGCTCAGAGCGAGGCACTCAGTGCCACGCTACGAGCTTTAGATCTGCTATTTTTTACAACATCTAAAGCATAACATAATGCTTAAAACACCAAACGGGTGTTAAAACACCAAACGGGGTTCCCATACTGTCAGCAGCACAGATTAAAACAACTCTTTGTATATTGTGCATAAAACATATTGTTTAGATCAACTTTCACTATACTGTTTAACTGACAAGAGCTGATGATCATGATCAACTGAGCAGTCTTCTGTGTCTGTCTGAAGTGCAGCTCTCAGAATCCATTCTTTATTGTCACATCACATTACATAAGTAAGGTGCGTGCGTTCTTATTTGTGCAGCCTAATCATTGCTCATCATTGCAAACCTGAGGACGATTCTACAAAATGTCTTCGAAATCATGACCGTTTTCTGATAAACCTCTGTTTCTATGTCAGACGTGGCTCTCAAACTATTTCATGTCAAGGACCCCTAGAATTTTATGTATTTGGCCTCCAACCCCCATCTCAAAATATGTTGTTCCAGGGACCCCCCCAGAAGCAAAGATTTGAGTTAAAAATGTCTGCTCTGAAAAGATATATACCAGTAATCACGATTTTTCAAAAATAGCAGACCTACAAGCTCGTAGCGCGGCACCTGTAGATCTGCTATTTTTCAATAGCTAAAGTATAACACCAAAAGGGGTTCCCGCCCCAAAATGGGTTAAAATAGATAGCCGGAGAGTTTACTCCACTCCAGCCATGTCATTGTTCTGGGGTACAATCTCATAATTGACACCCTGTAACCTGTATATACAGTACTTACTTGACTGGGGTCAGTTTAATTGATCCCCTCCTTATATCCCTCTACACCCACATCCTTTCGCAGACAGTCACGCATCACAGCATGACGTGATTTACACTGAATGCTCGCCTATTATGCCATACCCAGAAATTAGGAATGCTCGGGTTCAAGTGGGTTTGTGAAAACTACAACCCATATTTCCTGTTTTTTTTTTGTTTTTTTAGCCACGGGGGGTCCGTGACGTTGTCTTGTACTTGTTTTCTGTGCTTATAAAGCGAAAGTTTGACTAAAGAAAGAGTGAGAAGAAACCCAAAAAATGGTATTGATCGATCCCAGGCTGTCCCTCACCTCAGCAGTGTTGTTTCAATTGATCTCAGTTCAGATTCAGTCTCCTGTTTGTTTTATGTGAAGCACTTTGGGTTGCGTTTTATGTATGATAAAATGCAACTTTATAAATAAAGTTTATTATTATTATTTGATGGCCTAAATAGCCTGTGGATTCCATCCATTTAACTTTACTCCGTGTGATAATCACCACTAGATGGCCACCTTGTACTTTTATTTAGGCAAATACCTGCACAACATTAAATGTTTTGCCCACTCCACTGTGAACCCAGACATTTTGAGTAGCCTAAAGTTTTATGTTAGAAATGTTAAGTATTGGTCCCCAGCATTTAGAAACTGTCGGATGCTAACTTGTATTATGTTGGGCAATTTTCATAATAGCATAATAAGCTGGGGTACCATTAACATCCTATATAAGGCAACATTTTTTTAATCATTATGCTTTAAGAAGCATGTGACGGGTCAAACTAGGGGTTTTTCATGATTCTGAATCAATTGCAAGCATTAGTTTAGCATGAAAAACACTCCTTGGGCTAAATGCGGCCATTGCCACTTGCCCAAATGTGCTGAGGAGACGCTTTTCATGCAAAACTAATGCTTGCAAATGTTGAAATGTTTGCCTTATATAGGATGTTAATTGTACCCCAGCTTATGCTAATTCTGAACATAATGCAAGTTAGCATCCGGCAGTTTCTAAATGCTGGGGACCAATACGTTTGTAATATAAAACTTTAGGGTACTCAAAATGTCCAGGTTCACAATGGGTCTCTATGGGCTGGCAGGCAGACCATTAGTGTGATTGTAATTCATCTTCATAAGAGACCAGCGTTCACCTGCACGTTGCAATGAGACACACACAGGACTGCTCGGTGAGATCCAATCGGCGCGTGTGCAAATCTCAGCCCGCGACCCGCCCCCTCTAGACCAGAAACCTAACACGTTAACTCAGGCTACTTACCTGTTGACCTTAACCCATTTTGGACGGGTCGGGAACCCCTTTTGGTGTTTCAAGCATTGTATTATACTGTAATTTAGCTATTGAAAAATAGCAGATCTACAAGCTCATAGCGCGGCACAGAGCTTGTAGGTCTCCTATTTTTGAAAAATCGTGAAAATATGGCAAAATTTTGGAATATATATTCTTTCTGAGTTAACTTTTATTTTATTTATTTTTTTATATTTTTCATCCCACAATTTTGTAACCCATTTTTCACCCCTGTGTCAATCATCTAATGTGATCCTGGGCTCTACACACCCTCCACCAACCTAGTCCCCCATATATGGGGGACAAGGGGAGAGCAACGGACTTGAACTCATGCTTCCTTCATGCCTGAGTGTCCAAGTTGCTCCTTTACACCTGGGAGTTTCCCTGGTTGGACGTAGCGCGTCGGACAAACACGTTATTCCAACCAGTTCCTTTCCCCCCTAACATTTTTAACTTTTGCTTCTGGGGAGGTCCCTGGAACAACATATTTTGAGATGTGGCTCGGTGGCCAATTACATATCATTTCTGGGTTCCTTGACATGAAATATTGAGCACTTGACCACTGATACAGAAACACATGGGTATTTCAGAAAACGGTCAGGATTTAGAAGACATTTTTTTTAAATGTCGATGCCAGGCCTAAATGAGTTATATCTGTCTGTGATTTATATCGTTTGGTCCTTGTTGTAATCGTTTGTTGTAACCCGTTTCCAGGTGTCGGACACTCTGGAGTACATCAAGTCGGAGCAGCACGCGGACCTGCAGTATTACTACGCCACGGAGCTGTGCTCCCTGAAGTCGGAGTACCCGGAGGCCATCCTGATGCACAGCCACCTGCCGCACCACAACGGCCTGGAGTCCATCCACATGGCGGAGCTCCGCTCGGAGCTCAACAAGCTCAACGCCATGCCGTCGGTGATGTTCGACGGCATGGTGAAACTGGAGCCGGAGTTCGGGGCGGAGGGCCTGTACGAGCTCCAGCCCCCCCGGGGGTCCTCCGGGGGTCCGGGCCACGGCAGCGGGGCGGCGGGCGGCGGCGGCGCGAGGGGCCAAAACCCCGCGGCGGCGGGGGCGGCGCGGAAGCCCCGCAACATGCAGGGCGAGAAGCCCTTCTGCTGCACGCTGTGCGGGAAGAACTTCAGCACGCTGGGCAACCTCAAGACCCACCAGCGCATCCACACGGGCGAGCGCCCGTACACCTGCTCGCAGTGCGGCAAGAGCTTCGGCCAGGCGGGCAACCTCAAGCGGCACCAGCTCATCCACACGGGCCAGAAGCCCTACGTGTGCGCCCACTGCCCCAAGGGCTTCACCAAGGCGGACGACCTGCGCTCGCACCAGCGGCTGCACACGGGCGAGCGGCCCTTCGGCTGCCTGACGTGCGGCAAGAGCTTCGGCCAGTCCAAGGAGCTGAAGGCCCACCAGCTGAGCCACACGGGCGAGCGGCCCTACTGCTGCCCGCACTGCGGCAAGAGCTTCTCCAAGGAGAGCGGCTACCGCAGCCACCTGCAGATCCACACGGGCGAGAAGCCCTTCACGTGCTCCCAGTGCGGCAAGACTTTCAGCAACTCCGGCGTGCTCAAGACTCACGAGAAGATCCACTCGGGCGTGCGGCCGTTCGGCTGCAACCAGTGCGGCAAGAGCTTCGGGCGCCTCGGCCACCTCAAGGCCCACCAGCAGATACACACGGGGGAGCGGCCCTTCGCCTGCCCCCAGTGCGGGAAGACTTTCAGCCAGTCGGGCCACCTCAAAGCACACGAGCAGATCCACAAGCGGGAGCGCTCCGACGCGGGAAGCACCACCAGCAGCAACAGCAGCAGCACAATGGACAATGAGAGCAGCTAAAAAAAAAAAGTAAAAAAAACCCTGAAAATGACCAACTCTTGTCTGTACCCTTTAACCTCTCGAGAAAAAGTATTACTCTTTCTTTCTTCTTTATTTTTTATTTTTATTTTCTTCTTTTTTTAAATAAATGCTATATATATATAAATATATATAAATATAAATATATAAGTATATGTTCTGTTTGTTTTTTTCCCCTTATGCCTTTTCTTAAATCCTTTCATACCTTTTTATGTGCTCTTTTTTTGCATTCTGTAATCGGGGAAGGGTTGACTGATTTGCTCTTATGCAAGTGTCTCTGTGTGTGTGCGCGTTTGTGTGCGTGTGTGTGTGCGTGCGTGCGTGTGTGTGTGTGTGTGTACATACATGTCATGTACTGTGCGGCTGTGTTACTGAGGCGTTTGTAGATAATCATTTTAACAGGTCTATCTGTACCATGTTGAGTATAGAGGTGCACCGATACCTTGTTTTTGTTGTTTCTTTGTTCGTTTCTTTGGTGAACCACGTTGTCGAAGACGTGGAAAACACTTATTTTGCGGTGTCATGCCCACGACACCGAGCACAGGACCATAAAACGCTGACCAACTTCTTGAACTTTATTTCCTTTTTTTGTACTTAACAAAATCCAATACAGTGTACCAAACGTTTACTGACCAAGTACAAAAGTACTTATTTAGGAGTACTTGCCAACACTGTGTGCCATGCGTTTTGCTCAGTCACCAGCTCAGTTTCCATAACATTCAGAATGTATAACCTTTTGAGTACTTGTCTGAGTGTGTGTGTGTGTGTGTGTGTGTGTGATGAGAATGATGGACTGTATACTGGACAATATTATGGCAGAATGCATATTCCTTGGTGGAAACTGTATCACGAAACAGTTCTTTTGCTTGGTCTTTTGATAAAAAGCACATTCCCTTTCTATTTTTGCAGCAGATAATGATAGTCCTTTGTTAAATGAACCATTCCAGTATCACTAGGCCGGTAACACTCAGTACTTTGTTGTATCCAGAATCAATGAGCACTTCAGCCTCGGTAGATGATGTCGGTATCGGTGCATCGCTAAAAGTGAATGCCGTTTCCCCACCCCCGCCCGCCCGTGTCAAATGATCTCTCACTGTGTACAAATCTTCTATTGATAACGTGTAATTCATAAAAAAGCAAAAAAAAAGAAAAAAAAAAAAGCATCATTGTACTGGGAAAAAAAGAAATTATTAAAGAAACTAATGGCATGTCTGTTCTCCTGGTTTTATGTGCGTCATGCTGTTAGTGGATTGTGTTGTTGGCTCACTGTCTTCTCACTTCTCTGGGTCTTGGCTGTGCTGTGCTGAAAGAGTTGACCATATCAGTCCCTTTGCATTTATTGTGGTGTGTTGTAAACGGGCAACACAATTGTCTCATAATTGGACTCGGACAAAGCAGCTTGTTTTGTTTAATTTTATTCCTCAATTTAGCAGACAAGGAAGAGATTAGTGTGCTTAAATCACAGGCCATACATATCCGCTACCTATCAAATAATACATTAATTAAATGCATACTATTTCTAGGTATGAAGAAATATCATTCTATGTAATAACAATTTTTAACTTATGACAGACATCCAGTTGTATCATAACTGGTTATTTTATTTTCTATTTACTTGCATATTACGTGTTAATCTTAGCGTGAACGATGGCCTTTGATTTCAAGCGTTGCAGAGATCGATGGAAACTGTGTGTTTCCAGACCAGAAAACATTTTGAAAAAGGTCATAGTGGAAGGTTTTTGGTTTTTTTTTATGCAAAGAAATTGTAGGCGCTTCAGCATCTTCCACCAGGTGAATCATGATTGGTCACTTGAGTCGGAACGGATGAAGGCGATAGGCTGCGTCAGGCGTGATCTGGGCGGTCAGCCGGCTACGACTCCGAGCAGTCCGAGGTACTCACCACTGTGGTGGTGGTCACTGTCTTGGACATGGTGGACATGCTGGAACTGGAAGGAAGGAGATTAACCCATCAAGACCTGAACACTGCCTTCTAAATCCTAGAACAGGTGTCTGAAGAACGTATATTGCAACTGTATGTCAGTAACCTCGCCTCACCAGGCTTTCCACCACCTTTCCTTTTCCCTCATTAAAAGCTCTCGTAGCCTGTAGCTTTTATTGAGAAAAAAGGAAGGAACCTTCCTTTTCCCTCAATAAAGATGCCGCCTGTTGTTCCTGCCTGTCGACTACAAAACAATACTACAACATGATGTAACGATATCATCCGCTCCCGACAGGATCATATACCCTAAATGAAATGGTGCCCAGGCTAGTATGTCAGTGGTTCTCAAACAAGGACCCCCAAAATGACATGCATTTAACTCAAAGTTTGTTCCAGGGACCTACAAGCTGGCATTGTGTACATTCTTGTACATCCATTATTACTGTGTATTATTATCACTGTCTTCATCTGGTTTTTATTATTAATTATTATATGATACATGAAGACATATAATCAAGTGAATTGCATTCAAATGTTACATTTTTATGGAAATTTAAATAATTCCATGGTTTCCAAAATGCTAGTTAGCTCAGAGAACAAAAGAACGTGCGGGTCTCTCCCCCTCTCCTGTCGTTTCTCTCTCTCTCACTGTACGCTGCTGTCCGGCTGTTCTCCACCATTCTTATTATTACATTAAAAATGGAAAGGATTAGTGTACTAGATACGGGGTTTGCTCCCAATGCTGGCCCACAAAGCATACTGTGGACTCCATTATTGAGTCACATTTACACATAACAATGCAGCAGGGAGTAGGCATACCATTGCAATGTAGGCTACCTGATCAACAGGATTTCTTTAATTTACCCATTCTGACCTGAGATCAGATTCTATAAATGTCTTGTACATCCTGAGAGTTTTCTGAAAAAGCTATGTTTCTATGTCAGTCGTTCTTCGATAAAAAAAAAAAATAGCAGACCTACAAGCTCGTAGCGCGCCACTCGGTGGCGCACTATGAGCTTGTAGATCTGCTATTTGTTGTTTTCAGTGTTTTCCTGCCAGCTGACGTAATGTGTTGAAACTATTAAGAGGTTGTTGTCATTATTATTGATACTAGCAACATTTTGTAATAGTTTTAAATAGCCAATCTACAAACTCGACGTGTCGATGTAGTTGAACTATTCAAAAATGTTTTTTTTTTCAAATTAGTAAAAAAAAAAAAAAGAAGGCAAAGAAGCTTAGGGATACGGGGTCTAGCATGGAGGAAAATATAGAGCCCATTTTATCTGTTCGTGGCACTATTTTTCTAAATTCAATCTTCAAACACAACAGAACACCAATTCTTTTTTGTATCTCTTTCTAATCCTTTCCCCATATTCTACTCCGTTAATGTGGTACTGGTGTGTCTCACACAGATACATACCTCCCACCAGAAGAGCTCATGCTCATGCTAGCGCTGCCGCTGGCCTCTCCGTCCATCAGCCTCCTGTACTCGGTGATCTCCATCTCCAGCCTGGACTTGATGTCCAGCAGCATCTGGTACTCGTTGCCCTGGCGCTCCAGGTCAGCCCTGAGCTGCATCAGCTGACCCTCCATGCTGCTCACCTGTCACCAGGTCAGAGTACACGTTTTAGTACGTCTCAGTGGAGGGGGAGGAAAAGTACTCACATTTTTTGTTTTGTTTTACTTGAGTTAAGGTTAAGGTTCTATTCATAGTCTGGATTTTCGGTGGCGAGGTGACCACCGCTCCGGTGGTGAGCTGACCACCGGAGCTGAAATAACGTTGAGCGGTGGTGAGTAAAAACAGAGAGAAGGGCTGGAGCGGTGGCGGTGGTTTGCTCTTCACCGCGGCTCCTGGCGTCATGTAGTTCGGTGGTCACCTAACCACCGAAAATCCAGACTGCAGACTGCATTTTAGAAATACCCTGTTACAACTAAAAGTCCGGAATTCAAAATGTATACTTTTGAATGTACTAAAAGTGCAAAAAAAAGTATTGGCATAAAAATCTACTTAAAGTACCAAAAGTAAAAGTAGGCTATACTAATTATGCAGAAATGCAAAAAGCATTTGAAAATTGCAGATCTAACGCATTGTCAGCCTGTAGAGTGGCAATTTTCAAATGGTCTAAATGTAGCCTATAGGGCTGAAGTGGGTAATGTAGGCCTAACAAAATCTATAAAGTACTTAGTGCAGTGGAGTGAAATTTGTACACATTTGAGAACCACTAGTTGGACTCCCAATGTCTCATAGCCTACTAATAATCAGTGACAGTGTCATACATATTCTGAAGAAAACCTGGTCATTCAGTAATTGGGATCTTATGGTCAAAATAAGAACATTATAAATGTATAATGGTGTGTGAAGAAGAAAATGCAATATTTATACCACGGACATGGTCAACTTGACCAGGCCAAGTCTTTGCCACAGACACATTTGTCCGTGTGTGTGTATGTCCTAGGCCTAGGCTGTATCTGACAGCATAACTTGCCACAGATGTCACAAACAGGAAGTACTATAGACATGTGAGCAGAATGAGAAGATCTACTAACCTGCATCTGGAAGCTGGACATCTGCATGTTGTAGCGACCGTTTATCTCTGCCAGGGCGCCCTCTAGTGACGCTTTCTGTACAGTCCAGCGACAGACAAGACATGATTAGGATCAGATTAAAAAAATGTCTTCTACATCCTGACAGTTTTCTGAAAAAGCTATGTTTCTATGTCAGTCGTTCTTCGATTTTTCTAAAATATGGGTTAGCAAGACAGGAACCTAAACATGTCATCTTCAAAATGCCTGAATGAGTCTTGTCTCTTTTTAAAACTTCATTTATGCAGCAACTTGGATATTATTAGAATTGGAACATAGTGAGAGATAGAGAGAGAGAGTCACCATGCTCATTTGCATCTGCAGTTCGATCTCCAGGGACTGGAGAGTACTTTTGGTGTCCTTAACTTCGGTGCTAACGGTCATCACGGTCGTCTGAGTGACCGCCACCTCCTTATTGAGGGCTTCAACCTGGGGAGAGAGGAGAGGGCCACAGAGGAGGAGAGGAGACATACTTTATATCATATATTGTAGATTTCGGTATTTCTCAAATTGCCTATATGAGATGTGCGATGTAATGTGTACATACTCATGTATTGAATGTCATATTATGAGACAATATTTGATTGTGGATGTATAATATGGGGTGGTTTGCAGTCAGCTGTAAGAAAAGAACCACTGCCGGGTGTGCGGTTGTGTAAGTGAATTTACAGAAACAATCTCTAATAGAGAAAACACTCACGCAACTCTCGTTTTAAGGCACCTTTAATTCATTGAACAGTTGGCCTGGTAAGCGTTTCGCCACCTCAAGCTTTCATGAATGCTATAAACTACGGAAGTGTCACATTTATAGTCTCCCTACTTGGTGAGACAATGTCCTCTGTCCCATGCATAGACATACATGACTACACAGCCAACTGTACCAGAAGTGCAAACATAAACCAATTCAGATTAAAATACAAGTATATGTACATAATCAGTCAGAATATCAGAGTCCTTACCAAAAGTTAGGCCAACATAGTCAACCACTTATATTATACAATAGACTTAATACAATATACACTGAGGCATCTCTGACTAATGAGTCCTTGAAGAGGAGGGGACTCAGTGAGAATACAAAAAGAAATACAAATAACATTTGTAATAAGGTAGTGCTAAACAAAATGTAAAAACACTTGAGTTTAATTTAATCACATGATATATGTGACCGGGGACAGTAGTTTGATATACAAGGGGGCCATTTTTCAGTTCTTTACATAATATTATTATGAAACTGCACACTGTAACCTTTCATATGATGTATTGCTCATTGAAATTGGGGGGGAAATGAAGAAGATATGACCATTTGAAACTTGTTGAACCAGACATGTCAAATTAGAGAATTCCCCCTTCAAAGTTTTCAATTAATTTGAGCCCAGGAATGGGTGTGACAATAGATACTCGTCTCCACCCCTAGATACTTGCATAAACACTCCCCCCCATCCACTATAACCACTCCCTACTACTTGCAGCTAACACTGCAAGCGTAGGCTATAATGTATTCCATGAAGTTACGTGTAGTTTTAGACCCATGCTTTTAATTGCTAAATATCTTTTTTGAGATCCTTTACCTTCTTCTCGAACCAGACCTCCAGGTCTTTGGTGTTCTTGGCCGCGGCCGCCTCGTAGTGCTCTCTGATCTCCGTCATGATGACACTCAGGTCCACCTGAGGAGCCACGTCCAGGTCCACGTTCACCGTGCCGCCCACCATCGCACGCGCCGCCAGAAGGTCCTGCACGCACCAGAGATATGAGATATGAATGTAGTAATGTACCGTGTACAGCTTTTATAGGAGCCATTTGTGGATCGCGGGCACGTACCATAATACTACTATAGTAGTACATGGCAGTGGTTCCCAAAGTGGGGTCTGGGGACCCCCCAGGGGTTCCCCAGCTAAATGATAGTTAGGAACCAAATGGACCCTTATGGGTCTGTAACTCTTGAGTGTACAAATGGAACAAATCAGAATTAAATCAACAATGATTTTACAATATAAATTAGGGTTCCAAAGGTGGAAAATGCCATTAAATGGTGGTCTGAGGCCTAATGCATGTCAAACTGGGTTTGCGGCCTAATAAATGTTGATGTTGATTTGGGGGTCCTTGACATGACATTGTTTGAGAACCACTGGCATTATGGTTATGGTAGGCTACAGTGGCACAGTATTATGGTATAGTAGTAATGTAGTACAATATGATACCTCTTCGTGGTTGGCTTTGATCTGGACCAGTTCCTCCATCAGTCCTTCTATTGTCATGGTGAGTTCTGACTTGGCCATGCCCAGTTCTGAAAACAGGTTCCTGAGACCAGCGATGTCCGCCTCCACTGACTGACGCATGCCAAACTCATTCTCATACCTGAACCCAGGACAGGACATTTGAACGTTAATCGCATTATAGTTACGTTCAGTCGACTGCATATCTGGTTTATTCAATTGAATGACTCGCTTCAAACCAAAGGTAAAGTGATATTTACTGTAGACAAGAGTGATTTCTAAGACAGCAGAAACACAGAGGTCTATTTCCTTTTTTTTCGAAAAAAAAAGGCCAGCCCAATTTGTATTTTTATTTTATTTTATTTTTCACTGCTTGACACTGTGACGCTACTACTACAACAATCACGTGATGTTGTGATTGCGGCTGTAACTTAGCCTCAGCAACAAAACGGAAATGCTTTGCCGATGTCTGCAAAGTTAAAGCCATGATTTCTGCCTAACCAGTCTCAATTTTGTTTGGAGGGTGGAGCCAGAATTAATCAGAGGAAGGGGAGACACCTGGCCAGTGTCTCTTCAAACACTATAAAAAAAAACCTAATTTCCTCCTCAGGCTGCAGCAGCAGCCACAGAAGAGCACGTTTGTTTTAGTTGCATTTTGTTAAGCCTTAGTTGAAAATGGGCAGCATGTTTCCCTGCCTTTTTAAGTTGGGAACTTATTTGTTAACACAGTTCTTTTTTGCTTGACCTGTGTGGTTTGGTTTCCCCTTTTCTGTTGTGGCCTTGGAGCCAGCTGGCCATAACAATGGTGATAGCGTTTCAGATGATGATTTTTATTTATATTAGGAATTTAAAGCACAACTCAACAGTTATATAGTAAAACACAAGGTCTTACTTATACAACTTAAGTTGTATAAGAGCGTGTGATCATTGGTTTCTGGTGCTGTACAGAGATAAAGAGGACAGAAAACCTGCTGTCATTGCCCGCTGCTTACATAGCCTAGCTCACCTCACCCTGCTATTGAAGCTCACGTGAGCACATTAACATCTCATTAGTAGGTGAGGGTGAGGGTGTGTTGTATCATTTTGTAATTTATTCTGATTTTAGTTGTCTGTTCACTGAAAATCAATGCCAGCTTTTGACCCAGTCAGCGATTCAATCAGGGTGATAGCATCGAAAAGTGATTGATTGATTGACTGACTCGTTGGTTCACATATCGTCAAGCAGAGATTCAATGTGCAGTTCTGTGAGCCAGCCAGAAGAGGAGCTATACTCCTGCTGGCGACATCTGGCCAATATAATTTAGAACTGGTCTCTGTTTAATTTCAAGAGGAAATGGCAAAGGAATACAATGAAAAGTAAGCCTCAAAATACAAAAAAAGAGGAAAAAAAATCTGATCACTTTATTATTATTATCATTGGATATTTGTATCATGATCATCATTAGCATTCTACTGACTTGATTCTGAAGTCGTCTGATGCCAGCCTGGCGTTGTCGATGCTCAAGATCACGATTCCTCTTTCGCTGATGATTCCCTGGATCTGTTACACAGAGAGCACCAGAGGGGCGGGGTTACTACTGGATCTGACACACAGAGAGCACCAGAGGGGCGGGGTTACTACTGGATCTGACACACAGGAGAGCACCAGAGGGGCGGGGTTACTACTGGATCTGACACACAGGTAGCACCAGAGGGGCGGGGTTACTACTGGATCTGACACACAGAGAGCACCAGAGGGGCGGGGTTACTACTGGATCTGACACACAGAGAGCACCAGAGGGGCGGGGTTACTACCTCAGGACAACATGGATGATTATCATTTCCAACCAGGAGATGGCAATCCTACACGGATAAACCCACCCCTCTGCTATAGTGCAAGTAGAATGAAACGCTACACAACATTGTTGATGTGTGACATTTTGTGTTCTGCAGTTCAGATGTGTCTGTCAAACTGGTATGGGAAAACCCTGGGCAGAGAACGTTGAATATATAACCCATTCTGACCGGGCACCCATTTTGGTGTCAGCATCATGTTATGCTTTAGCTATAGCAGATCTAGCAGATCTACAAGCTCATATCGCGCCACCGAGTGGCGCGATACGAGCTTGTAGGTCTGCTATTTTTGAAAAATCGAAGAGTGACTGACATTTTTAGAATCTGATCTCAGGTCAGAATGGGTTCATTAGACCAGTGTGTGTCGGCGGAAACCTCATATGAATCTGATCTCAGGTCAGAATGGGATAAACACGGTCCTCATTCTCAATTAACTACCATGATAAAGTGCACATAGGGGGGAAAAAAGGACATTAGCAGTGAGCATTTAGGAGCTGAGGATTCGAACCGGTGGACGTTTCAATTTCCCAGACGGCCGCTTTAACTACTGAGCCACTGCTGCCCTAAAGCGCTTGATGCCTGACAACCCAGTGCAACCTTTCAGAAGCCTCTTGGCTGTCCGTCCTGTACAGTAGAGTCAGTGAAAGTGCATCAAACTACAATGCTTTGAAACGACAGGAGAGCGGAAACACATCTATAGCAAACCTTTCCTGCACGACTAAACGTTACAAGCGTGTATCATTGTTTGCCGTGGTGAATCTCCGTGAAGGCATTGCGTTTAGAAACACCACAAACATTTTGTAGAGAAAGGCTAAAAGGCCCACGCATGCCCACAGTTTGAGGTGATACCCTAAAAACCCTCTCACTGCGGTGTTGGATAACTACAACATGACGTCACTGTAGTCATGTAACGACTCACTGCTCAGCCAACACGACTCTCTGATTTTACTAACCACTCCATATGCATAACTGGAGTATGCGTGGGCCTTTAGTACGTTTTTTTTATTCTACTCTTCTTCAGAGGAAGAAGAAGAGAGAGAAGAGAAGAGAAGAGAAGAGAAGAGAAGAGAAGAGAAGAGAAGAGAAGAGAAGAGAAGAGAAGAGAAGAGAAGAGAAGAGAAGAGAAGAGAAGAGAAGAGAAGAGAAGAGAAGAGAAGAGAAGAGAAGAGAAAAAAAGGATGAGAGAAGACAGGTCAAGTAAACAGCGTGGGAGAGGGAAACATTTCCTTACAATTTAGGCAATCAGCAGACGATCTTAATCCAGAGTGATTTACAGTAAGCAAGAACAACACAAGGTAATTCATCGAATGCATAGAAATAGTCATCTAGGATCATAATTAAACCAAGAACCTATCTTCTGTCTAACAGTAGATATCCTATACATTTCCATACATAGACTGCTATAGAATCAATAATGACATAAAAACATGCTATCTAAATTACATTATTTTAGCCTTTGCATACGCCTGCAAGGTCGTCGAGGCTGGTATAGGGCAAGTGCTACGGCCAGTGCTGCGGGCTAAGGTGGAGTCTGAAGAGGTGAGTTTTCAGACTATTATACGGCGGAAGATTGGGAGTGAGTCTGCAGTTCTATGACTGCAACGGAGGAAGAGTCTGGTTACGTGTGGGAGCCTGTGTCGTCCTTACCTTTCCCTGCAGCTCGATGATGGTAGCGAAGAAGCCGGAGTAGTCGCGGCCGCCGGGAGTCGTCCTGCTCTCCAGGAACCCCCTGATCTTCAGCTCCAGGTCGGCGTTGGCCAACTCCAGGGTGTGCACCTTGGTCAGGTAGGAGCCCAGGCGGTCGTTGAGGTTCTGCATGGTGAACTTCTCGTTGCCGCAGACGCTGTTGTCGTTGCTTCCGAAGCCTCCGCCACCTCCACCACCTCCACCGCCACCTCCACCGCCACCCATGCCGAAGCTGTAACTTCCACCTCCGCCACCTCCACCGAGACCTCCTCCTCCGCCGAAACCTCCTCCACCGCCGCCTCCCATGGACATGCGTCCACCGCCGCCGCCGCCGCCGCCCAGGGACATGCTGCTCATACGTCCACCGCCGCCGCCGCCGCCCATGGACATGCTGCTAAAGCCGCCGCCGCCCATGCCCATCATCATACCGCCTCCACCGCCGCTGGAGGAGCGGAAGGAGCTAGAGGACTGTCTGAACATGATGCAGGTGAAGAGAGAGAAAAGGAGGAACAGGAGGAGAGGATCTCTGTCTTGTCTGTCTGGCCCGCTATGAGGATAGACAGTGGGGACGGACGGGATTGGGTCTGAGCTTTATACACATGGCTCGCAGGTGAGGATGGGGTTGGGGCGTGCGCGGGGTGGGTGTCTGTTTGCTCGCGTGTGTGTGGGTGGGTGTGTGTGTGTGTAAGGGAGGGGTACATGTGTATGCCTGGTACACTGTCTGTAAAACCTCAGCACCCCCTCTGGGGTTTGCCAGGGTTTCTGCAGGAGATCCGCGGAGGAGAAGAGCTCTGTTGGCAGGGAGCTGATGGGAAAATGCCCGTGGCATCTGGTACGCTTGGCCCTGTGCCACAAACACCTGGGGGCATGACACACCCACATACCTGCACACACACACACACACACACACACACACAGAGAAGAGACGTCAGATGTGAGTCAGCTAAGGTCTTGGTACAGATAAGCATATGCACGCACGCACGCATGCACACACACAGACAGCAAAAACAACGACAGACACACAGACGCACGCACACAATATAATCATGCTCTCTCACCCATACTGGCTGATTCCACCTCTGACATACTAAGATTTGCTATGCTGAAACACTGAATCTGACGTTGAATAAAGACATCACACAGGGAGACAGGGACACAGGGAGACAGGGACACAGGGAGACAGGGACACAGGGAGACAGGGACACAGGGACACAGGGACACAGGGAGACAGGGACACAGGGACACAGGGAGACAGGGACACAGGGAGACAGGGACACAGGGAGACAGGGAGACAGGGACACAGGGAGACAGGGAACAGGGAGACAGGAGACAGGGACACAGGGAGACAGGGAACAGGGACGACAGGGAGACAGGGACACAGGGAGACAGGGACACAGGGACACAGGGAGACAGGGACACAGGGAGACAGGGACACAGGGACACAGGGACACAGGGAGACAGGGAGACAGGGACACAGGGAGACAGGGACACAGGGAGACAGGGATACAGGGACACAGGGAGACAGGGACACAGGGAGACAGGGACACAGGGACACAGGGAGACAGGGACACAGGGAGACAGGGACACAGGGAGACAGGGAGACAGGGACACAGGGAGACAGGGAGACAGGAACACAGGGAGACAGGGACACAGGGAGACAGGGACACAGGGAGACAGGGACACAGGGACACAGGGAGACAGGGAGACAGGGAGACAGGGACACAGGGAGACAGGGAGACAGGGAGACAGGGACACAGGGACACAGGGACACAGGGACACAGGGACACAGGGACACAGGGACACAGGGAGACAGGGAGACAGGGACACAGGGAGACAGGGACACAGGGAGACAGGGACACAGGGACACAGGGACACAGGGAGACAGGGACACAGGGAGACAGGGACACAGGGAGACAGGGACACAGGGAGACAGGGAGACAGGGACACAGGGACACAGGGACACAGGGACACAGGGACACAGGGACACAGGGAGACAGGGAGACAGGGACACAGGGACACAGGGACACAGGGAGACAGGGAGACAGGGACACAGGGAGACAGGGAGACAGGGACACAGGGAGACAGGGACACAGGGAGCTGCGTAATGGAGCGGAGGCACCGCTCAAAAGTTACACTTGTGTGAAGTGAGGGGCGCTCACATTCCCTGCTCTGCCAATGAAATCGTCACATTCCATTCCAGGTACACACAGACACACAGAGCTGGGCATAGGAGGGGCTATAGGGGGGGCGGTGGGCATGTATATTATGCCCAGATATATGGACTGGACGTTTGTGAGGAGTTGTTCGATCTGGCAACAACAGGCAGGTTGATGATACCAGCTCCATTCTCCACCATATGCTGCAGAACTGGTCTGCCTGTGTTGTGTGTTTGCAGCACCATTTTGTGCAACATCAGCATACAATACACGGTACACACCTGTATATAATGGACGACTCATAATGACAATGCACTTGAGCATTATTTGAAGCAGTCCTGAGTCCAGACATGCCCTTTTAAACCAATGAATCGACACAGGAATGCCTTAATTCACTTGATCCAGGAGAGATCGCGTCTCAACATTACCTGCTGTCCTCCGGATGCACACCACCCTGCTGTCTTCAGTTGCAAGGATCAACCTGTTATTCTGTCAGTTTGCCCGATCAGCATAAAGAGCTGCAATTAAAGCAGTGTGTCAGAGTGAAGTGCAAGCTGGCTGTAATGGCTCTGAATGACATGTTAAAAGCTGCTTTCTTTTTATGACACAAATGCCATGTCAGTGTGCGTGCGCGCGCGTGCGTGTGTGCAGTGTTGGGCAAGTTACTTTGAAAGCGTAGCTTGTAAAGCTACAAGTAGCTCACCATGGCAGTAGCTTGATCAAGCTACATAGCTACCCCTGGAGAGATGTAGCTTGTAAAGCTACAGCTACATGGAAAAAGTAGCTCAAAGTAGCTCAGCTACTTTTTATTTTTCAGAATGTACATGCGGGAGACCCCTCCTCCCCTCTGGGAGACCCCTCCTCCCCTCTGGGAGACCCCCCCACCCTGCTCCCCTCGGGGAGACCCCTCCTCCCCCTGCTCCCCTCTGGGATTCCCCTCCCACCCTGCTCCCCTCTGGGAGACCCCTCCTCACCCTGCTCCCCTCTGGGAGACCCCTCCTCCCCCTGCTCCCCTCTGGGAGACCCCCCCACCCTGCTCCCCTCTGGGAGACCCCCCCACCCTGCTCCCCTCTGGGAGACCCCTCCTCCCCCTGCTCCCCTCTGGGAGACCCCCCCACCCTGCTCCCCTCTGGGAGACCCCCCCACCCTGCTCCCCTCTGGGAGACCCCCCCACCCTGCTCCCCTCTGGGAGACCCCTCCTCCCCCTGCTCCCCTCTGGGAGACCCCTCCTCCCCCTGCTCCCCTCTGGGAGACCCCTCCTCCCCCTGCTCCCCTCTGGGAGACCCCCCCACCCTGCTCCCCTCTGGGAGACCCCCCCACCCTGTTCCCCTCTGGGAGACCCCTCCTCCCCCTGCTCCCCTCTGGGAGACCCCTGCTCCCCTCTGGGAGACCCCTCCTCCCCCTGCTCCCCTCTGGGAGACCCCTCCTCCCCCTGCTCCCCTCTGGGAGACCCCCCCACCCTGCTCCCCTCTGGGAGACCCCTCCTCCCCCTGCTCCCCTCTGGGAGACCCCTCCTCCCCCTGCTCCCCTCTGGGAGACCCCTCCTCCCCTCTAGGAGACCCCTGCTCCCCCCTGGGAGACCCCTCCCACCCTGTGATACCAGGGCCAATCAGAGGCCAATTAGAGGCAGCTGTCAAGTGCTGATATGCCCTCAAAGCAATCAGAAAAAGGAACAGTCCTTGATTTTTCAAAGGGGGTTCTAGTACAAGAATTAACACAGCAACCAATGGTCAAAATAAATATATTTCTTTCATGTTATTGCCCAAAATTGTAGCTTGTAACTTGAGTAGCTAAGCTACAAAAAATGACCCAAAAGGTAGCTGAGCTACTTGACGAGGTACACAAATATGAATGTAGCTAAAATACCACAAGCTACAGCAAAATGTAGCTCAGCTACGTAGCTCAGCTACATGTAGCTTAATACTCCCCAACACTGCGTGTGTGTGCGTGTGCGTGTGTGTGTGTGTGTGTGTGTGTGTGTGTGTGTGTGTGTGTGTGTGTGTGCGTGCGTGCGTGTGAGAGAGAGTTTCTGTTAAACTGAGTGCATTTAAGTGGATGCATCTGCATCTCTCTCTCTCTCTCTCTCTCTCTCTCTCTCTCAAACCTCAGTTGACTTACCCTCAGGGTTGGAGTGGAGTTACCAGTGGAATTATCCTTGGCACATATTGAGCATTGAGCAAATCTTAATAAGATTTGATTACTGTTAGATTACTTAATTACTGTCATTTTAAGTAAAAAAAACCCCACCTCATGCCCTTTAAGTGTAAATCCCCTTGAGTGTGAAGAATTACTGCGTCTGCATTTTTTTTTCTTTTCAGGAGGTGACTTTCAAAACATGTACTCCACACTCACCTTTAGCTGGGCTTAGTGTGCTTTCCATCAAAACCAAGTAACTATAAAACTATAAACTCCTTTTACCGATATGATATGATATAGTACTTTATCCCATTCTGACCTGAGATCAGATTCATACGAGGTTTTCTGCCGGACACACACTGGTCTGATGAACCCATTCTGACCTGAGATCAGATTCTAAAAATGTCCGTCGTTCTTCGATTATTCAAAAATAGCAGACCTACAAGCTCGTATCGCGCCACTCGGTGGCGCGATATGAGCTTGTAGATCTGCTATTTTTCAATAGCTAAAGCATAACATGATGCTAACACCAAAATGGGTGCCCGTTCAGAATGGGTTATTGTCAGTTCACACTGAAATTTGTCCTGCGACCCAGCAGCCAAGTAAGCAGAACACACACATTTGACATAACACAAAGAACAAGACAATTTACATACATAAAGACATGAAGACAAGAGCAATATCCAACCTATAGATTACCCTGTGGCTACTACAACTCCTGATTAAGCCTCAAGGTCGAATGGTGGACAAAGGACCTCTTTAGTCTGACCTTATTGTATGCTGGTAGTGGTACACCATATCACCTTCCTGAAGGTAGCAACCTATATTCTCCATACAACACATGCTTAGTTGTTAGAGCATGTGTGTTTAAACCCAACTCCAGGAGAAACTGTGATATGATTGGTGACCCAAAAATACAGACTTATTGGGAAAAGGTGAAAACAGAATTAGACAAAATCTTTAAAAGAGATATTCCACTGAACTCAAGGTCATCTTTATTAGACATACATGAACAAGTGTTCACGATTGACCAGTGCTATATACTGCACATTCTGTTGATAGTTGCAAGAAAGATTGGGACACTTAATTGGATGAAACCCAACCCCCCCTACTATTGATCAGTGGATATACAAAAAGTTAAACAGATATATAAGATGGAATATATCTGGAATATCTGGAAGCAGATTCTACAGACGCTGCCCAGATAGCCTAAATTAAAACCTCCCATATGACAGTGAAAAGTTCAAGTTCACCACCAAGGCACTCGCAAGGCAAATGATATTATTACTATGTATTTTTGTGTTTTCTTTTGTTTTCTTTTTTGTTTTTTTCTTGTAATGTCACTTATTTTGCTTTTACACTTAAAAAAAATGAACTGAGATAAAAATGTCTTATAATATGAAACAAATTGCCTGTAAATTATCTTATATATAATGGCAATAGAGGGTATGCGCATGCATAACATGAATGGCAAATCGAATGGCAAAGTGAGTGGCAAAGTGAGTTTAATGACGCTTAACATCATTTAATATTGGACTTTTCTGTTTGGATGTATGAGCTGTCAAGGCCAGAAAGTATTCTTTTGGCACTCAGTAGGCGTTCCCGCATAACTTCCTGGTTTGATGATGATGTCACGCACATACCCTCTATGAACAAAGTTTAATTTATTTATTTTTTTAAGTATTAGAGGTGATATTCCTTGCTAACCTTAGGATGCTGTTATCATACGTGGATGTATAAAGTGCCTGAAGTGCTTGTCCAACAATCTTTGAATAAATGTTCAGTGCAGCAGTTAATTGTGACTTTCGGGCTGCAGACAGACATCCATACCAGGTGGTACTACAGTACTGAAGAACACTCATAATAACAGAAGTGAAAAACATAAGAAGAATCCGTCTACTAGCACCGAAGGATCTTAGACGGCGAAGGAAGAAGATTATTTGCTTTGTTTTCTTACACACTGAATCAATCTGATCGTTCCATGACAACAGATGGTCTATTACTACTAGGTATTTGTACGAACATACTTGGTTGATCGGTTCACCATGAATAGTAATGGGGGATCTGTGTATCTCTGGTGGTGCACCAAAAACAATCTATTTTTTTAATGATGAGAGCGTTGTTATCACTCGATTCAAACACCTTATTTACTCTAGCAGGGTGGTTGAATTTAGACCTGGTGCAATCTATACATTGTTTTACCATAAATGCCGGCTGCACCCTCTGTGTCACATACACCTCTGACTGTGTCTCATAATTATAGCAACAACATTTATTAACAAGCATAATTTAGAATCGGCCTGGATCAACGATCTTTATTCAGAATCGTGTCTGTATAGTAGATCTAAAAAAAGCCATCAGTTAACTATGACATGATATGTGGATGACATAACTTTGACTTATGACCTGAACTGTGGGCAAGGCTTCATCAGAGCGCAGTGGTGTAAAGTACTTTTACTTAAGTACTGTACTTAAGTATGTTTGAGGTATTTGTACTTTACTTGAGTATTTCCAACCTTACTTGAGTATTTCCAACTTTTACCTCTACTCCACTACATCTCAGAGCCAACATTTGTACTTTTACTTCAGTACAATATTATTTTAAAACTTTAGTTACTAGTTACTTTGGAGATTTAAAATTTGATTAGAAAACATACATTAACCACTTCAGAAGTCTTCAACTCTATACATTTTGGCCATTTGAAAATACCCGATCTACAAACTCACAATGCGTCGCAATGCAATGCATTGTGAGCTTGTAGATCTGCTATTTTCAAAGGATTTTGTACACAGTTTGAACTTGTGAAATGGGACATTCTGCACAATGAGTACTTTTACTTTTAGCACTTGATGCAGATACTTTTGTACTTTTACTCAAGTACATTTTCAATTTGGTACTTTTACTCGTAACGAAGTAGTTCTAAATTGCAGTATTGGTACTTGTATTGGTAACAATAGAATATTTTTTCCACCACTGTCAGAGCGTACTTACGTGGCCTATTTATACTGGCAGAATGTTGCACGCTGTGCAACATTTGGCAGGCAGAGGTTGATTTGCAGGATATCAGCTCTGGCCAGACACATACATGCACGCACTCACGCACTCATAGGTGTGTCTACATGTTAAAACTATTCCTCCTTAAGCCTAAGGCTTCAGGCTTAGGCCTCACTCACACCTTTCGATCTAGCATACAACATTGATGCATGCTAGATGTAAGCAAGATGTAAGTGTCATGGCCGCCCCAATGCATTTCCAATGGAAGTCACATGGTTTGATACAACATTTTGGCCTACAAGCTGTTGTACGGCCTTCGGCTGTGTTTCGACTGCCCCCCCCCCCCTCCCCCTCATACAACACAAATGTTGTGTCAAACCATGTGACTCCCATTGGAAATGCATTGGGGCAAGATGTATCACACACCCTTTGTATACAACAAGCATACATCAGTCTGTTTCGAAGGCCTCACTCACACCTTTACAACAGACTGATGTATGCTTGTTGTATGAGATGTATAGCTGATGCAAGCTCGCAATGCATTTCCAATGGGAGTCACATGGTTTGACACAGCATTTGTGTTGTGCGAGGGGGTGGGGGGCAGTCGAAACACAGCCGAAAGCCGTACAACACAAATGTTGTGTCAAGCCATGTGACTTCCATTGGAAATGCATTGGGGCAAGATGTATGTATCAATGTTGTATGCTAGATCGAAAGGTGTGAGTCGGGCCTTACGGTATTCAGTTCAGAGCTTTTCTGAGGGTTTAGCTCTGTATCCGTTCAGAGGAAACTGCTTCCTTACTTGAAGGGTTGGGTGAGTACTTTTTTCACTTTCACAGGTTGAGAACCACTGCCCTATGTGATACTCGCCCGAAAACACTTAGACAAAGATCTAATCTATCATGATGTCCTTGAGTTTGATCTGACCATCTCTCCCTCACTGCTGACTGGACAGTCTTATCAAATAGAAATGTCCAAATGAGATCCCCCCAGAACTCAAGCTATACAGTACAGACCCTATCATCAGATTGCATTTCCTGCCAGCGGGCATTTCATTTGATCGTTGTATTTTGTATTTTAGTGGATTGCATTTTGTTTGCTTGTTTGTTTTACAGTTGTTTATGGTGCATTTATATATATATATATATATAGCGCCTTTATCCAAGGCGCTTTACAGAGATTGTGCATTACATTCACCCATTCATACACCGATGGCAGCGGAAACCATGCAAGGCACCAACTAGCACATCGGGAGCAATTAGGGGTTCAGTGTCTTGCACAAGGACACTTCGACAGTAACTCTGGGGGAGCCCGGATTCGAACTGGCAACCTTACGGTTGCCATCCAGGCACTCTACCCCTGAGCCGCCGCCTCCCGGATGCACCGAAAGGGAAATTATTGGCCCGAAACCGAATACCGAATATAGGAAACAGTTGGCCGAAAACCGAATACCGAATATCCGAATATGATTAAAATTATATGTATTTTTTCCTACCATGGCTGTCATGGCCGTACCTTAAAGCTACCTGATTTATGGCAAAATAAATGGTTATGGCAAAACTTAACTTAAATAATAATCACTATTATGGGTCCATAAAACAATTATTCTGCTCTTTTCAATGCATTAATTTCATACACTATTCGGTGATATGTTTTCTGCCTATTCGGGCCGAACTGAATAGGCCAAAAATGCATTTTTTGCCATTTTCTGCCGAATATTTCCTGCGGCCGAATATTCGGTGCATCACTAGTTGATACCTATCATGGCATGAGACACTTGGAATTCTCTGTCACCTTCAAACTTTATTTCTTCAACTTTATTTCTTTAGTTCACAAGTTGACAGATGTTTATTTTTTCTGTACAAGCTTCCACTGTTTTGCAGTTTCAAGAGGGAAACAAAGATTACAAGAGGACACACAAAGGACACAGTCAAAAATACCATGTCAAACTTACATGCGGTTCATGATAAAAACAGAAATACAATTATGCCGAAATGATGCTTCATGCTTGTGCAAGTAGAGACAACATTTGGCGCAGATATGCAGATCTGCACGGTGTCTTCTTTGTGCTAAACCTCTCCAGATGAAAGGAGATAGCAGGATTAATTCACGTCACTTTGACGGTGAACTTGACAGCCAGCCCCGGCCGCAGGCTTGGGAAGGGATCTAATGGAGTGAGACTCGTCCATGTAAAAACACGACGGGGTTTTGCTGCAACCTGTCTAAATAATGAGCTTCTATCAAGTTGCCGTTTGTGCCACAGTGTATTCCACACAGAATAGTATTATGGTTTATAACCCAT
Source organism: Protomyctophum parallelum (assembly GCF_964188405.1). Taxonomy (NCBI): domain Eukaryota; kingdom Metazoa; phylum Chordata; class Actinopteri; order Myctophiformes; family Myctophidae; genus Protomyctophum; species Protomyctophum parallelum. The sequence goes on from NC_139708.1 coordinate 43,933,775, forward strand.
TCTGACCTGAGATCAGATTCATACGAGGTTTCCGCCGGACACACACTGGTCTGATGAACCCATTCTGACCTGAGATCAGATTCTAAAAATGTCAGTTGCTCTTCGATTTTTCAAAAATAGCAGACCTACAAGCTCGTATCGCGCCACTCGGTGGCGCGATATGAGCTTGTAGATCTGCTATTTTTAAATAGCTAAAGCATAACATGATGCCGACACCAAAATGGGTGCCCGGTCAGAATGGGATAATTATAGCATAGCATATTGTAGTGCAGTATAGGACTATATCATATAATTCCTACTGCAAATTCCTATTTCACAACCCCCATGGCCAACAACCTATATATTACCCGTTATTAACTGTTCAGGCTGCTCAGTGAAACCCTGAATCTTCTACGAGAAAGACCTAGAACTCAGTGGTCAAATATGGCAGGAACTATTTTCTGTGACTGTCTGATAATAAACTGGAGATGAACGTTATACACATGGCCGTCCGCAACGACGAGGAGCTCAACAAACTGCTGGGTGTGGACTGTTAACTCAGTCCACACCCACAACATCAAAGGGAGTGCAACAAACCATGTACAATCCATGAATCCAGATTCGGCACAAACAAGGGACTAAATTATTTTCGCTCCTATATGGCACCAAAATGTGGAATGCCCTAGCCATTAAGACATGCGAATCCTTTGACTCCTTCAAAACTGCTCAGTCTACGCCAGACTAGCAATCTGTCATTTCCACTGTACAGCTGACAAGTTAGCGTGACACTAGATAGTTTTGCATAATCTTCCAATACTAATATAGCCTAAGACTGCATGGTGAAATTATAACATGAACTCCATAGGCTACAAGAGAGCTGTTTTAAGCCTTGAGCACAGCCTTCAATCATGCAGGTCTTTTCCACCGGAGTATAATTTATTATCAAATCAATATCAGACTCTCACTATGCCAACATTTCCTCAGTCTGTCACGATCACCCACGATGCCTTTGGGTCCCACAGCTCTTCAGTCTAGGTCCCCCCGTGCCCGTAGGGCCCAATGCAACCACCTGTCTGTCATCAGCCATACCTTACAGCTCATCTACACTGCCAGCGATGCGAGCGAACCTTGACATCTCAGATTTAGAACACATGTTTTTCATGACTGTTCTGACGTATACCCAAGCAGTGCCGTCATCCCACCCCAACTATATCCGCTCGCAGAGTCTATCCCATTCTGACCGGGCACCCATTTTGGTGTCGGCATCATGTCATGCTTTAGCTATTTAAAAATAGCAGATCTACAAGCTCATATCGCGCCACCGAGTGGCGCGATACGAGCTTGTAGGTCTGCTATTTTTTGAAAAATCGAAGAACGACTGACATTTTTTTAATCTGATCTCAGGTCAGAATGGGTTCATCAGGACCAGTGTGTGTCCGGCGGAAACCTCGTATGAATCTGATCTCAGGTCAGAATGGGCTATTTGAGCGAAGTTTCGTGGCCTCAAACACTTCTATAGAGGGTATGCGTGTGACGTCATCGTACCTGGACGTTATGCGGGAACACCCACTGAGTGGCAAAAGTTTACTTTCTGTCCTTGACAGCCCATGCATCCAAACAGAACAGTCCTGTCTGATTGCATTAAACAATGTTAAACTCACCAACATATGCAGCTGTACGAAAAGCTTTATTATCCTCTTTCTGTCTGCACAGTTTTTGTTTCATGAAAATCCACCACAGAAACGTTATGAGCTATACTTTCTGTCAAGAAATGCCCTGCAATTTGGTTATTTTTCCAAGTGTCAGAGTTTGGAAGTGCTTGTTTTCAATAACACAACATTTTGATGCCTCCTGCATTACGTGACATTTAGAAACAGGTGGTGCGCAGGACGGTTAAATGATTTCCAACGAGCGCTTCCAAACTCCACCACTCATCATGCTGCTCAATGTTTTGCCACTCAGTCTAGATGAGGGCGGCGTGTCCTGATGGGAAACTCATGCATGTGCATTGTGCATACTCTATTGGTTGAGATCTACATGCTACTGTTTATTGGTTATTGGACAGGTTTTCGTGTGATATCGCCGTTGCAACGCTCGCTCCTTGCCTTTGTAGATAAGGGTCCAACAGGTGGTTGATAAGGCAACCACCTGTCTGTCATCCCCCCCATGCCTTAGGGTCCAACACAGCCACCTGTTTGTCACCCCCCATGCCTTAGGGTCCAACACAGCCACCTGTTTGTCACCCCCCATGCCTTAGGGTCCAACACAGCCACCTGTTTGTCACCCCCCATGCCTTAGGGTCCAACACAGCCACCTGTTTGTCACCCCCCATGCCTTAGGGTCCAACACAGCCACCTGTTTGTCACCCCCCATGCCTTAGGGTCCAACACAGCCACCTGTTTGTCACCCCCCATGCCTTAGGGTCCCGTCTCCTCAATCTACGATCCCCCAAGGCGTGTCCTTGAGCAAGCAACCTAAACTCTGCAGCATGTTCGGAATGCTCGGAGCACGGCGGTTGGTGTAGCACGGGTCTAACGTGTATAACTGTCCTACTTCTCGAAGTAGGCTAACGGTTACATTGTTTCTGTCAAGATCACATGTGTGGGTACATGCGTGTAAGTTCAATGATATCTGGCTCAAGAAGAACAGCATTTACCGCTTGATAGGGCGGCTGTGGCTCAGGAGGTAGAGCAGGTCGTCCAATGATACCTGGGTCGGCGGTTCGAATCCCTGCTCCTCCTGTCCACATGTCGAAGTGTCCTTGGGCAAGACACTGAACCCTACATTGCCTCCAATGAGTTGGTCGGTGTGAGCTCGCCACCATTGGTGTGTGAATGTGGGTTACGCTGGCGTCGACTGTTCGCCGCTTCACCTCCCAATGTATGAATGAATGAACCACTGCAAAGCGGTTTGAGCACTTGGAAAAGCGCTATGAAAAAGCAATAAAAATGCAATTCATAGTGTTTGGTTACTTAAAAGTACACTTGCCACATCCTGCACCTTGTGCAAAAACGAAGCTGGGATGAGGAACTTGCATGAACTTTAAGGTATGAAGGCACTATAGGGTCACCTGGTAAGACACTGTAAAAGGCACCAGAAAAGAAGTTCTTAAAGGTATTATATTGAACTTGTTGAAACCTGCAGAAACTCTACGCCGCCGCGTACGTTCATGCTTAAAGGTCAGGCAATTAGTGAAGAGTAGTGGGAGGCCCTAACTGACACAAACTGTTTGCCCAAACTTGCATTGTGCTACACGGTCCCCTCAGTTGCCCTTGTATGAATGAGTGCATGCGCGAGCGCCTGTGTGTGTGTTCCTGCACCGAGTGACCTCGGTACATTTATTTTATTATTGTATTGATTTATTGGATATTATGTACATATAGACATAAAGTAGGTACAATTGACAATTGTACATACATTTTGTTTTGTATTGTTCCACTTTTTACTTTGGCAATGAATACATAATGTTTTCTCATGCCATAAAGCCCTTTGAATTGATATTGAATTGGAAATTGTGTGTGTGTGTGTGTGTGTGTGTGTGCGTGCGTGCGTGCGTGCGCGTGTGTGTGTACTGTATGTTAGAAGCACAGTATAGCCTATCACCAACTAAAAGCGGCAAAATGTATTAAACACCAAAAAGCCGCAGCTTGTTTCCATTGTGGTCCACATCATGTATGTTTGAGTTTACGTGTGCCTATGCATGTCTATTTGTGCGTGCGTGCGTGCGTGCGTGCGTGCGTGCGTGCGTGCGAGAGAGAGACTCTTCCAGGTGGTTCCTGTTAAACTGAATGCATTTAAGTGTATGCTAACAGCTCCCCTCCAGGGCGCTGACTCAGACATCAGACGCTGCGGCTCGTTAGTGACGTCGTTATCTCCCTTTGTTTTATTAAGGATTCTAATTATCATAATCACGGTTGTCATGGAAACCATGCAGCTCTCTGGGGTGTCCTGTGGGTACTCAACCATACAAACCAATTAACACCTCACACAAAAATAATATAACAGTATTATATTAAAACCATAAATTATAACACACGATAAGAAACCAACACCGCCGCAAATTCAAGAGATAAAATAAACAATAGTCACAATAATCAGAAATGTGATTTGTGCGAATTAACAGATTCAGAATGAAATGAACAAATCAAATCAGACACCTGGTTATTATTTTACTATAAATGCTGCAGAGATTTGAATGCAGGTTATTCCAGAGTGGTAATGACCTATAAATATAACTAATATTTCAGTATTAAAACTTCAGTTCTCACACAGCACAGTAGCCTACAAGTTCCCCATCGCTGGATCCTTACGATCCTGCACAGTATTTCTATAAACAAATTGTTCCAACACACACATTTAAAGAGAAAGATAGGAAAAGATGAAAACCTCTTCTCAACGGGCTTCATGGCACTTCGATTCAATTGATAGAATTAGTCGTCAAGAAGGCAAAACAAAGAAAAAGGTCAAAATAAATCACTCTTTGAGGGCTGACAGTGGCCACCACTAGAGGGCACTGAGAAGTGTATAGCTTGACAAAATCTAAGGTGAACAGCTAGGCCTACAGAACATGTTGGTACCTTGAACTCCCATCTCAAATAATGTCTTGTATGACAAACAACCAGAACTGTGGTAATGTTTTTACCTGGCCTGTTGTACAATGCATTTTGTTTCTTTCATTAAAACAATTCTACATGCACTGTATTTCGTTGCTGTGGGGTGGAAACCGTTCCTTTTTGAGGCTCAGGCTTGTGAGCATGTAGGTCTGCTATTTTTGCTACTTTCCTGTGACACTCTTTTATGATGAAGTAGCATTTATATATAAAATAAATAAATAAAAGAGTTCAAATAATAGAGATGTGAGGTTTCTGCCTGACAACGATTTGCATATCGTCATTAGCATTTCTGTTACCTGTCCACTGGGTCCAGACTATACATGTAAAAACTCTGCCATGTTTACAGTTAATATGTTCTTTCATATCGATAATTTCACTAATTTCACTTAATATAATTGATTTGATGAGAACATGACGAACATTCCAGCATCACTTTCATGGGCGGTTGAGTTACATAACTTTAAATAAAGCTCTGGGCTTCTTAGGTAACCTGTGCTTTAGACCTAATAATTATTTAGTTTTATGAGGGTGCAGCATGCTGCAAGGTTGACACACACACACACACACACACATACACGCACACACACGCACGCACGCACGCACGCACGCACGCACGCACACATGCACGCACGCACACACGGGACTTGATGTTCCTTTTAATACGTGAATTTCTTTTGCTGATACTAACTGATTCATGATGGTGACAGTAATCTTAGGAGCAATATGTTTATATAGCATAGTTTCTAGTCTACGTTCCAGTCACGCTGATCGGTTCATGAACATGGCTTCAACTCTTTCAGGACAAGGACATAATACAATGTGCCTCAGTCAGTGTATCATTACAAATTGACCAAACGCATATCATTCCACACGCTTTGTTTTATTGCTTGGAAGATAATGAGATGTGTGTGTGTGTGTGTGTGTGTGTGTGTGTGTGTGTGTGTTCTCGTGGCCTCCTGGGCCGTCTCAGAAGGACGACGTCTGTGAGGAGACCACCTTCCCGTCGACCACCGTCTCGACCACCGTCACCACCTTCCTGACCACCGTGGTGCTGGACGACGAGGAGGTGGACACGCTGTCGAACCAATCGGAAAACACCAGTCAGTCGCGTCAGACTATATACGTTGAAATAGCGTTTTCATTTATCTAAATAAGTCCCGGGTTTGCTGCTTTAAATGGATGCGACAATCATGCGTAATAAACATAAATGTGCATTGTGTGTGTGTGGTACGTATACCTGCTGCTGTCCTCTCCGTCCAGCAGTCTCCTGTACTCGGCGATCTCCATCTCCAGTCTGGTCTTCAAGTCCAGCAGCGTCTGGTACTCCTGGCTCTGGCGCTCCAGGTCAGACCGGAGATGACCCAGCTGGTCCTCCAGGCCCGTCACCTGGTGAAGAAGAAGAAGAAGAAGAAAGGCATGACCATCACCGAAACATTTGATCTGAATCAAAGTATTGAAGTATTGAAAGTATTGAAATTAAGCGGATTAATCACTTCAGCTCTAATACTTTCGGCTATAGAGCACCCTGACGTCACTGTCAGTATAGAGGGAGCCAGTCCACAGGTTTGTGTACTTTTTATTTGCATTGAAATCCCCATTGTGTTTGAAAAATAAACCTATCACCCCGGCCTTTTCACTCATATGGATATGAAGCATCGACTGAATGTCCAAATAGACATCATTAACGACGCACAGCCACCCCCCTGACACAGTTCTTATACTGTATGAAGCGACCTAAAATCCCCCTATGGGGATTTCAATGCAAATTAAAAAATGAACATGAACCTGTGTACCTCTACTCAAAGTGACGTCAGACTTCGGTGCTCTATTGAACAAAAAATAAACAAATCAAAACAAAAAAGATCTTCTGTCTACAGATAACATGCCCAAGCCAGAAAGTAGGACTGCCAGCCGCCAGGGCCAAACAGAGACAGCATAAATGATGGTGTTGTTGTCGGCCAGACCCTCACCTGCGTCTGGTAGCCAATCAGCTGCATAGAGTAGCGGCTCTGTGTGTCTTCCAGGGTCCCCTCCAAGGCCGCTTTCTATGCACACACACGCACGCACGCACGCACGCACGCACACACACACACGCACACACACACACACACACACACACACACACACACTCTCAGAGTAAAAAAAGTGAGTAAGTATTTTACTGCAACAATGTCCATTAGTAGACCTTAGCATGTGAAATGTTTACGTGTAGGCTACATTAACAATGGTGACTGTCTGTTACATTCACAATGTCACAACTTGTACTGCTGTTAACTTACTACTACTACTGCTATTACTACTACTACTACTACTACTAGTACTAGTACTGCTACTACGACTACTAAGACTACTACGACTACCAATAATACTACTACTACTACTAATACTCACCATACTGAGCATGGACTGTAGCTCTATCTGCAGAGACTGCAATGTCCGTTTGACCTCTGTGACCTCTGACCTGGACGACTGGAGGGACTGCGAATGGGAGACCACCTGTTTGTTCACGGTCTCTGTCTACTCAGGACACACACGCACACACACACACACACACACACACACACACACACACACACAGTAAGTCACGTGACATTTACATTTCTCATAATGACGATGTTTGGCCCAGTGTTTCTCAACCTTTTCAGGCAGTGACCCCCCAAAATCATCATATTTGAACTGGGGACCCCCCACCCTGAAAATCACGTGTACCAGGCCTCCATGTTTGTAGTTCTATGTACCATGCTGTGTGTACCAGATCTCCATGTTTGTAGTTCTACAGTACCTGTTGTGTGTACCAGGCTTCCATGTTTGTAGTTCTAATGTATCTGATGTGTGTATCAGGCCTTCATGTTTGTAGTTCTAATGTACCTGATGTATGTACTAGACCTCCATGTGTGTAGTTCTAATGTACCTGCTGTGTGTACCAAGCCTCCATGTTTGTAGTTCTTCAGTACCTGCTGTGTGTACCAGGGCTCCATGTTTGTAGTTCTCCAGTACCTGCTGTGTGTACCAGGCCTCCATGTTTGTAGTTCTCCAGTACCTGCTGTGTGTACCAGGCTCCATGTTTGTAGTTCTCCAGTACCTGCTGTGTGTACCAGGGCTCCATGTTTGTAGTTCTCCAGTACCTGCTGTGTGTGCCAGGCCTCCATGTTTGTAGTTCTAATGTACCTGCTGTGTGTACCAGGCCTTCATGTTTGTAATTCTAATGTACCTGCTGTGTGTACCAGCTCTCCATGTTTGTAGTTCTAATGTACCTGCTGTGTGTGCCAGGCCTCCATGTTTGTAGTTCTAATGTACCTGCTGTGTGTACCAGCTCTCCATGTTTGTAGTTCTAATGTACCTGCTGTGTGTACCAGCTCTCCAGGTCCTTGCGGTTCTTGGTGGCGACCTCCTCGTAGTGCGCTCTGATCTCGGCCATGACCTTGCTGAGGTCCTCCTGAGGACCAGCGTCCACCTCCACGTGTACCTGACCGCCCATCTGGGCACGCATGGCCCGGAGCTCCTAGAACACGCACGCACGCACGCACGCACGCACGCACGCACGCACATGAGGAAAGAAATCAGTTCAGTTCAGTTGTTTTAACTTCTGTTCAGTATACCTTGTCTTATATCTCACTTTTATTGCTGAAGCTGTACACTGATTGGTTCAATTTACAGGACTAATTTAAATCCTTTTCTGAAAAAGAGATTTAAGATTTATTTTGAAGATATATTGTTGGCCTTTTTATGCCTTGCGAGATGGGGAGTGACATGCAGCAAAAGCCGCCGTTATCGGGACTTGAATCGGCAATGATTGATATGAATAACAATAGTGAACAATAAATAAATAAAATTATAATAATATATGAATAAATAAATATTGAAAATGTTGATGGAGTCCAAAATCGGTGGCCATTCACCATGGTTCTGTTTTCAGTGCGGAAGATACTTTCGCCCTATTCACCTTTTTCCTGCGCTGTGTGTGCTCCAGTTCCTGTTGATTTCATTGGATATCATTGGTCATCTGACCAGTTGCATTGGCTTTCATTGGATCAAATCGACAGGAACTGGAGCACATACAGCCCAGGAAAAAGGTGAATAGAGGGACACTTGCAGGCAGTCACTTTGTTATGACCGAATGCTGGCGAGTGCATGCCTTTCATCCGACGGAGCATTGGTCCGAACGACAACCTACCTCCTCCCTCACCCTAACCCTAACCTCCCCCGGGGCAGACACCTAAACCTAACCGCAACCCTCTCCCGACCCGCAGCGCACCTCGGAGCATTGCTCCTTCGGAGCAATGCTCTGTCGGATGATAGTACGCCTCCCAATGCTGGCAGCGGTGGCCGAACGGTTTGCGGAGCGGTCTTGATATCGGAAGGTCGCTAGTTCGTATCCCCGGACCGGCACGTTAAAATGACCACCGCTGAAGTGCCCTTGGACAAGGCATTGAACCCCTACCATGAAATGTTCTATGAGCAGGGCCTGGCTGTAAACAAGTTCTTGAGCTTAGTCCAGTTACCCTGGGTAAACATAGTAACTTTCTTTCTTTCTTTCTTTGCCCTATAGACATGACTCAGAGAAATAAGTAACCTGTAACCTCATGCAATAGAGGTGTTTTGATCTGGAGTGTATAGGCTAGTACTGTACGACATCGAGTGGCTTATGATGTCTCGGATGGTAAAAGTACAGTAGGAGTGGTGTAGCAGCCTGGTGGCACCGACCTCCTCGTGGTTCCTCTTCAGGTAGACCAGCTCCTCCTTCAGTCCTTCTAACTGCATGGCCCCGTCAGACTTAGCCATGCTGAGCCCCTCCAGAACCCTATTCAACCCGGAGATGTCTGCCTCCACTGACTGACGCATGGCCAGCTCATTCTCATACCTGGAGACACACAGAGAGAGAGAGAGAGACACCTTAAGAATATCATATCTATATCTCTTAATCTTTGGCTCTTACATCTGCATATCTGACCTATCATGTGCATATACCTGCTGTATACACATGCTATATGTATGTTTCCGGTGCCAATACGTCATTTTCCATTCATGTGGAATTGTGATTGTACAAAAGTGAAAGATGATATCAAAAGTTCAAAACTAACTGGTTGTTTGAGTGAAAAGGTGACACAGTATGACCTCAATCTAATCATTCACACATTCATCATAACCATAAACATCTATAGGCATTTAATTATATGAACTCTCACTTCATCCTGAAGTCCTCTGCTGCCAGCCTGGTGTTGTCAATGCTGAGGTGAATGGACCCGTTGGTACGAATCGCACTCTGAATCTGTATGCATGCACGCAGTACGCACGCACGCACGCACGCACGCACGCACGCACGCACGCACGCAGGCACGCACGCACGCACGCACACACACACACACACACACACACACACACACACACACACACACACACACACACACACACACACACACACACCCACACACACACACAGAAAAGGGTGTGAGAGTAGAATGTCACACATTAGCAACTGTTCAACGCAACAACACCGGCGGGAAAGCATCTGTGTCATTTTAGGTGTTTGCGTTGGCTATTCAAACATTGCAGATATACAAGCTCACGTCTTTGCGCCACGCTGTTTCAAAACATTTTTGAAAGATCTTGAAAGTGAAGAACTTTATCAGGCATTCGTAGAATCGGGCCTCAGGTCTTAATGGTAAACATTATGGATAGCCTCCCGGTGGGTTTTCCTCCTACCTTTGCCTGCAGGTCGGTGATGGTAGCGTAGAAGGCGCTGTAGTCTCTGGCGGCCGGCCCTGCCTTGTCGTCCAGGCACTGCCTGATCTTCAGCTCCAGCTCGGCGTTGGCCTTCTCCAGGGAGCGCACCTTCCCCAGGTAGGTGCCCAGGCGGTCGTTGAGGTTCTGCATGGTGCACTTCTCGTTGCCGATGACGCCGCCGCCGTCCGCCATGCCCCCGTAGCCTCCGCCGCCGCCCCAACCGCTGCGGCTCATGGAGGAGAACGATGTCGCGGCCGTGGAGATGCGCGTCCCCACGCCTCCCGCTCCTCCATAGACGCTGCCTGACCCTCTGACCGCAGAGAGGTAGGAGGCGCCGGCCTTTGAACTTCTCATGGAGCCTGTGGAGGAGCCGTACATTGTCAGACGATCGGGATGCCGCCGCTTGCTTCTGTGTGTCTCTGCCCGGGTGACGAGAGAAAGTGAAGAGCAGCCGCCCTGGACATCCTTTTTAAAGTGTCTGAGGAAATACAGTCGTCAATCATCACGTCGCAGTCAAAATACCACACTGGTGCTTTAGGCACGGGTCCAAGCATTCTTCTTCTGAATGATTTATAATCCTGCTAGGTGTGGTATCACACGGTCACTTCACAACCTACTGTAACAATAGATGATGATCCTATGATTCACCTTTTCAAAGCAATGTTTTTTTTAACCTTTTTCCTTTTGTATGCTTTTTGTATCCTAAATGCTATGAGGTTAAGGATGCCAGCCAGTCAGATTAGGTGGACATTTTTTCGGGTCAATTTCAGTCATATATTCACCTGAAATATAATCAGACAAGACAGTCAGCAGACAATACGTTGTTCTCAGGCTTATTTAGTGTCACTAAATAAGGTAATAATAATTAAGATGGCAGGGATCGTGTGTTGTGTGTGAATAGCTATAGCGTAGGCTGGACACATAATTACACACTGTAAGTGTGTATCCTAGCCCTGCTAGTGTAACTTAAGGATAGATAATATGGTTGGTTGGGTCTTCCTCGTTTCTTATATAGTTTTAGTTTTACACGTTATTTTGAAAATTTGAAAATCGTGGGAGTTAATCCGTCCCTGGTCTTGTCTCACCAATCCTGCGTTTGGTCAATGTTTTTCCATCTGTGTCCTTTTTGTTGTAGCCTGGCTATCCCTGTGTTCATTGTCTGCTGAATTCACTTGTGTCCTGTTAGTCCTAATTGTGCCTATTATAGGCACACTGGGCAAGACCTACGCTGTAGAGTGCATTGCTGAAATTAGCCGGAAGTCGCTGGATTTTGGTACCGCTCAAGGAAATGACGTTGACCCTTTACAAATCTGTTTACAAAGTGTTGTGATTGGTCAAACAATATCGTATCCGGGGAATATACATACATCTGACGGATATTCCGGGCTCCGGCTATGTCTGCCAGATGAGGCTGGGACCGAGGCTACTATTTAGGCTGCTTTCACACCAGAACAGTTTGATTTGTTTGAAAAGGACCGTGGTCCGCTTACACCTTTGAGTCCGGTTTGTGTGGAGTGGTGTGAACCGCATGTGAACCCTGGTGTGGATCAAACAGTTTGAAAATGCTGTGTTTCCAAACTCTCCTGTGCCATTTCTCAGCCAGATATACTAAATAGTAGTCGTCGTGTTATGTTATGTTTATGTATTATGGACATCACAATCACATTGCACAATACAATTTGTAGATGCGTTGCTTACAGTGTATTAGCAATGAGTGCTATAGCCTAGTTCTCAACACCTGTCCACAGGAGACTTTACAAAAAAAATAGTAAAACACTTTAGTCTAAAAAACGCATTTGAGTACAACAATTGTGGTTATTTATTTGCTAGTGCTCCCAGTAATAGGCCTACTAGTGCTCATTTCCAGTGCTCCTCCTCTTTCCTCTTTTCATGAGAATAAATCATGAACACGTACTCCTCTCATCAGTGGGTCGATAAAGCAATCTGAATTTGTTCAGCATTGGCAATGACCGATTGGCAAAGAAAAAAAAATATATATATATCGGGCCTTCGCATTCAGAGTTCCGAGAACTTCCGACTCTCTGGACTGCCCTCCCTCTCTAGATCAGGCTGGCAGAGTGTGCTGTGCGCACGTATGCCCCGGTGCAAATTCCTCCTGAAAACGTACTTTTATAAAGCTGCCTTTATTCCCCACATGTTTTAACCTACTGTGTCCTAATGCATTTGCTGCGTGATGTTTCTCTTGTGTTGCGTGTTCTGTCTGTGATTCTGTCTGTGATTCTGTCCCTGTTCTGTTGTGATTCTGTCCGTGTTCTGTCAGTGTTCTGTCTGTGTTCTGTCAGTGATAGCCCAGACAGAGAGTGAGAGAGAGACCATAGCCCAAACAAAGAGTGAGAGAGCGACAGAGAGCTGGCAAAGTTCAAAGTCATAAAATACTTTGATGCAAATGCATAACATTAAGCAGCAGACGCGGCAAGGCTGGACTAAACGAATACGAATGCGTTGTGTCATCAGTTGCGTTGGCAAGAACCGAAGTAGCTAGCATGCTACAGTGACATACAGGGACATTTAAAACAGATGGATTAGTATAGCCTACAAGCTCCCTCCCAACCTGTAGAAAATATGTAAACATTCTTTAACATTTTTTTAAACGATGGAAGAAGTCCTCCATAAATAAGGCTCTTGTGCAGACTTCTACTGCAAATGAGCTATTTCCACTTGTGTTTATGTTCTGCAGTACCAAATGTAAAAGTGCTCATTGTGCAGAAAGGCCCATAATATATTACACGATCACACCATTGGAATGCAATTTGTAATGCGTTCATGTATTCATCACAATGTTGCCGCTGGTAAAGGTGGGGCTGGTTTTACAGTAAGTACTTGATGTGCTGCTGCAAGCGTCACCCTTAATGAAAGGCTACAGTTATCAGTTCATGTTTTGTATTATTTATTCATCTACATTCAATTATAAAAAGGAACTAGTTGAATTTGACAAAAACATAAATGATGTAACATTACATACAGGGATGGATGCAAAATAGCTATAGCTGCTGACAGTATTTCCATTGCGGTCGTTATATTTTGTATGTGCAAATTATGTTGTGTGTGTAATCACACACCCTATAGTGCATGTCAGTCTAAGCACATGTCAGGTGCAGGAACATGGATTTTTATTATATTCACATAATGGGAATACTCAAAGAAAAAGTGTGACCTGTTAAACTCACACTCTTTGCCAAACAACACACACACACGCACGCACGCACGCACGCACGCACGCACGCACGCACGCACGCACGCACGCACGCACGCACACACACACACACACACACACACACACACACACACACACACACACACACACACACACACACACACCCCGGTTACTGCATCAAATCACTCATCATGATATTTTCATACACCCGTCCACACCCTTGACAGAACTGCAGACTATCCACATCTCACTGTCAATCTAGACGAATGCTTTGTGTTTGTGAAGGAAATGAAAAGTAACGAAACATGAGAACAGAGGAGGACATTCCGTTTGTCTCAGTATGAGCATTGAGATGCAAAAGGGAAAAACTAAAAACAAAATGTGCAAACCTGTTCACACACCCTGATGTGAGCGTCATAAACATGATATATGCGTCTGTTTCATTTCCCCATGACAGGAGAGAGAGAGAGAGAAAGAGAGAGAGAGAGAGAGAGAGAGAGCAAAACATGCCACACTCTATAGTTAGTTGTTCATGTTTGCTTACCTATAGAGAGAGAGAACTATCCTACAGGCACTTCTTGACAATTGATTGAAATATTTATATATTTTGTATGATATATGACTGTTTTATTGTTTTATTTCCCCATGACAGGAGAGTTGCAGAGAGAGAGAGAGAGAGAGAGAGAGAGAGAGAGAGAGAGAGAGAGAGAGAGAGAGAGAGAGAGAGAAGAGAACTATCCTACAGGCACTTCTTGACAATTAATTTAAACCTCTATATTTTATATGTACAGTATATGATATATGACTGTTTTATTTCCCCATGACAGTAGGATAGTTTTATATTCTTTCTCACACTACTCTCTGCAACACTTGTACAATATAGTAGTAGAATAAAGTACAATATTACGTTGATAGTTTAACTTAATATACTGCATATTATTTTGGTCGTTCGTACATTAATTTTCCATAATGATCTCATACTTCATCTTGCATGCAGTCCTCTGCTGCCAGCCTGGTGTTGCCAAAGCTGAGGTGAATGACACCGCCATAGGCATAGCACTCTGAACCATGAAGCTGTACACACACGCACGCACACACACACGCACGCACGCACTCACGCTCGCACGCACGCGCGTTCAAACACACGCACGCAATCACACACGCACACAGATGTCTGACAGTCACCTAAGGCTGTACAGGCCCTGTGCACCAGATGTGGGTCACATGCTGCAGGAACTAAAGGTGTCAGGTGCATCGATGAATTAAGAGAAGGTATACACGTCAGATGAGCCGGTCGACAGGAAGGAAGGATTTAATGAACCCACAAAACCCGAATTTCACCACCTGAAAACGAGACGCGACACCTGTTCTCCCAATATGGACAGCGGTGGACGACAGTCATTGAATAAGAACCCTCTACATTTTTCACAATTCGCCAAAAAATGAAGTACGGTAACAATTATAAATTGTGACTGACGTTACATGGCCTAAATTGGGCAGTTGTTAGGAGTTATAGTCTTGCTCAGGGACACACCACGTACTGCAGTGCATGGTTTTCAACCCCTTTCATAGCAAGGTCCATTATTTATTCAGCATTTGAGCCACGGCACGAACGACCATTTGACGAGACTAAAGCCCAAATCACACCAATGGGTAACCAAACGGTTGCGAGTAGACACATGGATAGTTGCAAGCAACCATTGAATTGAGTCAATTGAATCACCTAGCTGGGTTGCCTTGCGTCGACATGCGCCACCATGCTCCAATGTGCAGGTTTTGGCTTTAGCCTCTCAGACCAAAAGCGTATTTTGTTATCGTTGGACTTTGTCCACAATTCCATGCTGTAATGATGTGTACAGAGATAACAGGTGTGACGGTTCCCTATATTGTGTGTTATATTACTCTTAGGGTGTCTGGTTTAGGTATATGTTGTGTTTACTGTTTGCCCTATAGTAACCTCTGTTCTTTGTATCCAATAGGATTGGGGAGCAGAGCTAATCATGATGATCAGCCTAAGTGGCTCGCACCTGGGCCCGGGTGTCGACGCCCTATAAATGCCTGCTTCCCCAGTCCTTCCACACACACATACATTTCACTCATGCATACACGCACTGCACCACTGACTACTGATCTCCACACTTCATCTGTTCAATCATGATTTATTCCTTACATTTACTATTTTTGTTTAGTTAATACATTCTATTTATTTGGTCAACTGCGTCTCCCCTGTTTTTTGTTGTGTATCTTGGCACCCCCTAGGCCACGTACATAACACAGGCAAATAATTCACCTCTTGAGAGCGTAAAATGAAACCAAATGGACCCAATTACCATTAGACCCTTATGGTTTCATTTTATGCTCTCAAGAGTTACAGATCTATACAGGTCCATTTAGTTACCAACTTTCCGTCATTTAGCTGGGGATCACTCTGAACCAATCTTCCGCCGTAGCCTGAAAACCCACCTTTTCAGACTCCATCATGGCCCATAGCACTTACCCTAACCCCTTAGATAGCATTTATGTTGGCTTAGATAGCATTTTATACAGACTTATAGCATGTTATGTAGACAGCACTATAATTGTATTGTATTTAGTCATAGCACGCCATAGTACATATGTATAGCATAGTAGTAAATATGTATAGTTTATATGTATAGTGTATGTATAGTTTCATTATATAGATATTCCACTGTTACTTTCTTAGCTTACGCATGTTTCATGATAAATACTTTTATGTGATGTATTCCCATGCTTTTGTTCTTGCTTAAATGTAAGTCGCTCTGGATTAAGAGCGTCTGCTAAATGCCTAAATTGTAAATTGTAAATTGAACCCCCTCAAGGATCACTGGTAAACTGGACAGATTGCGGATTTAACTGCAACCTTCTTTTCTTTTTATTGCATTTTTTCAATAACATAAACACACAAATAATGAAAAATGTTGTTGAGCAACACATGCCCCTCCCAGACAAAAACAAACAAAAAACTCCCCTTCAAGTCTCAATTTAGTAAAGCCAATTCCCAATTCCCCAGCCTCTCTACTATAGACTAGTACTCTATCTCTGCTAACCCCCACGATACGTCATTGGGAGGGTGAAGATAGCCTCGGGTCTCCTCTGCAACTGCAACCTTCAGATTATCAGATTGCTACTAATAGTCTAATACTAACCAACTAAGCTACAGGCCTATACAGCCAATCCACTTACAGTTCATAGTAGGCTACTGTACATTCCAGGTGTGAATGGGTGTGGGAACCGAAGCAATGTGATGATGTAAAAACAAAACAAAACAAAAAATGACAAAACACACATTTGCTGGGACAGATCACTGCTGCTGGCTGCAGGGGACAAAACAACTTGATCAAGCAGTGCTTGCTTTGTTACATTATGACGTGAAATGCTTCAGTGCGCGTCCCGTCATCACTCAAAGTGATTCACTGTCTGCATGATTCTGTCAAGATTCTGTCAAGACAGCGCAGTGGATCATTGGCTCCCCATTACCACACCTGAGTGACATCTACTCAAGCCGTCTCCACAAGCGAGCCCTAAAGATATCCAAGGACCCCTCACACCCCGGACATCACCTGTTCGAGACCCTTCCATCCGGAAGGCTGAAGGTCATTAAGGCCAGAACCAACCGGCTGTCCAACAGCTTTTTCCCAAAGGCTGTGAAAACACTGCTCAGTTCACATACTGTATACGCACGCACACACGTGCACAGTGAAAACACTGCTTGGTTCGCATACACGCACACACACTTGCATATGACTGTCCTATCTGGCAAGTGCAATATAGACTATGGGCAAACGCAATATGATATAGTATATATGCAATAGCATATGGGCAAGTGCAATATTATATAGTATATAATATATTCCCCCATGGTCCCCTCCTACTGTTGATGAATTTGCATATGAATTTTATGATTGTGTGGTCCCCTTATTTTATCTTATCATTTTAACAGTGCATTAGAATATTTAATATTTATTAATGGATTGAGATGACTGGACTGGACTATGATGACAGACTAACAGTTTTATGCCATGAAGTTTTAGCCCCCTCAGTGTTTTTTTCGTTGTCTTTGCGTCCTCTCTTGATACTGTTATATGTTGTGCTGCACTAAACAGAATTTGTGTCTCATACAGTGACAATAAAGATCTTATCTTATCTATCTTATGTGAATGCAACATTCAGGGCTCTGCATGGGCTGCTCCGTTTACAGCGCTACTGTAACAGTATTGTGTTGGACCAATGCCCACTTTGTTGTGTGGCTTTGTTTCAGCGGGCTGAAGTTCAGTGTGTTGCTCAAGATACAAAAAAGAAGAAAAAAAAGAAAGAAAAGAAAAACATGTCTAATTGGGTATCACTGATCTGTGACCTTCAGGCTAAATGGCAGTTATAGATAAACTATGGGGTGTTAGAGAAAGTGATTATCGTCTTGCCACAAGCCTCCGTAACCTTTTAAGCCACCTCTGTCCCAACATGAAGACGTGACACAATCGCACCGCAGTCTCAAAGCATGCAAATATCGGTTCCTCGCATTAGGATTAAACCGGCAACCTTTATATGCTGCACAACACAACAGCACACCTCGTGAATAGGGCAAACAGCTCACACGCATTGGGTGAAGATGAATGTACTAGCCGATGAATGATGATGCACGTATAGCCTCGGCTACTAAATCACTTGATCACGTGATCATGAATGCAATCAACATGTATTGATCCCTGGGGGAAATTCAGTTGTGCCGACATGTTCAGTGTGCAGCACTGCATTTTGTAACCCCACTCTTTTATCCTCTCCATGATACTAGATGGGGTCTTGAAAATGTCAAGGACATGCACCTTAATCCCTTTTCTAGCACCTTGAACAATGTCCTTAAGTGTAATGCTGCAATACACAGTGGCTGCTATGCTCACACACCTTATTATCTCTGTGTAAATATGTTTCTTGTTTGTAAATATAAGCTAAGATACCTTTCCGTTGTACCGTTTGTGGCAAAAGCTTGTAAATGTCTAAGACACATACAGAAGAAAACCCTTTTTGTGGTAAAAGAGCTCAAATTTCCTGTCTTGATCTCCTCCTAGAAATCTATACTTTGTTGAAAGTGTCGGCCTTTATTAGTGAAAATTAAACAAAATGCTTCCAAGACAATTGCTTACTTGCTTGATTGATTGATTGATTGATTGATTGATGTCATTGTAAATGCATCACCTGACCCTCAAGTTTCCATTTGCTAACTCGGAGCTAGGCAAAGCAACGAACTCCAGAAGTCCCTAAAAATCTGATCACTGCCTTCCCTATAGGTCGATTCAGGGACATGATTTCTAGCACTTTTGTTCAACAATGTAAATGTTTTAATTAATTCTCATCTATCCATTATAGTTCTTCTAGTTTTGAATACTTTCTGTTTTCCAATTCATATATTTGATATTGCTGTATTTAATGTATATCGTTGATTGTTGATGTGGTGTTTTGTATTTCGGCTACATTGAAAATGAGGGCCTGCCCCTCAATTGTCCTCCGAGCTTAAATAAAGGTTATGATGATGATGATGATCACCGAGGATGAAAACACAAGAAAGCCCAGAGAGCTTAGTTCTATTGCGACAGATCTATGGCCATGAATACATGCATAGGGTGACCAGATCCAAACCGTTCATTTGAGGGACAGAAGTATCGCGTGTGTGGGACAAGTGGGATGGACCCCGTATCCCCATAACACAAGCGATACTGGAGTGCCGGGTTAGCAACTTACTACTTGAGTTGCTATTAAATGCCTTGATGTCATGTTCGACCATAGGCCTATTGGCTATCATTTATAAACTCCTCTGGTGTCTCACATTTTGTTTTAAAATCTTTTTTATGCTATTTTAACAGGCTTAAAAACGGTGAGTCTTCTTGTATTCTTAAAAACACATCTTGCAGGAAGAGACAATGAGAGAGCTTTACAACAGAAGGCCAACTATTAGGGGACTAACTAAGTAACTATTAGGGCATTTGAACACTGATGCAATTACCTGCCAGTCACAATGTGGGACAGGGTGTCATTTTGTGGGACGCCTGCAAAGTCTTGGAAATGAGGGACTGTCCCACGCAAAGAGGGACATCTGGTCACCCTAGAACCTAGATATGCATATGAAGCCGTATATACCGTGAAGTAAAAGCCAGGCTTGATTCCCGTCCTTCCATGTGTCCTCATCACCACACCTCACCTGCACATTCCATACTGTACATACAACAATAAATCATTTCCCCCAGTAGAGGTGTGGCAGCCTTTTTACTAGTGAAAGTAAGTTTGAGTTCTCAGATCAAGGTGTTGACTAATCTTAATGTTGGCTGGTTCACGACTCATTTTTGAAGAGTGAAAAGAGAAAGGCGTCTGTCCGCACACAGACAGTCTGTCTGCGTGCATACAAAGCCGTTTCTAACCCTCGGGGGGTTTGGCTGCATGACAGCTGGTGGTGTCAATGAAAAGCCACGTTCCCTGCATCCAACCTCAGCTTGGGGACTTTCACCAAGGTGCACAATGTAAACATACGATAAACAAAGAGGAGAGCATTGCACATTAAAGTAAAACCAATTTTGTTTCTAATAATAATGTGTACAGTATTTGTATACTATTATTATTATTATTATTATTATTATTATTAGGCCTATATATACACATATTAATCATACCAGCTACAGCAGAGGTGCCCACACTTTTTGAGTGGTGCAACCACTCCTACATCCAGCTTGCAATGTCCGTGTACCTGTGTACCTGTGTACCTGTAGTAACCATGAGCATGAGTGGTGTGTGAAATTGGAACGAGAGAAGTATGTGACATGGCTGCCACCTGCTGGACGCAAACGATACAAGAAGAAATTGGAACGATACAGAGAAGAAATTGGAACGATACAGAGAAGAAATTGGAACGATACAGCGAAGAAATTGGAACGATACAGAGAAGAAATTGGAACGATACAAATTGGAATGATACAGAGAACCAATAGACGGGAGTTGCACCACTCGGTTCACACTGGTGTGATTTTTAAACTTGAGAGCTACTGGGCTCAAAATGCCCAGCTTAACCAGATCAATTATCCCATTGCTGAAAATAGTTACATATTAGGCAAACGCATTTGGAATGGGAAATAGAGGTAAATGGAATTGGTAGGTTTTCCTTTTTTTACTTTGTAATTTTGACTTTTTACTGACGACGTTTGACTGACTGACATTTGACTGACTGACGTTTGACTGACTGACTTACTTTGTTTCTTGAAAACGAAGTATTGCATTGTGGGTTTGACCTTTTTGATGTCAATCCATCAAGTGAATTAAGTCACCTAAATTCAAGTGGCAGATGTCACGAATAGTTATTTATTTAAATTATATATTGTTTAGGGGTGTGTCATGCGATCTACCTGCACAGTCTGTGTGATCTATACTGGTAGATCACGATCTACCTTTTGGGCACCCCTGAGCTATAGTATGGCTGTAATAATGAATGGCTGATGAAATGAAAGAGCATGCAGGTTGCTCGAAAACATTTTTTTCCCCCCTGGCTTTATTGATAGTGTAACGTCAAAGTCCTATTACTTTGGGCTACTGATTGCCCGACGCCGAGGATCTATAGTTTAGACGTGTGATAAAAATACTTTTGATATTTATTCACTGTAACCTTTATTAAATAAAGCAAAAAAAGCAAAACCGCACCAGCCTATATGTCTCACAATACAGTCAACAAACTGTTTGCCTCTTTAACCTCAGCATTGTTTCCCACTTCGTCATATAGACCAAGGAAGATTAGAGAAGGAAGTGACATGCAGTCACGACTGTGCCATGGTCATAGCATGGCATATATATATATATATATATATATATAGTATATAAGTATATATGGCACTTTCATGGGAGCTGAATCTCGCACCGGAAGTTACATGAATACAAAACAGTAAATGGAGCAAGCTTGTCCAGCTCATAACAAACATTATTTATGAACCATTCTCTCTACGTCGTCCTCAGACGAGCCCTCCATCGGCGTCTCCAGTCATCTCGGTTCTCCATACATCTGGCCAGCTCCTTTGTGCTTTCCGCACCAGTATCTTTCTTTAGTACGTCCACGTAGGTAGGTGTGGGACGTCCTCTCGATCGATGCCCGTGTGTTGGTTCCCACAGTACAAGCTTTTTGGCCGGGAGTTCTTGATGTCGGTGGCAGTGGCCAGCTAGTCTCATCCTCCTTACTGCTATCTTCTCTGTTACACTTGGTAATGCCCCGTACAGAAGCTTGTTGGTGATGTGCTCATCCTGGTTGATGTTAAGTACCACAGAGACCCGTGTCATATAATCGGTTCAGGCATATAAAATAAGACATAATACAGTTTGTTTTCTAATCACTTGCTTTTCTATGCATGTGCACAGAGGGCACAGTACATCATTTTATTTGAGGATTTAAACAGCTATCGTTTCTGTTCCGGGGGTATCTCGAGATTTGGCTGCCAGAGAGGAAACGGTGGACAGTCTCGCGATACTTCTGTTATTTACCGGAAGCGATTACTTTACAAAAGATCTCAGTCATTCAGAAATATTGTTTGTGTAGCTTATGTTCATGAGCTGGTCACTGAGCTCTCATTGACTAAGCTATCAAGCTATCAGTTATTAAGTACTGTCAGATCTCCCACACGACATTTGGGGGGAACTGGCAGCCATGACTATACCAACAGAAAAAGGAAAAGAGGCACAAAGGTGTGGCAAAGGTTTCATGGGTGTTTGAAAATGTTTGCCTATAATGTCATGCCAAGAATAGGGATGCCAGGTTGAAAGTGATAAATACATTTTTATGGTTACAAAAAAGAAAACAATATCTAACATGTAATGTTTAGATGGACAGCCATGGATTGAGATGCATTCAGCATTACTATGTAATCATATTAATCAGCAAAAGAGAGAGAGAAAGAAAGAGAAAGAAAGAAATAAAGAAAGAGAGAAAGAAAGAAATATATATAATGAGTTTGGGCAAATCTAAATAAAACAACTGAATTTGAGGTTAAATATGAACATGGGGGGGTGGCCATTGCCATCCCTATTAAGACACCAAATGAAGCCCTGAACTAAGCAGTATCATTCTGCTTTTTGTCATCTAGCATTAGTTAATGCACTAGTATGGATATTAAAAATCACCTTTCAAACATGTCAAAAGTCACCTGACAGTGTGGGCTTCTGAAAAATCATCATACATCATCACATTCCGGGCACAATTGGCGTTTATTTTCTCAGTTGCTGTTGCTAGTCATAATAATGGCTGCCAGTTCCCGGCCTGCACCTGATGTTGTGTGCATGGGAGTTGTGACAGCATCCTCTGTCCCCCTCGTGGCCCGATAGGCGAACAGGAAAGGGTCCAGCTGTGACCTGACAGTTGGCAGAATGATGTTCAGAAGTCTTCGGTCAATAATAAACTTTTGGAGCAGATGAGTGTGCAGATTCTCTTCTCTTTTTCTGATGTCACTTTTGAACCCAGCACCGGTCCACTAAGTGATTATTTTACTATAGCAATGTCCCGAGACATTGCCAAAGCATTTCCGGGGGTCCCCGGCCAAAAACGTTGAGAACCCCTGCTGTAGGACTCCCAGAAGATGGAGTGAAGTGCACAACACGCCACATTGAGTTGCCTTTTAAGTAATAGACTTGGGAACCAATGGCTCCCGAGACGTTCCGCCCATAGGTCAGTGCCTACATCTCCTGTTCCCGTATAGGCAACACAAACAACAAAGGTTTAAGTTTGAAGCTTTTTCCACAAGTCGTACAAAAAAAGAGCTTCCCCAAAAGGGTTTAAGTGTAAAGCGTTTCCACAAATCCTACATTAGATGTGGCAAACCTTTGCTACAAACTTTGCAACTGTTTTATTTTTATTTTTTACACATAACATATTTACACATAGTGCCTGAGATGAGACATATAAAGACATATATAAATGGGTCAAGTGCAAAGAGTCAGTGTGTGTCCAAGAGAAAGAAAAAGTGCTTTGTCCCTGATATAGTCCACAGTTCAGTTCAGGAAGAGCAAAGGTCTAAGGCCAGCCTATAATGGCATCGCCTGTCATGGGTGAACATATCCTGCACGAGGGAATGTTAATGCACTTTCTCCATTTTGACAGAAGAGGGCACTCTTAAATCACGGTTCACATACAGTCAGGTCTAGAATTTTGGAGCATGCAATGTGGTGGCATTAACAGAGAATGTTTTTTTATTTACCCATGTGTCGTGGGTGTGTATACCCATGTCACATGTTGCTTCTTCTTAATTCCTAAATCTAATCTATTTTTTTTCACATGCACGCACACTCTTTCAAGAATGTGACAATTGAGCTTGTATAGCCTCTATTTTCCACTTTCTATGTATTTTTCTTTCTTCTTTTTTTGGGAAAGGATGATGTCACGGGGCAACCCGTGCCCTATATACAAAGACACATGAAACTGCTTTCTATAACATGCAAGGACTAATGTTTTAAACTTTTGTAGGGAAAACTGTGTTCACTGATTCTTTGCTTTGTCTCTCCTGCACTGCTGGTGGCATTTCCCTTGATTTAGGAAGGGGCCAAGTGCTATGCAGGAGAGGGGTGTTTCTTATGCTGTCTTATTGTTGTCTGAGTTTACATGCTGTTTTATACTTGTCTAATTGTAACACATTATTGAGAATGTTTAGATTACTGTTTATTCAAGGTGTTATTGATGGAAGGATTTATATTAGTGAAGTATTGGAGAAGAAATGTGCTAATTGAGTCTGTGCCCAGTGGTAGGATCCACTCCTATTTGAAGGGGGCTGCAGAGACAGGCTAGTTAGTTAGAAGTGGGCAATGACACAGGTAACATCCCTGAGGGAGAGCTACAGGGCCTTGTGTGATCAGGGTACAGCCTGTAGAGAGCTCTTATCCAGTTGGATTTTGTTCGTAGTGTTTGCTCAAGTGTTCATTTCATTTCTCAGTATTATTATTATTTTCCTGGTTTCACACTGTTGAATCTGTACTGGACTTTGGTGGAGGAGTTTGGGGAAAATAGACGCCCTTAACTACAATTTCTGACTGTTCTTGGAGCCTTGGCCGTTCGGGCAACTTCAAAGATGAAATAGGGCTTAATAATTTCCATTAATTCACGTGCAAAAAGTGATGACACACATTTTAGAGGCTGTTTTGCACACATATGATTTAGGCCTATAGTATTCATGCTCCAGTTTTAGGAGCAGGGATACCACAGTGGTTGGGGAAACTGCAACATGACTGCTGTGATAAGCGACTCAGCGCTCACCCAAACCCATTGCTCTGTTTTGACTAACCAAAAACGGTGGTCACCTTATCACCTACGACTGGATTATGAATAGCCCTTGATTTAGCCTACATTATCGAGATTCTGACGTGCCCTTTGACGGCCTTCGCGTTCGGCACAGACACCTTTAAAACCACTGCGATACAGTACGTTATTGAGGGTCATTCATATAAGCAAACTCAAACGACAGAAAGAAGAACTGTGTCACTGTGGGTTTTTATTGGGGGAATCAGGCTTACACACAATGCAGTACAGTCAGTATACATCAGGCTCCCAGTGGGCCTGCACGATGTCAGACACATCACTCGTCGATGACCACGGTGTTGGACTTGGTCGATTGTTCGCTGGAGAGCACGTTTCCATACTCGTCCACCTCCTGTATGATGGTCACCACCTTGGTGGTCTTGATGGTCGTGGTGCTGCAGAGAGAGAGAGAGAGAGAGAGAGAGACCAAATGGAACAAAGGGTGGTTACAAGACACGCCAGGGCTTCCCAAACATTTCCATGACAATTAAGTCCCCCAAATAGTATAGTCTCTGCCTGTTGACCCCCTATATAAATTGAACAAATTAACGTAAACAAATCATCTGCAGATATATAACTTGAAATCGTTTCAGGCAGCATTTGTTTGTAGAGGCTATATATAAATCATTGCGTATGTACTTGTCGGCCTCTCCGTCCAGCAGCCTCCTGTACTCGGCGATCTCCATCTCCAGCTTGGTCTTCATGTGCAGCAGCCTCTGGTACTCCTGGGCCTGGCCCTCCGTGTCGGCTCTGAGCAGGGTCAGCTGCTCCTCCAGGATGACCACCTGTCTCTGGAAGCCGGCCAGCAGGTTGGCGTACCCGTGCTGGGTCTCGTCCAGCACGCCCTCCAGAGACGCTTTCTGCTCCACACATGGAAGAGAGGGGGGGGGGTGGATTAGTGGAATGTATAACCCATTCTGACCTGAGATCAGATTCATAACGAGGTTTCCACTGGACACACACTGGTCTGATGAACCCATTCTGACCTGAGATCAGATTCTAAAAAATGTCAGTCGTTCTTCGATTTTTCAAAAAATAGCAGACCTACAAGCTCGTATCGCGCCACTCGGTGGCGCGATATGAGCTTGTAGATCTGCTATTTTTCAATAGCTAAAGCATAACATGATGCCAACACCAAAATGGGTGCCCGGTCAGAATGGGATAACGATTTATCTGTAAATCGATTAAAAACTATTTAGGAAAAATACAGGATCACTTATCCCGAGGCTGTGCGCCGCGTGAATGCCAACCCTCTTTTCACTCGCACTTTACAGCGTGAAGCTGCTTTGTAAGAACGACGAACTGCGATGAATTGCTTTTTATTCAACATGAATTGTAAACATTTTGCATTCTTCTTATTTATTGGTCCCTCTCATATGATGTCTGAATATGTGATGTGAACATGTGTTTTTGTAAGTCTGTTTTTAGAGCACTGAAACAAATTCCAATCAACCCTGTTGACATGGCAATAAAGTATTGAATCTTGAGCCTAGAACATCATTTTGTCGCAAAACATCGTATTGTGAGTTGGGTGAAGTTACTGTATAAGAGCCCCTTTTCCTTTGCAATTGGACCAGAACATTGGCTCTAGAAAACTTTCAATGTACCAATAAAGGGTCCAGCTAGTTCTGAGTTCTCGTAAACTTTTGGTAGTGGCACCTTTGAGGCTCACGGTTCTGCCTCGCAAGGCCTTTTAAATACTTAAACAAATCATATAATGGATTGTAGAACATTACTGGGAGGCGCAGGAACAGGAGCAGACCATCTCTATGGTAACGTCTATGGTAACGTCAGTCTGCTTTTCTCGTCCTCACTGCAACGCTAAGCGTTTCCCCTGAAGTCAGCGGAAACAAAAACCATAAGAAGCCATTCTTCTCCCCTAAGCGGTTCTTACCCTGCTGATCTCGGCCTGGAGCTCGATCTCCAGACTGTGCAGGATCCGTCTGACGTCGATGATCTCACTCCGGGACGAGTCGAGGACCACGGTTCTTTGAGAGACTTCCTGGTTCAGCTCGGCGGTCTGTGGACACGGAAACCCAACGTCAATGGAATTTCTTAGGTTTGTTATAGTTTGTTTTAGGCTATTCATTCTAAAAAATAAAAATAAATCAAATATATATATTTTTTAATCTAGGAAAAGAACCCTACCTTGGTCTGGAACCAGGTCTCCAGCTCCAGGCTGTTCTGGGCCGTCACCCTCTCGTAGTGTTCCCTCATGGACTCCATGACCGTGGCCAGGGACTCCTGAGGGGCAGCGTCGATCTCCACGTTCACCTGGCATCCCACCTTGGAGCGCAGCGTCAGCATATCC
This sequence comes from Protomyctophum parallelum, assembly GCF_964188405.1. NCBI lineage: Eukaryota > Metazoa > Chordata > Actinopteri > Myctophiformes > Myctophidae > Protomyctophum > Protomyctophum parallelum. The sequence continues at coordinate 43,960,897 of NC_139708.1, forward strand.
TGGAGAACCAGATTGGCATTATTGTACGTGGACGTGGGTCAGATGAATCGATTGATTCATGGATGATTATTTAAGATTAAGATCCGTCCGGCAGGCTATACTCCACACTTCCACAGTACCCCCCGAAATGGCAAAAAGGAAAAGAAAGGCCTGCACGTCAATGTGCCCTCTTAAGCCCCATATACAGTGCTTTGTCATAATGACAAATAGTGAAAAGTGTAACACGCAAGCCCTATTTCTTTCTTTTGTATCACCATTATCATTTCTTTCAATATCTTCAAATCAATGGATTTTTTGGGAATTGGATATTTCCTTTTTAACCCATTTTGGGCGGGAACCCCTTTTGGTGTTAGCACTATGTTATGCTTTAGCTATTGAAAAATAGCAGATCTACAAGCTCATAGCGCGCCACCGAGTGGCGCGCTACGAGCGTGTAGGTCTGCTATTTAAAAAAAATCAAAGAGCAACTGACATAGAAGACATTTTTAGAATCTGATCTCGGGTCAGAATGGAAAACCGTCAGGATGTAGAAGACATTTTTAGAATCTGATCTCAGGTCAGAATGGGTTCCTTTACAAGAAGGACACCCATTAGAACTACAACAGCTGTTGTAGTTCTAATGTGCGTCATCCATCTTCGACCTCCAGACATCTCTCTACCAACCTCCTCGTGGTTCATCCTCAGCCTCATCAGCTCCTCCCTCAGGTCCTCCAGGTGCAGCTCCACGCTGGACCTGCTGGCGGTCAGCTCGTCCAGAACCCTCTTCAGGCCAGCGATGTCTGCCTCCACACACTGGCGCAGGGACAGCTCGCTCTCATACCTGCAGGGTACAGTACGCGTCAGTGGTTGTATCAAAGTGGGGTCTGTCTGCGGACGGACCCCCGGGGGTCCTTGAGGGGGGTTCCAGGCGATGTATTATATCTCTATGGGTCCAGGTTATCCCCAGCTAAATTATGTATTCTAGCCTGAAAGCCACATTTTACCACACTTTCAGTTCTTTGGAAAATGTGACCCGGGTTAGCCTAACCCAAGTCAGTCCAGGTGCTGATATCCATGTCAATCTTTCAGTTCCCATGTATTGTATGACATGTCTGTTTTGTTTTGATAGTTATATCACTGCTGCACAATTGAACTAGATGAAAATGTGCTCGTTGCTATACTCCCTGAATAAGTTAGTCTATCTTTAAGCATTTTTATTTGTGAATGCACACTCTATTTCTATCTATTAATATAGCTTATAGCTAGAATCAAAAATAGGCCTGAATGCAGCCTCAAACATACTATCCCGGTTAACTTGTTCTCTGTCTCTGTTCCTATATGCTGTCATTCACCCGATGGAAGTACAACCCAAACCACAAGACATGTACGTGTCTCTCAGCTTAAAATGTGTTTAGAGAACAAAGCAGTATTTGTCTGTTTTGACGCCTGTTTCCGTACTTACTTGATTTTGAAGTCATCTGAAGCCAGCTTTGCATTGTCAATCGCCAGGTAGATTGCAGCGTTGCCAAGGACCGCGCTGGTGATCTATAGAGTGAGGAAGCAGTAGACGTGTCAACGGCTGAACAGCTATAGATCAGTGAAACATGTTCATGTCAAAGGAGCCCCAAATGTATTTGGTCCAGGGTTATTGTGTGCCAGGTAAACCATGAGAGGCAATTAAGCTCACGCGCTGTGAGCTTGCAGATCGGCTATTTTCGAATAGCCAATATAAAAAACAGGGCTAAAGTGGTTAGACTGGCTTTTAGCTAATTTTGCCGGGGACCCCCTTCTATACCACCTCTGGTTATATGCATATATAACCAGTATCCTGTTAGTGGGACCGCTTTGGCTTTTTGGCTCCTATTAAGTCCTTTGTTCTTTGAGGGGAGAGGGGGGGGGGGGGGGGTATGTTTAGGCTAGGCCCGGCCCGGGGAGTATCTGTAATGGTGATGCCTAACCTGTTGAGCAAGCATTTAATCTAACATTCCAAAAGGTTTCAAAATAGTCTACTCATTAAATTGTCTGCACAGCAATGTCAGCAATTTAATAATGCAACATAAAGAATTGAATTGTCAATTGTATATGAATTAATACAGACACAGTTCTGTTGCTTCCAATATTTACTTTATACCTCTATACTTTGTCATGCCTAGCAAATAGTAGATCTACAAGCTGATGCTATGGGTTTTTGTGAGCATACATTGAGCTTGTAAATCTGCTATTTTCAGGATTTTTGAAAATGAAAATTATTTTAACCCATTTAGACTGGGAAAGGATATGTCATTTAAAATGTTAGCATTGGCTATTCAAAAATAGCAGATATATACAAGCTCACAGTACTGCGAGCTTGTACAACATTCTTGAAAGTGTGAGAAGTACTGATTTAGAAGGCATTTGTAGAATCTGCCTCAAACTTTTTGAAGTGTTGACAATGAAATGAAAATGATTGAAAATGATGGGAAACGTTTGCAAGAAATGACAAAATAGCGAAGCCATGTTGAAAGCAAATAAACCAAGTGTGACCAAGCTCCGGAAAAATTAACATGCAGTTCATGAGATCGATTGCTACAGCACCTATAACTCTGCGGAGAAAAAAGCTCTCATATTGTCTCACCTGGTCCTGAACTTGGCGGATCTGGATCTTGAAGGCGGTGCAGTCGTGCGTCTCCGGCACGGCCCTCTGCTCCAGGAACAGCCTGATCTTCAGCTCCAGGTCGGCGTTGGCCTTCTCCATGGAGCGCACCTGGTCCAGGTAGGTGGCCAGGCGGTCGTTGAGGTTCTGCATGGTGGCCTTCTTGTTCTCGTGGATGTCGACGCAGGGGCCGGACACGTCCACGCAGCTGCTGCTGCGGACCATGGAGGAGGAGGTCATGGTGGCCTGGGAGATGCGGACGCCGGAACCTCCGGCTCCGCCGTACATGCTGCCGGCCCGCAGACCACGTGTGTAGGTGGGAGCAGCGTCGACACTAAATCCGCAGGTGGGCATATAAGACGTCATGGGTGGCTCGACGTATAGCTGACCGAAGGAGGAGGTCACCGAGGAAGAAGACATGGCTGACTGAGGTTTTCCCGGCTGGTTTATAAGCTCTGGACGGAGAGGAGGAGGTTTTCGGGCTGGGCGGCGGCCGGCGGCAGGTTGAACGCTCTGGACGGAGAGAGGCTGTGAGTGAAGTGAAGCATTATTTTGGACACCTGCACCTTTTGTAGTGCGAACGTGAGGGAGGGGCGGCCAGGCCATGGGGTGTCGGAAACATTTCAAAACTGGTTTTGTGGCTATTCGGCAGCACAGGTCCGGCAGGTTGGAATGTCCTGCGATGTGTCACTATCAGATGAGGAGGTCCATTAGAGATAAGCCATAGTGGTCGTCATAGGCCTACGAACGGTAGTTCTCACAGGTGGCTTTTAGTATTCTATGAGCTGCCTTTTAGGAGAATCCTCTTGACCAGATATACAGGTTGTAAATAAGAATATCCTCATTCAACCATCCATGTGATCCAATTCACATAATGCCACATACAGTACGTACACTTACAATCCTATAGTCCACACGCATGCACGCACGCACACGCACACACACACACACACACACACACACACACACACACACACACACACACCCGTGTTAATTTTGACAGCAAATTATATAGTCTTAGTCTTTTGAATAACACACCGTTTAGTTTTAATCTTAAATTGTTTAGTCTTAGGCGACTAATTGATATGAAAATATTACTTTTAGTTCAACAAAATTAACATTGTTGTTTGCAGTGTGGTTCTGACACCCTGTATAATTATATTGTCAACTATGTTGGCTAATTATTAGTATCATTGGTAATCTGGTATAATCATGTATTCCAACTCTAATATCATGCAAATTAAAAATGTATAATCATGCGTGCCAACTATTGTTTTTTAATCATCTTTTGTATTGTATGTGGAGGCCTCTTAAATTTACACTGGCAGTCAACTCCAGCCTGAATCAGACCTGTGCCACATCCAGATTGGAATCTGATTTGTTTAAACACAAACAAAAAGTCACATGAAATCAGATTCTGTTTTACAAATGCGAGACACATTCAGAGTTGGGTTCAAATCTGAGTCACATCTGATTTCTGGAGGTACGTCTCAGTCTGAACGCAGTATAGTAGCCTGATCTAAAAAATAAATAAATAAATAAAATGTTTCCATGTGACTCGTTTGTGTTAAGACTTATTTAAACAGATCTGATTCCAATCTGGATGTGACACAGCTCTAATTCAAGCTGGATTTGTCTGCCAGGTAAATGGGGCCATACTTTATGAGGCTTTTTCCTGGCACCTTTCCCTCCTATATTTGGTGTATTGTTTTTTTTAAATGTGTGTTACACATAAATCAATTTTTATTTTTTTTAAGATATTTTTTTGCGGCTTACGCCTTTTATTGGTTTTTTGAAGGGACAGACAGTAGGCTGACAGGAAACGGGAGAGAGATGGGGGAAGACATGCAGTAAAGGCCGTGTCGGGCTCGCGGCACACTGCGACTGCACGGTCCCCCCCCCCCCCCCCCCCCACACACACACACACCATTTGAATACAAGTGAGAGTCTAATTGTTCCAAATGTCAATAGACTTCTTTGCCTCCTCCAGGCACTTTTCCCTCCTATATTTGGTGTATTGTTTCTTTTAAATGTGTGTTACACATACATCTAAATCTAAATCTTAACGGTGCAGTCACCCCCCCCCCCCCGCCCCACACCATCACACCATTTGAATACAAGTGAGAGTCTAATTGTTCCAAATGTCACCCATCCAGACCAGACGCCACCCTTCAGTCATCAACACTGGCCTGAGCAGCATTCCAGTCTCATGCTGCATTGCTCAGGTCAGGTTAGGTCAGATCAGCGGTACCTTCATTCCACTTCGTTCCTAAATGCCTCTTTTGTACACTATAGTGTGTTTATTCAACCTGGTACTCAACAGCAGTGGTGGAAAGTAAAGTAGTAAGTATAGGCTACATTTACTCAAGAAACAGTGAATTTCACTTAAAAAACCCCTCAAAAAAACACTTTTGGTCATTTTACCGTCTATACTCAGGCTTTTGTGAACACCCCGGACAGTTTTTAAGTTGCTCGATTCAGTGTTATAAGATATTTGGATTTTATTTTGAATGGATCCTTATTCTTTTCATTTTCCAAAACAATTATTAAAAAAATCATGAAAAAAGTAGGTCAATTGAAAAGAAAACACGGGCACATACATGTACAGTATTAGGACAATATCAGTCACCAGAAACAAGGACAGGTGTTTTCGATGAATCTATCGTGGTTAAAATGGAGTTCTAAGTTACAATGGGTTTGTATAGGTAGGGGGCGGGGAAGCTAAGATGAATATCACATATCAAAATATTGAATATGGGAATATAAAATGTCTGGGGTGTAAGCCAGAGAATAAAATGATATGATGGTATTTGTTTTTTTACTTAACTCCCAATTATTTTACTTACTACACTATGCAGTGTATACTGTATATACTGTATATATATAGCCTATATCAAAAAAAGAGGAAAAACCTTCCTTATTAGCACGGCGCGTTTCGCCGTGAGCTTCGTCAGGTGCTTAGCACCTGATTGTAACTTTATTTAACTGTATATATGAGTATTCTCTTTTTTCATAGAAGTGTGTATTTGCTGTAGCATGTCTTCAAATGTTCAGATGAATTGAAAATGCTGTACCCTGGCCTGGCCTGCATGTAGCCTAAACAAGTCTCTGTGCTTTTCTGGTGTTATTCTCATAGCAGTTTCTTTTAATTGACTTGTGCTTTCGTTTGAAATGTATACCCATTGTATTTTTTTTCCATACTGTACACGTTTCACCTTTTTTACTTTCTTTAACTGTATGATTATTCCTTTTGTCATAGAAGTGTGTATGTCATGTCTTTAATGTTCAGATTAATTGAAAATGGAGGATAATTCAACAGATAACATGCCAAGGGGCTTGTCTTTGGTGTATAATACAAATGATATTGCACTGTCACTAACTTTCTTTCTTATAAAAGGGCAAAGCCTTCATTTTCAATGATGCTGAGATTACAGAAGACATAATACAAGTGCAGGCTAATAATATTGAAATAAGTTTGTAGAACTCTGGACACGGACTGTGAAGGTCCTGACGTCAACACCCGACCACGCCCCCATTGCGTCACCATATAGCCACGCCCCAAAAGTCCCGCCCGCCCCAAAAAAGAAAAAAAATGTCTCCCCACTCTGAACCCCCCTCCGGCGCCCCTGGCACGCACGCACGCACGCACGCACGCACACACGCGGAGGTATGATAGTGGGGTGTTGTGGTTCAGCAGGTTTCCATGCTCCAATTGTAATTGCGCGGACTGGCCGTGATGCCTATAGAAATGCCAGTCCATCAGCCCTGCCTTTCTCTTTGGTCTTGTCCTTGTGTGTTACAAACACAGGACTAATGGGCCTGGAAAGGACAGAAAACTATTTGGTTCATGTGTTTTGATTCAAGAGCATGCGGCAACCAGCTGTAGATTCAGAAGCTTTGTGGGAGGACAGGACCTTTCTCTTTGGAATGGGTTACCTGCAAGTTTGGGGTGTAACAATGTCATTCTCTGTGTTCAAGGTGCGGATTTGTCCATTATGTGTTCAAATTCAAATACAATGTCACTGGGGGATTGACATTTTAGTCGACAAAATCAACACTGCTTGACCAAAGGCAACAGCAGCGAAGCATGTCTTTTTGGTCCATTTGTAATCCTTTTGGTTCCAAAGTTTTGGGTCAAAAAGGTTAAAGATTATCTTTGGCCAGCCCTGCCCCACAGTAGATAGCTAATGTGTGTTTGATTTATTGCTTGGCCCTTGCAAGAATCGTCACGACATGACCTTACACGCTAACCTTGATGCATTTTGCAACAGGCAAGAAAATATAAGATTCTAACTGAATCCTTGACACATTGGTCTGTTTGTTTGAGAAACAAATTACATCATTACATTACATACATTATGAGTGCATCATTTAAATATTCCTGCAGTCAAAATGAGTGCAAACTCCACCCAGCCGGAAAACCGGCAATAAGCTAAATGAAATAATAATTAGAGCTGGGACTCGATTAAAAAAAAATATCTAATTAATCAGAGGCTTTGCGATTAATTAATCTAGAGTAATCGCATTTCAATCGCATATCAATATTCAACCCGAGAACAGCGAGAAACCTTTTTTTTTTTAATGTTTTTTGGTATCCCAGTGAATCAACGAATAGTGACTACAGGATACCACTCATTTTCAACATTTTACTGTCATTAATATACCTGTTGTGGAAATAATAATAAAAAGTCATCCCATTCTGTGTTGCCTAGAACTGGAGGTCTGAAAAACAATTAGTAACAGTAACAAGTACATCTCAGTGACATCACAAAGCTGTACTTACTTCATATTGTTACTGTTTTTTGTCAGACCTCCAGTTCTAGGCAACACAAAATGGGGTGACTTTTTATTATTTCCAGTTTTCAGTACTATAGAAAAGCGCCCAGTGAGAAACGTTCCACGGTGAAAAAAAAGGTGCGATTAATTTATCTGTAGTTAATCGCGATAAATTTTTCTGTAGTTAATTAATCTAAATTAATCGCAATTAGTCCCGACCCTAATAATAATGTCAATAACTGAATAAATACTTGAAGGAAAATGTGACAAACATTTCAAGGAAAGTGGGATGCAGAGAAAGAGCATGCGGTGACAAAATTAGAACAATATGAAGGGATGATTTGGAGTAAATTTGATAAATTTAGCAGGGCTTCATTATGAAATGACTACGCCGCCCTCACAAATAGTACTAGGCTGTACACCTCATGGGGCGGCCTTAAGGATCGGGAGTCCCCGTTCATGACATCATTTTAATAATTATTATTTAAAAAAAAACATTTTTTTTGGTGTGTCAGTGTGTATTATCGGACTTCAAAGCATGAACAGCATACAGCACAGCCAAGTAGAAAAATACACAAAAGCAGCTTGATTAAACAATTTTACTTTGTCTTGAAATGACTGTAAGTGTAAGGTATAACTGGAAGGCGGCATAGGCTATACAATGATGCAATCGCCAACTCTCAGCGCTGCTAGTGCAGTGAGTGCACACACTGTGAAGTGGGAACAATTACAACCAAACAACACAGCTCAATGTGACATGACAGTGATTATTAGCTGCTACCAACTAGTGGTATTTTTTTTAACCAAACGCCCTTGGAGGCTCGAGGCCTTTTTTTTCTTTTCCCGATGAGTCGTAGGTGTGCAGTGCCTATAGTGGGAATTTGGTAGAATCAGCGGTTTTCCATGGCCGGAAAACTGTCTTCCTGATTGTCCAACCCGGACATTTCACAAACCTGCCTTACAATCAATCAATCATAATCAGGAATATTTGGAATATGTGACCTGGAATATGGCTTGCACAAAAAAAAGGAGATCATATTTTTTTTTATCGTTTACACTTGATGCAGAAGTGTGTGCGTGTGTGTGTGTTGTAATTGTTTGTGTGTGCGTGTGTGTGTGGGTGTGTGTGTGTGTGTGTGAAAATATTTATCTTTCTGCAGAGCGTAGCAGGGAGCCTTGTCGGGTCAACGGGGCCTGGAGATAAGTCACCAAAGAACACGTTTTATCTCATGACCCAAAATTTAAAGATTGTTACAACAATTATCTTATAGCACTGACGAAAGGTCCCAGGACCGAAACGTTTGCTTGCTAATTGTAACTCACTATGAGCACAGAGTAGGCCTACTTTATTATGAGCATTTAAAAATAAAAGTAATTCTATTGTCTCTTGTCTATTGTCTATTGTCTCAGTCTAAGGAGTCTTCTTTATGTTTAATGCGGGGAGCGAGGGACCAATTCTGCCCGTTTTCCCTTTTTGAGAACACTGCACCTGCAGTTAAACTGGAACAAAGGGCAAAGAAAGGCGCAACAGTTTCCCCTGTATTGTAATCGGAATGTTAAAAATCACACCCGTGTGAAGTGAGGGGCGCTAATATATTAAAGTCTAACTGACGTTGATTAGGTGATGTAATGGTGATGTAAAACAAACGGTGTCAAAACAAACATTTAACGCCATTAACAATAAAGACTCAAAGTGACAATATGGCGTAATGAGTTAACACTATGACGTAATGAGTTATATTATGACGTAAAGTTTCCCTTCATTGTCAAGTTTAAAAAACAAACATTGAACTAAAGACAAACATTAAGGAGTGGCCCCTCAAAAAATAAAAATCACACCTGTATGAAGTGATGGGTGCTCTTATCATCTTACAACATCAATTACAACGTGTTTACGTTACAATGTTTATTATTATTATTTTTTAATGTTTTTTTGTGGCTTTTGCCTTTATTTCACTTTTATTTTTCTATGGAGGGACAGATTGTAGGCTGACAGGAAGTGGGGAGAGAGATGGGGGGGACGACATGCAGTAAAGGCCGTCGGGATCGGGAGTCGAACCCGCGCCACACTGCCAGACTGGATGACCAGCCAAGGTGCCTGGACCGCTGAGCTACGGCCCAGGCCATGGTGTTTCTTTAAACGGGTGCTAATGTTTGTTTTAGTCCTCAAAACAAACTATTATCTATCTATTTATTGTCTATGGTGTTTTCTTAAACAAGCATCGTTGAAAGACAAACATTAAAGCTGTATATAAAGGTGCCCCTCAAAAATACCAGCCCGTCCGGTCTAATGTTATAGGATTAATAAAAATATGTTTATTTCACCTCTGATTTATTTTTCCATATTGCATTTTTGGTGAAAACAATCTATATTCAACTGCCAATACATTTTTCTCCCCAGATGACAGGAGATAACCACATCCTCCCCCATAGACGCCTGGTATTTACTTTCTTTCTTCGTTGAAATAAATAAATACAAATTAGGGGCGCCCTTATCATCGTACATCATCATGACGTAACATGTCGATTTGCTCACAGACACATATGACGTCAATTCTCCATTCATTGTCTATGGGAATTTAACAAAAATACTGATTTGCTCGTCTACATGATGTAAATTCTCCATTCATTGTCTATGGGAATTTAACAAAAATACTGATTTGCTCGTCTACATGATGTAAATTCTCCATTCGTTGTAAATGGCATTACATTTTTGTGTTAGGACAAAAATCGACACTAGGCTCTAGCTGAATATACTGTAGGGGCTATAGCGCACCTCAAAAACGTCTTCCTTCCTGGCATTAATCGTGTTAAGAGCAGGACTACACTAAAATATCAGACAAAATAGTACACTTGTGTACCTTCAGGTGACTTGACTGTCTGAAACTCTTGCCACAGTGTTTACAGTGGTATGGTTTTTCTCCAGTGTGGAGACGCTGGTGTTTCTTCAGATTACCTGAATTAGTGAAACTCTTGCCACAGTTTTTACAGTGGTATGGTTTTTCTCCAGTGTGGAGACGCTGGTGTTTCTTCAGATCACCTGAACCAGTGAAACTCTTGCCACAGTTTTTACAGTGGTATGGTTTTTCTCCAGTGTGGATACGCTGATGTGTCTGCAGATTAGGTAACCTACTGAAACTCTTGCCACACTGTTTACAGTGGTATGGTTTTTCTCCAGTGTGGAGACGGTGGTGCAACTTCAGTTTACCTATCTCAGTGAAACTCTTGCCACACTCTTTACAGTGGTATGGTTTTTCTCCAGTGTGGAGACGGTGGTGCAACTTCAGTTTACCTATCTCAGTGAAACTCCTGCCACACTGTTTACAGTGGTATGGTTTTTCTCCAGTGTGGAGACGGTGGTGCATCTTCAGTTTACCTATCTCAGTGAAACTCTTGCCACAGTTTTTACAGTGGTATGGTTTTTCTCCAGTGTGGATACGCTGATGTGTCTGCAGATGATCTAACCTACTGAAACTCTTGCCACACTGTTTACAGTGGTATGGTTCTTCTCCAGTGTGGATACGCTGATGTCTCTGCAGATTAGGTAACCTACTGAAACTCTTGTCACACTGTTTACAGTGGTATGGTTTTTCTCCAGTGTGGATACGCTGGTGTATCTTCAGATCACCTGAACCAGTGAAACTCTTGCCACAGTGTTCACAGTGGTATGGTTTTTCTCCAGTGTGGATACGCTGATGTGTCTGCAGATTATGTAACCTACTGAAACTCTTGTCACACTGTTTACAGATGTGGGTTTTCTTTCTTGTGTAACTCGGCTGATTTGTCTTTAGTTCTCCCGTGAGAGCTACATTCTTGGTAAACTGTTGATGGCTGTTAGATTTAGGTTCATCTGTGTCTCTTTGTTTCAGGCTGGTTACAGAGCAGTTGATTCGCTGACAGGCTGCTGAAGGGATCCGTCCATTCCTCAGTGTTTGGCAGTATAGGTCGTTGTGGCTCCTCTTTTTCACGGGTTCATGGAGGAAGTTGGAGGCACAGGCATGCGGATGCTCAGCACAGGAGACCCGAGTCTGGAAATATTGGGGCTCACTCCTTCCTTCCATCATCAAATACACGGCTATAAATGGACTGTGATGGGGACGAGAGTTCTGGGTTCTTCTGTTGGGGTTGGACAGTAGTCACTCACCTGGGCTGTGCCTCATGAAACTCCTTCGGAATGAACACCTATACTTCTCACTTTGCACTTTATGTATAGGCTGACCGGGAGCTAGGTCTGACATCACACACAGCACAACAACAAACTGTTGCAGTGCAAGGCTGGAAATGCAGACTTGTGCAGGTCGTCCATTTTTGAGCCATTTCATACACCATGACATCGTCATGACTATGACATCAACCAATATCACAACATCACCATGACGGCAGAGATCCACATTGAAGACACACGATGGATGAATCTGTCTGTCCATCTCTGAACAGCTCGTCTCAGACACCACTGGACTGATCGCCGCCGTGAAACCTTAATACAGCATGTGCACAGTATACACTCCCAGATATAGGCTCCCGATATATTTATTTTAAATCGGCCTCATGGTGATAGGCCTCTTCACCTTTTGGTCTACTGTTAGACAGTCTGAGTGTACTTGACACTTCTGCCCCCTTTTGTAGGTTCAAGTTCGGTCGGTCACTCTTTCTGTCTGTAATAGTACGGTGAAGCTGAGTTGAGTTGAATTGTCGCGGTCCACCTCCACCGATCAACGGTGGAAGTTCCAGGTATATTATATGGTGAAATCAGATCCCAGGACCCTACAGCAACTCGCCTGTAAGGCCTGGGTATCTATTGAACTGCTGATGAAGAGAGAGCACCGCCCTATACCCCCAGCATCTCGCCTAGAGGATAGTGCGGCCTCTGTTATTAGGACACCCTCAGCGGTTCGCCTGAGGAGTCTGGCCGTTGAACACAGAGGTCATAGCGTCTCGCCTGTGACATGAGTTGGGTTGAAATGCAAACTTCAGTAGATTTCTTCTGCTTGTCCTGACCGTGCATGACCATTGAGGCAACTGACATATCGCTCACCCAATAGTGCATCATTATACCCTGGAAACATAATTCAATATTAATTACACAGTATACTCACCAAAATAGACGGATACAAGACCAGGGTGTAGATTTTCCAAAAAATGTGAAGATTTATTATACAGTTGTAGTTGCATACAAAAATGATATTATCCAAAAATCAAAGAAAAGAACTTAGGAAAAATAAAAACTAGAGATATACGGTAAATTACTACAAAGTTTCTAAAACTGGGCTATCTACTTTCTTTGAAAAGCTTAGAGCATCCTCTGTCATCTGGCACCTCTCCTCTCCCCTCTGGACTGAAGACTCGAACCCCAAACCCTCTGCCCTGAGAGGCTTTATACTGTATCTCCCTGAGGGGGATGTAACCTTTGTTTGTTTTTTGTTTTTCTTTACCATGCTTTGATATTTTTTGAAGAAGGCCAATAACTCACTATGGCTTAGTGAGGGGAAAACAGACACACATTTTTATGCCAACTCCTCTTTATTTATGGGCCTTTACTTATCAACTAAAGAGATCTAAGGACCTTTTGCCCTGTCCTCTACAAACACACCTCCTACAAACATTACATTTTAGCATTAAAACTAATTCAAAACACAATACTGTCTGTAAGAATCCAGGGAGGCTAAAATAACATCTTCCCTATTTTATATTAAAACTTGTATTTTTACTTAACCTGTATGGTTTATACCATATGTTGTCATATGAACACATTAGCAACCTGGAATCAAACTTCTACTTAGTTAATAGGGAGGCGAAAACAAACATCCCTTTTTTCAATTAAACTCGTAAACTATTACAAAAACCAGTTAATAATCATTATATCAGTTTCGGAGGTGAAAACAAAAACAACACACAATAAAATGAAATCATAGTGTCTGCCAACATGGGGTGAAACTAGGGGTGGGAGTGTAAATCTCTCCTAGAGACTTAGAGGGAAACCAGGGGAGGTCACTAGGTCAGCCAGACAGTTCTCTAAACTCCTGATAAGGAGGACAACATGCAAGTCAGCTGTTTCCCTTCTTTTTATCCTATGGGGTATAAAATATCTTTTCACAGTACCCATATAAACTTGAACATACAAACTTTACAATATATTTATACAAAAACACTTTGGCGATTCCTGCAGTCCACCCTGGCTTCGCCGCCTTCGGATCTTCTCCTGAGGTGAAGTACTGGTCGTTTTGACATGTGGTCAGCTATCAGATCTGTGTCCCTGGCCAGAACGTCATTGTTCTGCACATGCTCTCTTGAATGTAAACATGCCCATCTTCAATCTTCTGGACATGCTCTCTTGAAAGAAACTCATAACGCCTTGGGTAAACATTATATCTCTTGCGACCCCAATGCCCATATTCATTCTTCTGGGGCCGCCCGGTCCGCATTCTGAGGACCTCTTCCTCATACTTTGAAGACTGCGTCATCTGCTGGGGGCGGCCCCTCCTTAAATGAGGATTGCCCTGAGAAATCACCGGCCCCTGACCCTTGATCCCAGCCAACTTCACAACATACTGCCGGCCTGTCGACACCCCCTGTTGAAGTTTCTGGGGTCACTTCCCTCATATTGCTGGTCACAGGCTCCCCTGCGCCCCTCCTGGCGACCTTTAATCCATTCATTCCAGGTCGGGGTCTTGGGTCCTCCACCTCATCACTCCTCTATTCACTTCCTTTATGGACCCCCATTGAACTCCCAGTATGACCTCCTGTATAACCACCTGGAGTCCTCCTACTTGTTTGATTGCCTTTACCTCAGCCCAGTATTTCGTGAGACTAGACTGCAGTGCATATAGAGTAACTGTGGCCACAAGTTGCCCAGGAAGTAGTGGTACGGAGGGTAGCACTCTTGCACTACCCAGAAGAGTGGATGCATTTATCACGTCAACTCTCGTATTCGGCGTCCAGCTCCTGAATACCCCCCCCTTTGTGGGGAGAGGGCTAATTCCCGGCATCATCATCGCGATATCCTGCCAGTTCCTGGGGTCAGCCAAATGTCTCTTGCTGATCTTGGACCCATCAGCTGCGAAGAACTGTACCCGTCTTAGCGGAGAGGGTGTGGAACCCTCCACCTGTCGTCCCTCCACTACCGATACTGAGTCATCATCGTTCATACCTTTGTCCCCTGTATCATTTTCCTCACCGGGCAATGGCTTGGCACTTGAGCCAGAGGTTACTGGGGTTGTAGTTATCTTCTGGCTATCTTGTCTGGATAACCCCCTGCTACTCTCCCCCTTCTTGTTTAACATCGGTGGTTTAATTTCACCCTGTTCAGCTTCTGCGACTGCCTGAGGTGGCTCTTCATGGTTCCCCGTCTGTGATTTATTCTCCTGGTGCTGCTTGCTTCTTCCTCCCCATTCACGCTGCTGTCTGATCCTTTGCTCTTTCAATTCCTTATACTTTGTTGAAGGTGAATCCTCACCTGATTTCTCGTTGTCTTTCTCCATATCCTGCTTTGATCGTTTGCTATCCACATGAATCACTTGTCCACTGTGTTTCCTCTTCATTAAGGGATTGATTCCCAGATCCCTGTCAACCTGTTCTTCCTGTAGTTGTGTTTTAGACTTGCTTTTTTCTGATGCCGATAGTTTCAGTTTCCACTGCTTCCAACACTTCGAGAATGCAACTAGCAGCGGGCCCTGCTTCTCTTTGGGTATTCCCTCCATTGTCTTGTCATCCTGCTGTCCTTTCCTCCTTTTCCCTCCTGTCTTCTGTCTCTCCTCATCACTCCCAGCTGCCATCTCCCAGCGCTACTTGGATTTCAGGAGCCTTCATGGAATGAAAGAAGTAGAGGTGGTTAATGTGGATGATCAGCACCGATGTAATTCTTACTTTTGTTCCCAGTGACATAATAGTGACACAATCAGGCAACGTCAATCATTATTCAAATCATTATACAGGTGAGGTTATTCTTATATACATTTTGTGATGTGGAAACTGTGTTACTCAGTTTCCATAGTTGCAGCACCTTGTCCCATAGTAGAGTTCCACTTGCCCCACCCATTAACTTCCAGGATGACCTCTTGTAACACCCTTCCTTCATTTTCACCATCTCCGATTGCCTTAATGTCAGCCCATAATCCGCTATCCTGGGAGTACACAGTGACCATGACATCATACTGGTCCATCTGCTTCAAGGCCATCATGTAACCTGAACACTTCACCAAGGTCGATTTGTTCATCATCTCAATCCTATGTGTCATATTCCATTGTTTATACACTCCCTCCGTGTCGGTAGGTAGTATGCCTGGTGTCATCATAGCAATCCTGTCCCAACTGTTTGGATTTGAAAGTTCTAAGGAGCTTAGTTCAGCTCTTCCTGCATCATAGAATCGTACACACGGAAATAAGAATGGCACAGGAATTTGCCCTCCGGGCTGCATAATTGACCCATCCTCCTGTGTCCCTGATATTTGAGTGGACTCGGGATCTATCACCTGGTCAGATTTGATAACAGGCCCCAGTATCCCTGTTTCCTCATTTACTTCATAGTCTGGCTGACAAGAAACGCTCGTTGACAGTTCTGTTGGTTCCACCGCTTCAGATATGACATCGACCTCCGGCCCCTCCGGCTTAATTTCAATTCCCAACACTCCATCCACATCTGTTGATTCATCCTGCCAGTGTAAGATTGTCTCAAACTGTATGGGGGAAGAACAGGAGACTTGAAAACACTCCTCCCCTTCTTTGCTCTCATGTGTTGCTTCATCTTCAAAGTCCAGTATTGGTTTATTACCTTCTTGAGTATCAATCAGAGGCTCAAGGCCTCGCCCACCGGTTGAGGACATTTGGGGGTTCTCAGTCACTTGTGGGATACCCTGAGCCCCTGCCTTCTCACCCTCGGCTTTAAGCCGCTTTGGGGGTGAAGTGAGAAAGGAATCTGATGGGGAGATAACCTCCTCCAGGGTTGTGTCAGAAAGATTTATGTCCTCCTCCGAAGAGTCAAAAAGCAACTCCTTAATTTCTTGACTGGGTGAATATGGCTCCTCTCCTGAGGTATTCTCTTTGTCGCTGTTTACTGCGTACACCACCTTGATGAGTCCCAGGGCTTTGCATGCTTTATAGCCCAGGATAGGTGAGCCGGAGCAGTTTACTATATAGAAGCTCTCTTTGGTTGACCTTGCTTCATATGTGCCTATCATTTTGCAGTATCCATTCACTTCCAGCACATGCCCACCGTAGCCCCTCAACGTACGATCTGCAGCCATTAATTGTGTGCCGGGCATGAGCGTGTCAAAATCCTTGGCAGGTATTACACTTGCTTGTGCCCCTGTGTCCAGCTTGAAAGTCAGCTTCCTGTTCATTGGCCCCAATCCTATGTCTGCATATGCACATTCCTCCCCTTCCCTCTCTGAAGTGAGAGTGTCCACAATCCGCTCAGAGTTATCCTCCTCATTCCTCCTCATTTTCCGTGTACACACTTTTGCGAAATGGTTGCAACGACCGCACTTTAGGCACTGTTTTCCATTTGCTGGGCACTCTGTTGACTTGGGGTGTTGTCCTCCACACCCGCCGCAGGCTTTTGTCATTTCATTGTGCTTACTCCCTCTCAAAAGGTGAGGCTTTCCTGGTTTCTGGGGGATTGCATGCGCTTGTGATCGCTCATGGAAGTGGGCTATATCGATAGCTCCTTCCAGCGTGAGCTCTGGTCCCTGGCTAAGTAAATGACCGTGCACTCTCTGTGAGTTGGTTGCAAATACAATATGGTCCCGGATCATCTCTTCACCATTTGTGTAGTTACAGTCTTCGACTAACTGCTTCAGCGTAGTCACAAAGTGAGCGACTGTCTCCCCGCTGCCCTGCCTCCTTTCATGGAATCTGCACCGGGCAAGTATAGGGTTAACCTTCGGAGTGACGTAGTCTGCAAATCTCCCGTAGTATGTATTTAACTTCTTAGCTTCATCCTCCGATAGCGTCCATGTGTTGAGGATATCCCTTCCTTTGTCCCCCATCCAAAGCAACAGGTAACTGCATTTCTCCTCTTCTGCTGTCTTCTTAAGTGGGCCTGAGAACATTAATTCAGCATGCTGCTTGAATCTCCTCCACTCCTCCGGTAGGTCATATGAATACCAGTTCATTATCGGACTAGAAACACCGTACGCATTCATTTTCGTTATTTCCTCGACCGCTGACCTTGTCCAAGATCCCTCTGGGTCGTCAAAGCTACTAGAGCCAGTCAATCAACCTAAATGTGGGGAAAAAAACATAGTTCAATATATGCAATAATAGTAGTTACAATCAAAATCCTTCCTCCATGTCGGCCCTGTTTCCTCAACCACCTGATGGCTGGAGGGGGTCGAATTAATGAAGTTAGGATGTTTGCCCAATCCAATCTCAAATGCAAGGAGTTGTTGAATTGGCCTAATCACAGGCTGGTTTTCAAGGAGCTTCTGTTTTCCTCACTGTGACATGCCAGTATACCAGCATCCTTCATACCTCCTCTGGGACCCCTAGCCTGCCTCCAACAGGTCAGGGGTCACATGTTATCTCAAACGAGGTCAACTCCCAAAATCCCATGGCTTAGACAGCCTTGTGTTCCACAGCAGCCATTAGACACTTTTGGGGTTGCTCCAATATAATGAATAGTTTCCTTATCTCTTTCCTTCACCATATCTTTCTGGCACATTTGCTTGTCGTAGCTCCATATGCGAAAAACAAAATTCAAACATATGCATGTCACTGTTCCACATGTGACAAACAAAGTTCAAACATATGCATGTCACAGATCCATCTGTGACAATACATCCTATATCAGACAGGGAGTAGACAGGTCGTCACGGCGACGCAGGTAGGTTGTCACTCCAGTGTCATAAAAAGGTATACAAAAAAGTTCACGTAAAAATTCAAAAAGAACTGGGACAATTTCAAGGTCTCCATGTCTCCATGACTTGATCCTCCGTCCCATTGTCCATTTTGAAATCACTCCGCGGTGGCTCCTATCGTTTCCGACACATTTGCATGTCACGGGGCCACACGCAAAGAACAAAATTCAAACATATGCATGTCACTGATCTACATGACAATATATCCTATATCAACGCCTATAATATTCTTTGTCACCTCTCGTCCTTCACCGTATGTTTTTGACACATATGCATGTCGCTGTTTCACATGCGACATACTTCTATATGTGCCCGCCTTCATGCATCCAAGGCACGGTTTCACGACTTTATGAATGGATCTAGTAATCTGTTACATCACTCACGTAGGTGTAGGTGTTGTTATAATACAGCCACAGAATTTACACTGGCTCTTGCGCAGCGAACAGACAGCGACAGGCTGGAGGGAGGGGGTTCACGACCCCGCTCCACCAGCACGTCCCTCTCTTCTCCTGTGTTGTTGCTGTTGACTTCTGGCCTTGCAGATATCAACAGAAATCGCACTTGATCGTATCTCACACTAATGTCATTATAAAATCCCATTTTATAATGACAAATATCGTTCACCCCGGTAATTCACAGGTTCCAACCGTGACCATCCTCCTGGATCGCCATTTCCTCTGGACCGCTCCTTGTGCAAAGGAACCCTGTTTCATATTGATACTAGGTGAATAAAGGCTAACTCTAAGTATGATTATATTTCTTATTATACTTCTATTTAACCAGTGAAAACCCAATGAGACCGCGTCTCTTCGCAAGTGGGAACTGGTCAAGAGGTAGAAATAGAAATCACACTTAAATACTATAAGGCAAGTAATTTATAAGTATATATAATAGTAATAATAATCTAGTTTATATAGTAGTACAGTGTATTTTCAACTTCAGCTTTAGACTTAGTTTGGGATCACACCTCCAGTTAGTTAGTCAGTTTGTTAGTTAGTTAGTTTGTTAGTGTGTTAGTTAGTTAGGGGAAAACAACAGGAGGGAGGTGGATCCCTCTGTGCACCAATCATAATCATACTAATAATAATACCTTAATCCACCCCACACTCTGTGGTGTATAGGAAGACTAACAGGTTTGGTAACTGTCATTTCTCCCTCCTGCCTGTTCCAGGAATCAGGAACCCGGGAGAAAGCACCATCCCTGCTTTAATTCTTACATTTTATATTTAGGGTGTATCTTCACCTTTAACTCATCTAGTTTTTGTTTAATTTAGTCCAACACGTATGTCATACACAGGTCTTCTCTCCACTGTCCCAGCAGACGCCTGTCCCAATCCTGGCCCTGCCAGCTTATCTCCCTCATGCGTCTGGTTTGTCTTCCTCTGCAACAGTAGCAGGCGGCTTGTGCACTTGTATATAGCCCATCTCACCCAGGGTCTGTTCACCAGACGCACATGTCCAACTCCCAATCTCCTTGAATAGCCAAACGCACATGCAGTAGGCATAAACTCACCACACTGAGTGTGAATGGTTGGGATTGAATGGTTGGGATGATCGTGTCAGTGTGAGCGTCCCAGGCTCTGGGGCTCTTCACCCTTCCTGCACAGCATGTTCCACACTCCTCCCAGTGTCTACTCATTCCAAAACCAGTGTCTCCATTTGGGGCTTTGCACGTTTCATATTCCCCTCTTGTGATTACTTTCCGCAATCAACCCATTGTTTGTGTTATCGTTCACCCAACCAACGCTGTTGCGCAAATTAATTGCTCCGATTGAAATGAGTGCGCGTCCTGGCACACGTCAATCACCAAGTGTGGAGCACGGGAAGAAATGAGTGCATATCCGTCTCTTTTTATTTTATTTTCCAAGTGCAAATCCGTTTCTTCCTTTTGTCTTTCCCAAGCCCAAATCCGTCTCTTTTTTCCCCCAAGTGCAAATCAGCATCCAGAGCCAATATCATTTTCACATGCACATTGAGAGCAAATATCCTTTATGTCCCTTTTGTTACATGTAATGCTGGGAGATTCACACTCCATGAACCTCCAACGCTTGATTATTTGTGTGCTTGTGTTCCAGGGTCCGCTTGACACCTGTCATCTTTTCCATACTTGTTCCTTAAAAGACCAGCGGTTCAGTTTTGAGGATGAACGCGTGCAACGCGCCACCACACTCAAAAAAAATTCAGGGACGCCATGTTAGACAGTCTGAGTGTACTTGACACTTCTGCCCCCTTTTGTAGGTTCAAGTTCGGTCGGTCACTCTTTCTGTCTGTAATAGTACGGTGAAGCTGAGTTGAGTTGAATTGTCGCGGTCCACCTCCACCGATCAACGGTGGAAGTTCCAGGTATATTATATGGTGAAATCAGATCCCAGGACCCTACAGCAACTCGCCTGTAAGGCCTGGGTATCTATTGAACTGCTGATGAAGAGAGAGCACCGCCCTATACCCCCAGCATCTCGCCTAGAGGATAGTGCGGCCTCTGTTATTAGGACACCCTCAGCGGTTCGCCTGAGGAGTCTGGCCGTTGAACACAGAGGTCATAGCGTCTCGCCTGTGACATGAGTTGGGTTGAAATGCAAACTTCAGTAGATTTCTTCTGCTTGTCCTGACCGTGCATGACCATTGAGGCAACTGACATATCGCTCACCCAATAGTGCATCATTATACCCTGGAAACATAATTCAATATTAATTACACAGTATACTCACCAAAATAGACGGATACAAGACCAGGGTGTAGATTTTCCAAAAAATGTGAAGATTTATTATACAGTTGTAGTTGCATACAAAAATGATATTATCCAAAAATCAAAGAAAATAACTTAGGAAAAATAAAAACTAGAGATATACGGTAAATTACTACAAAGTTTCTAAAACTGGGCTATCTACTTTCTTTGAAAAGCTTAGAGCATCCTCTGTCATCTGGCACCTCTCCTCTCCCCTCTGGACTGAAGACTCGAACCCCAAACCCTCTGCCCTGAGAGGCTTTATACTGTATCTCCCTGAGGGGGATGTAACCTTTGTTTGTTTTTTGTTTTTCTTTACCATGCTTTGATATTTTTTGAAGAAGGCCAATAACTCACTATGGCTTAGTGAGGGGAAAACAGACACACATTTTTATGCCAACTCCTCTTTATTTATGGGCCTTTACTTATCAACTAAAGAGATCTAAGGACCTTTTGCCCTGTCCTCTACAAACACACCTCCTACAAACATTACATTTTAGCATTAAAACTAATTCAAAACACAATACTGTCTGTAAGAATCCAGGGAGGCTAAAATAACATCTTCCCTATTTTATATTAAAACTTGTATTTTTACTTAACCTGTATGGTTTATACCATATGTTGTCATATGAACACATTAGCAACCTGGAATCAAACTTCTACTTAGTTAATAGGGAGGCGAAAACAAACATCCCTTTTTTCAATTAAACTCGTAAACTATTACAAAAACCAGTTAATAATCATTATATCAGTTTCGGAGGTGAAAACAAAAACAACACACAATAAAATGAAATCATAGTGTCTGCCAACATGGGGTGAAACTAGGGGTGGGAGTGTAAATCTCTCCTAGAGACTTAGAGGGAAACCAGGGGAGGTCACTAGGTCAGCCAGACAGTTCTCTAAACTCCTGATAAGGAGGACAACATGCAAGTCAGCTGTTTCCCTTCTTTTTATCCTATGGGGTATAAAATATCTTTTCACAGTACCCATATAAACTTGAACATACAAACTTTACAATATATTTATACAAAAACACTTTGGCGATTCCTGCAGTCCACCCTGGCTTCGCCGCCTTCGGATCTTCTCCTGAGGTGAAGTACTGGTCGTTTTGACATGTGGTCAGCTATCAGATCTGTGTCCCTGGCCAGAACGTCATTGTTCTGCACATGCTCTCTTGAATGTAAACATGCCCATCTTCAATCTTCTGGACATGCTCTCTTGAAAGAAACTCATAACGCCTTGGGTAAACATTATATCTCTTGCGACCCCAATGCCCATATTCATTCTTCTGGGGCCGCCCGGTCCGCATTCTGAGGACCTCTTCCTCATACTTTGAAGACTGCGTCATCTGCTGGGGGCGGCCCCTCCTTAAATGAGGATTGCCCTGAGAAATCACCGGCCCCTGACCCTTGATCCCAGCCAACTTCACAACATACTGCCGGCCTGTCGACATCTACACACTCACGGAATCTTGGCTTGACCATGACAAAATATAGACATGAATGAACAAAGTCAGTGGGGTTCGGGATTTATTATTGAGAATTCCACTCTTCAAAGTTGGCGCTCGTAGCCTCGTAAAGGCAGTGACGTCCCTTAAAAGCGACAGGTTCTCTGTCTGCTATCTCCCCTCTGCTCTGTTAACATTATGGGTAACTCATTCGAGTGGTAAATTAAATGTGAAATACATCCTCTATTGAGAAAGACAAAGACACTTCATACATTTCGAAACGTACTTTTATTCAAATCAATATAGTCTTCAGTTAATTTCGTAGGTAACTGCAGTTGAATTTCAGTGGACTTCTATGGGCTGGCCTGCAGTACACCGTTCTAACGGACCAGAAGTGGGGCCGCTGTCTCATTTGGGGACGTGAAATGTGTAGTCCCCGTGTGTCTGCCAGGATTCCCCCCCGTTCAACCCTTATTTTGAAGAGCCAAAACCCGCGACTGGATGTAACAAATGTTACTACTATCCTGTCTGTGTGTGTTGTTGCATCTACTCCTGGTCTCCCGATCAGCAACGAGAAAGCCTCACAGCATCGGCTATGGGCCGTGGAATAATAAACCTTTTTTTGACCAGAGATTCCATCTGGGACAAGGAATTTGAGATAAAGGCGATTGAAAGAAACGGATAGAGTGGGCACGAGGAATTCAAGATGGTGTGCTCCAGTCTTGTTGACATCATGGAAACTGCCCATAGATCCGAAGTCCCATTAGTCCGAACATGCACTGCTCCCGTGCTTGCGGTTAGGTTTAGGTTTGCTCCCGTGCTTGCGGTTAGGTTTAGGTTAGGGTTAGAGATAGGGATAGTAATTTCGGAAAAATGAACCTTCTGACTAATGACACGTCACCGACATCATCAGCTAGCAACCCAATGCTAATGTGAGTAGAATCTCAACTTGATCGATCAAAAGCACTATAACAGACCGATTGGTGAATCTACGCCAATGGCAAATTCACGCAAATGGCGGGTTCCGAGTTAAGCAGGAAGAATGGTCAATATTTTATTTTATTAAAAAAAAAAAGAGAAAACAAGACCCAACAAATGCATTTTGATATATAGGAAGTACATTTAGTGTTCTTCCACATCAAGCGTGTTAGACTGCATCCTGGGAGCTGAAACTATATGGCACTAAAAGCCCATGAGCAAGGTGAACAGCAGAACCAAATTATTGTCCAGAGAAGTTCAGCTTCTAGATACGGTCGGTTTGCAAGTATGTTGTTTTGACTATATATGCCCCCATGGTGTGGCATGGAGGCCTAACCAAAGTCCTAAAAGATGGGGCTAGCCATGTTGCTGTTGCTTTGCATCAGTTGGACCGGACAACAGCTAAAACATGGTTCATGACATCTGTAAGTGTCACGATTTGGTGTCACACTGGCAGACCCAAACACAAAAGTCAAAAGCAGGGTGACAGGGTGGCATTTTGTTAACTTAATGGCAAGATGACCGCCTTATGAATATGGTCTATGCGGAGGCACAGAAGATACAACATTACAAGGAGCAAAAAACAAAGGTTTTTAAAAAAAGTACTTGGCCACATGGGATGATGATGATGGCAGCCAGGCGTGTTAACTGAGGGAGATGAGGGAACTGGTTACCAAAGCTGGAAGCCGGAGCCACGCCTTCGCCCACACAAACACACACACACACACACACACACACTAAGGCTGTACCCTAACCCTTATTTTAGGACTCGAACTTCGGCAGGAATTTTCGAGTGAACATTCGGACCATTTGTTTCTAATTAATTAAAAAAATAACCGTCTCGATCAGAGCGCACAGCGCGTCTCCCCCGCTCTTTATCAATCTCTCTCGTCTCTCTCAACACACACACGGACGAATTATTTTCTGTGCGTGTGTGTGATGTGATCATAAAATCTGCGCAGTTTACATCCACTCTCTCGGTTCTGCACTGCTGTAGGCCTACTGTAAGTATATAGCACTTTCGGTTCTGTCGAGGGCAGTGCGAGAGAGAGAGAGAGAGAGAGAGAGAGAGAGAGAGAGAGAGAGAACCTTTTTCTCAAATTGTGAGAGCACATGCTGCTCACATCAATGTAGGCTCGCGCCCGTTGTCTTTCTGTATCGTGGTGGTTCCCTCGCTCGAGCAATGGGTAGATCGCTCACCGTTTGGGGGCTTCGCACCGCGGCCCCCAAACGGTGAGCGATCTACCCTTTTCACCACAACGCATTGGAACGGGGATCATCGTAAAGTCGTCTCTCTCTCTCTGTGTGTGTGTGTGTGTTTTTCGTGCGTGCCGCGATGAGAGCACGTGCTGCTCATATCAAAGGCTTGCGCCCGTTGTCTTTCTGTATCGTGTGTGTGTGTGTGTGTGTGTGTGCGCGCAAACCTGACTGAGGCAGAGTCAGAGAAGGGAACGCAAGCAGCGCGAATAAGAGAAGGAAAATCATTTTGTCTGTTGTGTGATTGGCTTGTTGGTCAAGGTTGGTCAAGGAGAGGGACAGTACAACAAGGGAGATAGACATAACTTCTGACAGGAATACACTAGAAACTTACTTTTTTTGACATGCTCGTATCACATTCTCGCCGAGATATATTTTCGAGTTAATAAAAATAAAAAAATTATAATAATATTTATTTTTATAAAACAAAATTAATAAAAAAAACGAATGGTTCAAACCCATTAATTAAGATTCGAGTGCCAACCCTAACGAGCGAACATTCGAACCTTGAATGTTTGGGGACAGCCTTAACACACACACACACACACACACACACACACACACACACACACACACACACACACACACACACACACACACTCCTCTCTCTTTGTCGCTCTAATAAATGCGTCTCATGTTGCGTATCTGCAGCTAGTCGGGAGCTGCCTATGCCATAGAAAGCATGGGTTCCAGTCTAGCACGTCATTGAACTGTTTGCAAACTATTAATAAAGTAAGCAATCGATCAATCAATCTAATCCAATCCAACTTTATTTTTAAAGCACATTTAAAAACAACAGAGTTGACCAAAGTGCTGTACAGTAGGCATAACAACAAATAAAAACACAATGCAACACAAGGAGAACATACAATACAAATGCATACAAAATCAATCAGGCTTTAAAAGCCAAAGAAAGAAAGAAATCAATCAATCAACATATCAATCAATCAATGATAAGATCACTATTTATTATTTTGGCCTCATTCACTAAGCTTGTGTGCGTCTCTCTCTCTCCAGAGT
Organism: Protomyctophum parallelum; assembly: GCF_964188405.1. Classification (NCBI taxonomy): domain Eukaryota; kingdom Metazoa; phylum Chordata; class Actinopteri; order Myctophiformes; family Myctophidae; genus Protomyctophum; species Protomyctophum parallelum. The sequence continues at coordinate 43,986,564 of NC_139708.1, forward strand.
TGGAAGGTTGGTGAATGAGTCTAGTTCGTGTTCAGGCAGAGTGGAGGTGAAGTCTAATCAGTCGTGGGTCTCAGTGTGTGAAGGTGACTTTGACCAGCAGGATGCAGAGGTGGTCTGTAGGGAGCTTGGCTGTGGGGCTCCTTCAGTCCTCCAGGGGGCGCTCTATGGAGACGTAAGATCCACAATGTGGACCAAAGAGTTCCAGTGTGAAGGTAACGAGACTGCTCTCCTGGACTGTAGAAGCTCAGACTCAACTACACACCTGTTCACCTGACAAGACTGTTGGACTCACCTGCTCAGGTAAATGCCAAACTACACTTTAGGTTTGCATTATTATTTTTACAATCAAGCAACACTTATTTTTTACGGCTTATTATATTGTCTGTACAGTTTCTGATGTCAGGTTGGTGGGAGGAACCAGTCGCTGCAATGGCATATTCGAGATGCACCACCAGGGACAGTGGAGAACAGTGGCTGATTATCAGTGCCACCGGGAAACAGCATCTGTGGTGTGTAGACAGCTGAACTGTGGCTCTCTTGTTTCAACAAAAGACATTTCTTCTGGACATCTTCAACGTGTATGGTTGATTAGACCTTCATGTAAGGCAAGTGATTCTTCGCTGGGGGAGTGTGTATTAACGTGGGCTGAGACATCTATTGGCAGAATAGAGGTGATCTGTTCAGGTGACAAACAATGACTCGAACAATGACAGTAACCTTTAGTCTCTAGGGATAGAAACCAAAGGATAATCTACAGGTTATTTCCTTTGCAGTCTTTTGCACATAGTAAGAATTCATACTGTAAAACCAATGTGAAATTCAATCATAATTCCATAATTTCCAATTAAAAATAAAATAACACAAAACACATGAGGATATGAACCTGCTACAGATCAATTCTGATATTGACATTACAGTATATCTTCAGCTTATAGGACATACAACCTTTTCCCCCTCCATTAATGTGGTATTGTTCATTACCTTTCTAATATCACCACCTTTTTAGAGCATATATCACTCTCCACTGACCTATGGTACATATGAGGCATTCCAATTGACAGATTTGATATCTGCACATATAGTACAGCTGAGCTGAACGGTCCAATCTGTCTCTGACTCATTATATTCTAAAAGCTATAAGTATACCGGAACATGCAATGTTAAATCAATCTTTAGGAGAAGAGGGAGGATGTGTGTGTGTGTGTGTGTGTGTGTGTGTGTGTGTGTGTGTGTGTGTGTGTGGGAGCATGCGTTGTTTCTCTTCCTCTGAAATGTTTGGAAAATAAATCGTTTGATTTAACTACAGCTACGTTTTCACTGAGTTTTCTTTGCGGCATGGCTCCTCAGAGATGAGAAGAGGGTGTGTGTGTGTGTGTGTGTGTGTAACCCAGCAAAAACAACAGTTGCCGTGTCAAAAGGCACATCTGGTAAAATATTTATCTTTCTGCAGGGAGCGTAGCAGGGAGCCTTGTCATGTCAACGGGGCCTGGAGATAAGTCACCAAATAACACGTTTCATCTTATGACCCAAAATGAAAAGATTGTTTCTCAACTTATTGAGTACAAATACAAACAGTACAAAAAAAAAAGAAAAAAAAAAAATCAGAATGTTAAAAAACAAAGAACATACATACTATCGAAAGTTAAAAACCTCAAATCAGTATGCATGGACATTTTCAATATTTTATTAAATAAATTAAAAGCAGGACCAAACAAATGCATTTAGATTAGGGCTGCAGGGACTTGATTAAAATTAGTAATCTAATTAATTAGAAGCTTTGTAATTAATTAATCTCGATTAATCGCATTCTAATCGCATATCAATATTCAACCCGAGAACAGTGAGAAACCTTTTTCTTTTAATGTTTTTTTGGTATCCCACTCATTTTCAACATTTTACTATCATTAACACTTACAGCACGTAGGACGCCTGAGAACGTCATAGGATACCGAACGTAGAGTTCTAAGGACGTCTGAGGACGTCCTAGCGACATCCCAGCGATGCGGGGCGAGATATTAATATTCAGAATTTTTCCTATTTATTTTTTTGGCATTTCGCTTTTCGCTTGCCGTATGCTAACGCTCAGTGCAACTATTAGCTTATTATTGACTCCCACGTTAGCGAGACGGAAAGAATGACTCGTAGCTCCTAATCCAGGGCGCTCTCCGTGGTGATGAATAGAGCGATATGCTGGCACTTATTTTCTGCTCCTCATCCGTCTCTCCCGCAAAATATGAACGCTTTTTGGAGCGTAAAACAATATATTAAGATGATCGGGGATGTTGAGGTCACTTTGTAAAGTCAACTTTTTTAGGAAAGTGTTTCCGGTTCATGGCTTTCAAAGTAAAAGCGATCAGACACCTCCGGTATTCTATAGCCTATATTTTGAAGGCAGTCGGCGTACTCAATGTGTTAATATAGGACCTTAGAGTTGTTGTGTGGATAATATAATAAGAAAGCCCCCCCCCCCCCCCCCCCCATTCTGTGGTCTGAAAAAAATCAGAAACATTATGAAGTTATCTCAGTGACATCACAAAAATGTACTTCATAATGTTACTGTTTTTTTCAGACCTCCAGTTCTAGGCAACACAGAATGGGGGGACTTTTTATTATTTCCAGTGCACACAACTCCATAGATTTCTTTTGAAAATGAGTGGTATTCCCCTTTAAGCAATACACATTTTTTATCCCAACAGATAAACAAGTGCAGCAAGTGCCTATAGCCTATAAAGTGTCTTCAGTGTGTAGCCTTGAATACTTAAATGTGCTTTACATGGCGGGGCATGAGAAAACAAATAAAAACAACATTATTAGGGGGGAAACATTTCACATGAGGTTGGGGCAGACCATTGTCTGACCACGGAATTCCCACGCTTGCTACTTCAGTATGTTTCGCATCGAGGACAGCTTGACAGCTTCGTGCTGTGGTGAAATCACTGCGCGTCTCCGGTGTCCTGTGAGACATGTGAAACTGTCAAACTGAAGCAGCTAGCACTAACATGGAAGCTAACATTGGTCATATATGGATCTCCTTTCCCTCTGACATTGCACACAGCCATGCCGCTATCCACGCGTCCATCCGATAGCTTTTACATCTAAATGTCCCATCCATGGAGCAAAAGCGATATAAGCGGCTTCTTCATTCGATTCATTTGGGTTTGGGCTTTCTGACGGAGCTGTATCCTGTAGTGTAAAGTGTACTGCTGCTGCTGCTGCTCGCCTCGCTCTATGGAGCAGAGTGTAGAGTAGGCGTGCCGCAGCCAATTCAGTACTAGAAACGCGCCCAGTGAGAATCGTTCCGCGGTGAGAAAAAAAGGAGCGATTAAATGCTTTAATTGTTTTAACACGTACATTTTTCTGTAGTTAATTCATCTCAATTAACGTGTTAAAGTCCCGGCCCTAATTTAGATACATTCCACATCAAGCAACCTTAGCTGCGTGTCAGACTGCATCCTGAGATACTGCATACTGGGACTATGGCACTATAAAAGGCCCAAGGTGAACAGCAGAACCACATTTTTGTCCAGAGAAGTTCAATTTCTTGATAGCCTACAGTTGGTCTTCTTTGGCAAGTATGTTGTTTTGACAATATGCACCCACGGTGTGGTATGGAGGCCTAACCAAAGTCCTAAAAGAGAAGTGTCTGGCAGGTTTATCAGAACAGTCTGGTCAGGGTTACTTTGGGGCTAGCCATGTTGGTAAACAAGCTTTCCATTTGTACTGGCTCCCTCTGGAAGCTAGGTCAGTACAATTACAGCTATACAAACATAACATCTGTAAGTGTCACGGTAAAGTTGTTAAAATCCGACAGAAATGCAGATGACACAAAAGTCAAAGTCCTGTTTTATATAAACACACGTGTGGTGGGAGCAGACATTGAAAACAGGCTGAGGCAGGCAGGCCTGCAGATAACAGTGCAGGTGCTGAGAATGCTAATTGAGGCACAAAAAACAAAGGTAGGTTTTAAAAAATTGCTAGTTAAGCCCTGTTCACATAAACAGTGTGGCGCAAAAGATTAACGTAACATTTTAATGTAATATATATGCAAATTAGTGTTTGCACATTTGCACATTCTCATGAAGCTGGACAGCAAAAGCGTATAGCTTCAAATTTCCAAAACCCTGAGCTTTCAAGAATGCCAGCTTGAAACTATCCGATATTTAAAAACATGTGTGCCATATTACAATAATACAATATCCAAAATCACCAATATCCAGTCTAATATCATGAAATGGATCATTTCATGGATTAATACTAGCGATGTCCGGATCATGTTTTTTTTTCTCCCCATCCGATTGCGATCATTTGAAAATGACGTCATCGGCCCCCGATTTCCGATCACGTGATCAGATTGGGACAACCCTACATGGGAGTCATTGGCACACCTGGGCACAAAGGTGGAAATGCTTCCAATCACAGTCTCAGGAAGGTGGGTGAAGGGAAGGTTCGCAGAGGAACACGAGGAGAAAAGTCAGGGAGATGTGCAGGCATGGTACAGAGTGTGACAACATGTCTTTCTTTTTAAGAAGCATGTAAACACCCCTGTGTCAATTATCTAATGTGATCCTGGGCTCTACACACCTTCCGCCAACCTATAGTCCCCATATATGGGGGACATGGGGAGAGCAACAAACTTGAACTCATGCTTCCTTCTTGCATGAGAGTCCAAGTCACTCCTTTACACCTGAGGGGGGGGGGGGTTTCCCTGGTTGGACGTAGCATGTGGAAGGAACACGTTATTCCGACCAGTTCCTTTCCCCTCCATCAGGCACCCCGGCTGGCCAGGGAGAGGCAGTTTAGAGACCAGGGTTACTGCATGTTTTTTGTAAGGGGACACGGGGAGAACATGCAAACTCCACACAGAAAGGCCCTTTCGCCAACCCCGCCTCGGGTATGTGCACTGATGCCGCGGAGGAGAGGACATGCCGCAAGCGCCCACAGCGCCCGAGTGGGAATCGAACCCAGGACCTTCTAGCTGTGAGGCAACCGATTGTGCCACGGTTTACTTGTTTCTAAAGCTATCAATGGTCTCGCACCTTCCTACCTACAGGACTGCCTGTCTAGATATGACCCAAACCGCCGCCTCACCGTCCTAACTACTGGGCTGCTCGATGTGCCTAAAAAAGTGTAACTAAAAAACACAGTGAAGCAGCTTTCCGCTTCTACGGGCCGGCAAATTCCCACTTTGACAGGCAGCCTCTGTAGACATTTTTAAAGCACAGCTGAAGACCTTGCTCTATTCTTGCTTTTAGTTAGTCATGTGTTTTCCCTTTGAACCTAACCTCAAATAAATCCAAATCCAATGTCAAAGTCCTGCGTTATATTAAGCTCTTCTTATCAAAGTCAACAGTCAGTCTGAACTGTTACATAACGTGTGTGTGTGTGTGTGTGTGTGTGTGTGTGTGTGTGTGTGTGTGTGTGTGTGTGTGTGTGTGTGTGTGTGTGTTTGTGTGTGTCGGTTGTGGGGAGGCTATGGAGGGGGCGTAGACCAGACAGTGGGTGTCTGGCATATCTGTGGAGCTTCAGCAGACACAGGAGCAGACAGGGGGTGAAGGTGTCTTCAGGCAGCAGGATGAAGATGGTAACGTGGCTGAGTGTGACCTCTCTCCTCCTTTCCTCCCTAACCATGGAGCTGCACTGTAAGTAGATGTAATCCTTCACCTCCTGATACCATGGTGAGACTGGACCATCTCACACTGCATGTTTTAGAGTGTGGGCAAACATAAACGTTCGCTCCCATGCGACATGCTTTTTTGCACCTCAAAAAACACAAAAAAGCTCATCCTCAGACTGTTTTCTTTCTGTCACATTGGAGCCTTCAGTGTGCGAGCGTTATTTACATTTTTTTCTCTGCTTACTGTTCGTTGCTGCACCTGCCCAAGCCTGGCTTGGGGACGTTGTTTCCCTTTTGTCATGTTTTAGAGTGACACAAGCCCTGTTAGTGTTATGTGTGGTGACAAGTGACCAGCGATTATTGCGTTAACTGCACACACTCAGCTTGGGACAGGAACTCCATTCTGATCATGAGTTCAAGTACCCCTTTTACCTATAAGTAGAGCATTTTCGGCTTCAAAAGTATGTTTGCATCAAAACTCAATATTATGCAATACATTTAGTCACGTTTTTCATGTACTTTTAGAAACACTGTATACAGTAGAGAGGTAATTATTTTGTTCTCATCTAGAACATTTATAAAAGGTTTATAAAAATTTCACAAATGGATAAAATGTACAAGCTTGTAGACATACAGCTTTTAATGTTTGTCTTGTCTAGACAAACATTAAAAATCACACCTGTGTGAAGTGAGGGTCGCTAATATATAAAGTCTAACTCATGTTGATCAGGTGATGTAATGATGATGTAAAACAAACGGTGTCAAAACAAATATTAAATTATCTTTATTGTTAATGGCATTTAATGTTTGTGTCCACACACGCACTACACTATGTTTGACAAATCCACAATTACACCACTGATTACTGACTCCACACCTCATAGGAGCCGTTCTGTTCTGTTGCGCTTCGGTTTATTGTTTGTATACGCCTAATTTAATAAATCCCTTTTACCTCGTCTCCTGCTCCAAAATGTGCCATAGCCAGAGCCAGCTATGACAATTTGCTTGTAGACACTACAGATAATTGATCTTGTTCAGGTCCTCGATTCATCGTAAATTCCCAAAGTTCACATGATAAAACATGATGAGTTGGCTTTTATCCTCAACTCAACTCAAACTTATAGAGCACATATTACGACCAATGGACCAATTGTCGACTAACTTCACTACTAAGTGCTGAACAGGTTAACAACACAAAGGCAAAACAAACACAGGCACAAGAAAAACAGATCAATGCAAGCAAACAACATGAATGCATAGCAAATTATATGAACAAAATATAAAAAATAGACAGAGCTAAAATAATTTAAGTTAAAACAAGCCATGTAATCAGGCAGTGTCGAAGGCCACGGTGAAGAAATGGGTCTTTAGTAGGGATTTAAAGGCCTCTAATGAGGGAGTAGAGGAAACATGGAAGGGTATGCCGTTCCAGAGTCTGGGGCCGGCCGCTGCAAAAGGCCCGGTCACCTCTGGTTTTGAGGTCAGTCAACAGTAACTGCATGGTTAGCTGACCTTGGTTGGGACATACAGGACTATAAAGGTTCATGGGGGCAAACCCATAGGGCTTTTAAAACAAATAGCACATCTTACTGTTAAGTGTAAGTTGGCACTGAGGGGGCCCAGGGAGGAGATGGGGAGTGAATTTTGGCCAAAGTTGATTAATTCAGGTTTATTTTCATTTTTATTTTCATTAAGGGTCAGAAGTTCCTTTATCTCCTATATATGCACCGTCTGTCTGTCTTACTATAATAAAAGTTATCTGCTTATCTTTGTAAAAAAGTGAAATGGCGCAACCCAGGACTGGAAGACTGACCCAGTGTTTCGCTTCAGCAGAAACATTCAAATGCCTCCCAATACCTAATCCAGAGGTCATGACCTTTGTGTCCTTCATGACATGTAGCTACTGTACAAGGTTGCAGTGTGCACGGATAAGTCTCCATGACAACCAGTCTGATTTCTTGCAACGACAAACCACTGATTGTCTTACTGCATATTAATTCCTGCATACATTTTTATTAGTGTGTGTGCTGACGTTCTGACTGATGTGGAGAAGCCACACATTCCTTGGAAATCCAGGACAAGGAGGAAACGTTAGTTACTGTACTGACGCTATAGTAGTTACACTGAAATTGATTGATTTTTATCATTTCTGTCTTCAGCTCTCCAGGTTCAACCAACAGACAGCACAACAGGTAAACAAACATGAACAAACAACTACATTATAGATTGTAGCCTTACATGTCTCTCTCTCTCTCTCTCTCTCTCTCTCTGGTGAAAGTAAATGGTAAGCCCTGCTCCACATCGGTCAAAATAATGGGGATTATTTTGAGATCGGTTCGAAACCGATCTCGATTTTTATGACTGATTTTGATATGCTACCGATTATATCGTGCATCTCCAATATATAAAATATAAATATATAGGGTGTATTCTCATTTCTCTGTACAGATGGTGATGTCAGATTGGTGGGAGGAACCAGTCACTGTGCTGGTACAGTGGAGACGCAATACGAGGGAGAATGGAGACTAGCGGGTATGAGCCGGTGGAACTCGAAGTCAGCATCTGTACTGTGTAGAGAGCTGGAGTGTGGCTCTGCTTTTTCAATAGAAACAATTTCTGGTTCATTTCACAAGATATGGGAGATAAGTCCTTCTTGTGTTGGTTCTGAATCTTCACTGGGGGATTGTGGAAAAAAGAAGACTGCGTACTCTGGAGGAAGACTGGATGTGAACTGTTCAGGTAACAAACAATGACAGTAATCTTTTTTCATCTCATATTATGTACAATTTAGAGACTGTAGACATTTAGCAAACTCTTAATCCAGATCAATTTACAGTAAGCAAGTTAAACACAAGGTGGGAAAAAGATTGAACTGTTATTGATCAGGAAACATGGACAATAATATGTGCAAAAGTAAACCTATCTTCACTTACTCCTAGAATCCTGGAACATAATTACAAGTTCATTTTCAAAACATATTTAACCCCTGTTTGTCTAAACAAAATGTCCAGGGAGTACTCTCCCCTATGTAATAGACGTAAACTAACGTTGGGTATACCTACCTGCATTATGTTCTGGTTTTGTCCAAACATTTAACCATTTTGGCAAATAATTCACAATCAAATGGAAGAAATCCTTACGGTAAAATTGAGGAAATCCTGTTATATATTTTGGGGTCAGACCCAAATGTAAGTATGAGCTCTGCCCATCGGAAACTATTTGATCTATTGAGTTTCTTGGCAAATAAATGTATCTTAATTTTATGGAAGACAGATGACATACCTTCAGAACATATGTAGACGGCCCAAATAATGTCACTATTACCCCTGGAGAGGCTTAAATATGAAACACAAAATAAGGCAGATGTATTCGTAGAGGTATGGACCCCCTTTTTGGAGTATATCGAAGAGAGCAGTTGATTCTGACCGTTTCATGATTCATACCCTGTTTGTGTAGGACGGAACCCACCTTCACTTGCACACGTGCATTTCACAACCCTGTACCACTTGGAAATTAGTATTATTTATTTATTTTTCTTGTAATCTTTTCCTTTGTTTTCATTGTTGTTTTTATATACATTGTTGTTAGTATTTTATATGTACACTGTCTTGTATGTAAGTATGTTGTGTTGTCCTTGTGTCTATGTCAGAAAAGAGAAAACCCTCAAAATAAATGATGATAAAAAAAACACACAAGGTAATACAACAAATGCATAGAAATAGTCACCTAGGTTCATAGGTAAACCAAGAGTAAATCATCAGTCTAAACTGTATAATATCATAAATAGATAATTTGTACATTGAAACTACAGTAGGCTATACACACTATACTATAGCCAGGTCAACAAATGAATCCCTCCCAGAAGCATTCTCCAGCAGCGTCAGCAGCCATGGCGACGCCGCCAATTGCCAATTGCAGTGTTTCCTCTGCCACCGACAAAGCCTCCTAAACCGCCACAGACCGGCGGGTGCCGGCTGCCGGAGAATGCACTCGCTGTCCCATATCTGACATGATCCGTCTAGGCAACATAACATGCTATCTTTACACTTGTAAATCACCATCTTTCTAGATCCATTTTGGCCCAGCTGGCCATTGGCTGGCCCAGACAACGAGGCGGGACTTCCCCCCTTCTTCTTAGTTGGTTTTTATTTTGACTCGAGTGGGTGGGGATTCCCGATCATAGACTGTAACGGTAGCCACGCCCCTCATATCATACGCAACTTTATGGTCATTTTTTTAATATATGGGACCATAATTTATAAAATTATAAATGAGACTTTAAACTAGTGACTGGAAGGAGAAAGTATTCATGACCATGTTTATTAAGGTAATACAGTCTAGGTGAAGTTGGGCCCAAATACATGGACTTATATGGGGCTATGGGTTTTTTTGGGCCCAATGACAGCGCCACAACAGGCCATTATATGAACTTTCAGGAAATCCCGATTTCCTTAGTGGCTTCACAAAATATCTGTCTGACTGCCCCCCAGCTGGTCTGAATCGTCTAAGAGTGGGAGTGACATGAATGATATGAGTTTTTTAATGCACAATAAATGTATTTTTACCACATTAAACCACACATCCGTATTTTGGGTAAATTTTCCAACAACAAAGTGTTTATTAAAAATATATAATAATATTAATATTAATATTAATAATAATAATAATATGTGTATGGTGTGCATGTATTATCATGCACGTTTTCTAACTATAACATCATGTTCTCTCTCTCTCTCTCTCTCTCTCTCTCTCTCTCTCTCTCTCTCTCTCCAGAGTCTGTAAGGTTGGTGAATGGGTATAGTTCGTGTTCAGGCAGAGTGGAGGTGAAGTCTAATCAGTCGTGGGTCTCAGTGTGTGAAGGTGACTTTGACCAGCAGGATGCAGAGGTGGTCTGTAGGGAGTTTGGCTGTGAGGCTCCTTCAGTCCTCCAGGGGGCGCTCTATGGAGAAGTAAAATCTCCATTGTCAACCAAAGAGTTCCAGTGTGAAGGTAATGAGTCTGCTCTCCAGGACTGTAGAACCTCAGACTCAACTAAAAACACCTGCTCACCTGACAAGACTGTTGGACTCATCTGCTCAGGTAAACAAACAAACAAACAAAACAAAAAACACTTCAGGTGTGGATTGTTATTTTACAGTCAATGTAAACTTTATTTTTTGTAATGCTTATTCTCTTCTCTCTGTAAAGATGGGTATGTCAGGTTGGTGGGAGGAACCAGTCACTGTGCTGGTACATTGGAGTTGAAAAACAAAGGAGAGTGGAGACAAGTGGGCACTTATGGCTGGGACGTTCAATTATCAAATGTAGTGTGTAGACAGTTGGACTGTGGAACTGTTGTTTCAACAAAATGGAGACCTGGACGTAGATCGCAACCTCCATGGTCGATCAGGTCATCTGAATGTGATGGAACCGAATCTTCACTGAGGGTGTGTGGATCAAAGCACGGCGATACTGCAGACAACAGAGTGGAGCTGGTCTGTTCAGGTAAGAAACTGACTTCAACAATGACAGTAACCTCCTGTATGATGTTTATGAGTGTGTGGAGTGGACATCTCTCTCTCTCTCTCTCTCTCTCTCTCTCTCTCTCTCCAGAGTCTGTAAGGTTGGTGAATGGGTCTAGTTCGTGTTCAGGCAGAGTGGAGGTGAAGTCTACTCATTTGTGGGTCTCAGTGTGTGAAGGTGACTTTGACCAGCAGGATGCAGAGGTGGTCTGTAGGCAGCTTGGCTGTGGGGTTCCTTCAGTCCTCCAGGGGGCGCTCTATGGAGAAGGGAAGGCTCCATTGTCAACCAAAGAGTTCCAGTGTGAAGGTAATGAGTCTGCTCTCCTGGACTGTAGAACCTCAGACTCAACTAGAAACACCTGCTCACCTGACAAGACTGTTGGACTCACCTGCTCAGGTAAAAAAAAACACTTCAGGTTTTGATTGTTATTTTACAGTCAATGTAAACGTTCTTTTTTGTACTGCGTATTCTCTTCTCTTCTCTCTGTACAGAGGCTGTTGTCAGGTTGGTGGGAGGAGCCAGTCGATGTGCTGGTACAGTGGAGACAAAACATGAGGGAGATTGGAGACTAGTGCAGATGAGCTGGTGGAACTTGAAGTCAGCATCTGTAGTGTGTAGAGAGCTGGACTGTGGCTCTGCTGTTTCAACAGAAACAAGTTTTGATTCATGGCAAGCTGCATGGAAGATAAGTCCTTCTTGTGTTGGATCTGAATCTTCACTGGGGGATTGTGGAAAAAAGAAGGATAAGTCATCTAATGAAAGACTGGAGGTGATCTGTTCAGGTAACAAACGATTACTAAAACAAGGACAGTAATCTTTTTTCATCTCATATTATGTACAATTTAGAGACTGTAGACATTTAGCAAACTCTTAATCAAGAGCAATTTACAGTAAGCAAGTTAAAACACAAGGTAATAGCCTACAGCAAATGCATAGAAATAGTCATCTAGGTTCATAGATAAACCAAGAATAAATCGTCAGTCTAAACTGTATAATATCAGAAATAGATAATACATTGAAACTATACACACTATAGGAAGACAGGTCTAAAAATGAATCTGACATTCGTCTACATAACATGCTATCTTTACACTTTAACATTTGAATTAGCCTGCAAGGTTGTCAAGTTAGGGCAAGTGCTACGAGCTAAGCTTGAGTCTGAATTGGTGAGTCTTCAGATTATGGCAGAAGAGTGGGCCGGGAGTGACATGAATGATATGAGCTTTTATTTCATGAACAATAAATGTATGTCTAAACCACACATCTGTATTTTGGGTACATTTTCCAACAACATGTCAAGTGTTTAATAGAAATATATAATAATAATAATGATAATAATAATAAGGGTAATAATAATAATATGTGTATGGCGTGCGTGTATTTTTATGTATGTTTTCTAACTATAACATAATTATATCATTCTCTCTTTCTCTCTCTCTCTCCAGAGTCTGTCAGGTTGGTGAATGGGTCTAGTTCGTGTTCAGGCAGAGTGGAGGTGAAGTCTACTCAGTCATGGGTCTCAGTGTGTGGAGGTGACTTTGACCAGCAGGATGCAGAGGTGGTCTGTAGGGAGCTTGGCTGTGGGGCTCCTTCAGTCATCCAGGGGGCGCTCTATGGAGAAGGGAAGGCTCCAATGTCGACCAAAGAGTTCCAGTGTGAAGGCAGTGAGTCTGCTCTCCTGGACTGTAGAACCTCAGACTCATCTAGAAACACCTGCTCACCTGACAAGACTGTTGGACTCACCTGCTCAGGTAAAATACAAACTTCACCTTAGGTTTGGATTACCGGTAAGACGCCCTGAGGACGAGCGCGCACACATCCGCCCGGGTGACGGCAGACTGTCAGATCAACATATGGAATGAATTCTGTAGTAGCATATATTGAGCGTGATGAGGTCAGAGCAACATATGGGATGTCAGAACAGATCAGCTCCATATATGGAGATCTAAGGGTGGCAGCGGGGGCAGTGTCTTGACTGTACAGGGTCTGATGAGGGGCTAGGTAGGGCTGGGCCTTAATTTCCGGGCATGTTAAATGGACAGTTATCAGTCAAAAGGGAGACATCGAAGAGGAAGGACGGGTGGGGAGGATCAACATATGTCAGAACAGGTCAGCTCTATATATAGAGATCTAAGGGTTTGAGGCCAGATGTAGATTTGCTAGCCGGCTTAGGTAAAGTGTTAGGTTTTAATTGAGGTTAAGGTCAGTAATATCTACTTAAGTTACTTTAGGAATACCAGGCCGCGCAGTTCCGCCGGTTGTACGCCCGAGGCGAGTTGGTACCAAGATGACACGTCTGGTATTCATTAGGTGATGATCCAGTCTTCTCCATGTATGGCTATCCAGGGTTTGATGAGGTCAGTGTTGTGATCTTCATATATGGAGACGGCCATAGATATGGAGAGTCGACCATATGGTGGCGTGATGTCATTAGGTGTAATGGGCTGACAACCATATATGGAGGTGTGACCGAACGGTCGCAATTATGTTACAATCAACGTAATGTTACTTTTTCAAATGTTTGTCTCTTGTCTGTGCAGAGCCTGCAGACATCAGGTTGGTGGGAGGAACAAGTAACTGTACTGGTACACTGGAGATGAAACACCAGGGAGAGTGGAGCCAAATGGATGATCATTATGGCTGGAAACTGGAGGAAGCAATTGTAGTGTGTAGACAGCTGAACTGTGGCTCTGCTGTTTCAACACAAAGGCATTCTGATGTGCCATGGACATGGTTGCCTAAATGGAGGATGATATCGAACTGTGATGGATCTGAATCTTCACTGAGGGAGTGTGGAACGATGTTGTCTAAGTCTCCCAGTCGCCACAAAATGGAAGTGGTCTGTTCAGGTAACAATCACTTCACCTATGACAGTAACAGTCTCTATACTACCTATCTATCTATCTATCTATCTATCTATCTATCTATCTATCTATCTATCTATCTATCTATCTATCTATCTATCTATCTATCTATCTATCTATCTATCTATCTATCTATTTGTTACTTTGCGCTGGGCAAAGGGATTCAACGGAGCAAACACGCAATCGTGACAGCTTCTCTGCAGTACCTCAGTGTGCGATATCGGCATGCAACCATTGCAACATAACATAACATCAGATATTAGACCTTGCAGAGTTGTGGCTGTGGAACGTATTCACATGGTTCCTCATCACACACAGCTTCTAAACTTTAGGTTTAATTATTGTGCATTCTGCGCTGTGAATGGTGCCAGCATTGTTTGTTTGCCTCGCACTCAGAAGAGCTTGAGACAAATGAGAGGGACATTTTCTCTCTCATTATTTTGAAAGTAATGATTAAGTAAATGTTAGATAAGTGAGTTTTCTGCAGCAGCAGGTTTGTTAATAGGCCTACTGAAGTAGAAATAACTGCAAAGCTTCAGTGAACCTTAATAATGTTGTGACAAAACTCTCATTTGATACACGCACACGCACACGTGCACACACACACACACACACACACACTGAATATGCATGTTAATGTCGATTTCCACTTCGTATTGAGATCAACTTTATGCTAATCCTCTACATTTATAAAATCATACAGTTACTCATTTTCCAAACATTGAATGTCAAATACATGGCTGCAAACAGGAGAAACAAAATTCCATCTCGTCGCATTTCAACAGAAAACTGAAACTAATTCATTTCATATTTTGTCTCTTCAGCTGTCCATGTTCAACCAACACGCCACACAACAGGTGAACACATCTTACTCAAACAGCTAAACATCAGATTGTAGCCTTAAAACGTTTGTTTTTTAATCAAAGTACATATTGCTTTTCTTTTTGCTGTCTATTCTATTGTCTCTGTACAGAGTCTGATGATCTCAGGTTGGTGGGAGGAAGCAGAAAGTGTACTGGTACATTGGAGGTGATATACGAGGACGAGTGGTATCCAGTAAATCCTAGTTGGTGGGAGCAGAAGTTATCCACTGTAGCGTGTAGACAGCTGGGCTGTGGTACTCCTGTTTCAACTAAAATGATTCAAGGATCTTACAGTGCACCGGCATGGTGGCTCATAATAAGGGACTGTTCTGAATCTGAATCGTTACTGAGGAAGTGTGGAAGTTGGAATTATAATACTGCTGACAACACACTGGAGTTGACCTGTTCAGGTAACAACAAAATGACAGTGATTGTCTGTATGTTCTTAATGAGTGTGTGGAGGCTGTCGAAATAATTATGATAATTTGTGCTGATTTTAAAACCCATTTGCTGCCAGCATTGAATCAGTCTGTAGTCTGTCCCTAATTCCCTGCCACTAGCTGAAGCCAGATGTTTTATTCTGAAGACCCCAAAATGAACCGGAAGCTAAATCAATTTGGCTACCGTGTTTTTATAAGTCATCCGAAGTGTTAATATTGTAACTGTGAGGTAGCAACAATTTAATAATAAGCCGCTAACATCATGCTTTTGATCAAGCACCTCAATCTGAGAAAGGATTCAGAGAAAGCAGCGTTTTAAGATTAAATTGTATCCCGCCCTCTCTATCTCTCTTCAGGGTCTGTAAAATTGGTCCATGGGCCTAATTTGTGTTCAGGCAGAGTGGAGGTGAAGTCTAATCAGTCATGGGTCCCAGTGTGTGAAGGTGACTTTGACCAGCAGGATGCAGAGGTGGTCTGTCGGCAGCTTGACTGTGGGGTTCCTTCAGTCCTCCAGGGGGCGCTCTATGGAGAAGGGTGGGCTCCAAGGTCGACCAAAGAGTTTCAGTGTGAAGGCAGTGAGTCTGATCTCCAGGACTGTAGAACCTCAGACTCAACTAGAAACACCTGCTCACCTGACAAGACCGTTGGACTCACCTGCTCAGGTATAAAAGACAGTCTGTGCTTTGGATAATTTGACATTCAACCTAAACTTTATTTTCTTTTTTTCTTTCTTCTTTGTATGTTTATGCTCTTGTCTTTGTACTACAGACCCTGATGTCAGGTTGGTGGGAGGAACCAGTCACTGTGCTGGAACAGTGGAGATGAAAAATAATGGAGATTGGAGACCAATTGATTTGAACTATTGGAACATGAGGTTCGCAACTGTACTGTGTAGGGAGCTGGACTGTGGCTCTCCTGTTTCAACAAAAAAGTTTACTCGTTCAAAGCAACCTGTATGGTGGCTGACATCTTCCTGTGGTGGATCTGAATCTTCACTGAGGGAGTGTAAGGGATCATATAGGCCAAATGAAGTACAAGAAGGCAGAGTAGAGGTGATCTGTTCAGGTAACCAACAATGACCTCAACAATGACAGTATCTATACCAGGAGACCTGAACCTTTTTGCCATGTCTTGCGAACCCATCCCCCCCCCCCCCCCCAATACAAATTGAAGGCTACAATAACCTTAATAATAGAGAAAATAAAGTACATCATAATTAGAATACTTAAACCAGATATAATCGTTAAGGAACGTCATGCGGTGGCGCTATAACATGACACTGTGAAAAGGGTTCCATGACTTACTCGGCTATTGGGAATGTGTGCAAATATTCACTGCAATCAGAAGCTGTGTCTATTATTTGAAGCACTTTGTTCCAAACATCAGTGGGCAAAATCTGTCAAAATTCAATTATGAAGTAAAGGTCGGCCTCCTGGTGACACTGACAGGCCCGTATAAAAATGTGGGTGGAGGTTATGCTCTGGCATCGAGGGTGTGTGTGTGTGTTGACAGTTTCACATTGATGGGGACAACAGTGTCGGAGACTAGCTATGTAACGGACGGACACGCGCATGTACGCACGCACACACACACACTCATAGAAGGACGAGGAATTATATCTTTATTTAAGAACCGTTTAGGGGTTGTAAAGTTAAAAGTTATGCTTCGTAAATAACTCTCTACATAAGTAGCTAAACCCCTCTCTCTCCGTCTGTCTGTCTCTCTCTCTCTATTAAATTTCAAAATGCTGCAAAAGCATACATACAACAAAACAAATGTCAACATTGCGCACACAGAGACAATATCAAACATCCCAACAATAATGAACAGCAAGCAATACAGTTGCTGTCAGTTGATGACGCCACACATATTTTGCTGCCAAAAATTGGATTGTTCTCTCAGAACATATTGAAGTGATGAGTTATTAATGGTGCATTCAAATTCTTTATATTTTGAGTTAAATTTAGGGAAGAATGATTCTCTGATGTCTTTATATTTGTCACATTGTAACAGAAAGTGTAGCTCGTGTCTGCCTGTTTCTATTGCCAGGTGGTGGTTACTGAGTCTCTCTCTCTCTCTCTCTCTCTCTCTCTCTCTCTCTCTCTCTCCAGAGTCTGTGAGGTTGGTGAATGGCACTAATTTGTGTTCAGGCAGAGTGGAGGTGAAGTCTACTCAGTCGTGGGTCTCAGTGTGTGAAGATGACTTTGACCAGCAGGATGCAGAGGTGGTCTGTAGGCAGCTTGAATGTGGTGCTCCTTCAGTCCTCCAGGGGGCGCTCTATGGAGAAGGGAAGGCTCCAATGTCAACCAAAGAGTTCCAGTGTGAAGGCAGTGAGTCTGCTCTCCAGGACTGTAGAACCTCAGACTCAACTAAAAACACCTGCTCACCTGACAAGACTGTTGGACTCACCTGCTCAGGTAAATGACAAACTACACTTTAGGTTTGGATTATTATTTTACAATAAAAGTAAGAATTATTTTCAACTGCTTATTCTATTGTCTCTGTACAGCTACTGATGTCAGGTTGGTGGGGGGAACCAGTCGCTGTAATGGTATATTCGAGCTGCATCACCTGGGAAAGTGGAGAACAGTGGATGATTATCAGTGGAATGAGCGGACAGCAGGCACAGTGTGTAGACATCTGAACTGTGGCTCTCTTGTTTCAGAGAAAGAAATTAATTCTGGAGATCTTCAACCTGTATGGTTGATCAGATCCTCTTGTGAGTCGCATGATGCTTCACTGAGGGAGTGTATATTAAAGTGGGATGATACATCTATCTCCAGAAAAGAGGTGATCTGTTCAGGTGACAAACATTGACAAATCTACAGTATAGTCTCCAGGATCTAAACCTAAAACACAAAGATCAACGGCTTATTGCACCATCCTTTGTGCGTGCGTGCATGGGGAGAGGTATAGCAGATACTTAGGTATTATATGGAATCTGTTACAGCTAAACTCTGCCATTGGCATTACAGTATATTTTCAGCTTGTGGTCCATTATAAGCTTTTCTTCTTCATTGCTCATTGTCCTTTATAATATTACCACTGACCTACAGTATGATATGAGGCATTCCAACTGTCAGATTTGAGGAAGCCAATGGTTGACTCATATTCTAAAGCTAAGTATATCTGAAAATGTGATGTTCCTCCTCTTCCGAAAGCTTTGGAAAATAAATAATTTGATTGAACCACAGCTATGTTTTCACTGAGTTTTCTTTGTGGCATGACTCAGAAGAGAAGTGTGTGTGTGTGTGTGTGTGTGTGTGTGTGTGACACTCTGTGTGTGTGTGTGTGTGTGTGTGTGTGTGTGTGTGTGTGTGTGTGCAGATCAGCGGTACATTTCTTGCAAACTAAGCCATGCATCTCCCACTAATGTTTTAATTTTTTTCACATAACGTCTTGTACTTTTTTTGAACATTAAATGAAGGGTAAGTGATTTTCTGGTTAAAATAACTGTTAAAAAGCTCTATATTGTGATAATACTCATTTCTATAAAGTGTTGTCAGTAAAAGGAGTCTCCATGTCTCTCCAGCTCTTTATTAAACAGAAATTGCATTTTCAGGTCGGGATACTTTTATCCAACCAGGATAGAGAACTCAGTCAGGATACAAATTAAACACGTGGAATTGGAACTGAAACTCTACAACAATTAAGCTGAAATGGCTCTCCTAATTGTCTTTGTTTGATTGATTGATCATGAGCAAGGTGAATAGTACTACAAATTAAAAAAAATCAAATAAACGGCATGTTAAATGCCCATGATCAAGGTGAACAGCTGGACCAAATTATTGTCCAGAGAAGTTTCTGGATACAGTTAATTGGTCTTCGTTTTGTATGTTGTTTTGACTATCTGCCCCCACGTGTGCTATGGAGGCCTAACCAAAGTCCTAAAAGAGAAGTGTCTGGCAGGTTGATCATCAGAACAGTCAGGGTTGCTTTGGGGCTAGCCATGTTGGTAAACAAGCTTTTTATTTGTACCGACTCCCTCTGGAAGCTAGGTCAGTACAAATACAGCTATACAAACATAACATCTGTCACGGTTTGTTAAAAGTCCAATAGAGCGTTGCAGTCCCGGCCCCTTTCATGACGACGCCAGGCCCAGGAAATAGTTCCAAATGCATTTTTCCCATAGACATTTCAAAACGTATTTATTTAAAGACCTTATAAGCGTCGTACAAAGCCAACTGGAGTTGTGACAAATCATGACAACAAACACAATATTTAACCAAACAAATAATTACAAAGAAGAAAACCAACAAAAAAAGTGTTGTAACCTGCCGTTTTCTTCTTCTTTCTAATTATTTGTTCTGCCCGAAAAATTGTTTGTCATGATTTGTCACAACTCGAGTTGGCTTTGTACGAGGCTTAAAATGTCTTTAAATAAATACTTTTTGAAATGTCGATGAGGGAAATGAACGGGGAATCATTTCCTGGGCCCTGGTAGGGGGCAGGACTGCGACGCTCTATAGAAATGCAGATAAAACAAAGTCCTGTTTTATTTTAAAGGGGACAGGAGGTGGTGGAGACATGGAAAACAGGCTTATAGGCAGACAGACAGGCAGGCAGGCAGACAGACAGAAGCCCCCTCGGTAGATAGATACGATCACACAGCGTTCTTTTTTTTATATATATATATTTTATCCCACGATTTTGTAACCCATTTTTCACCCCTGTGTCAATCATCTAATGTGATCCTGGGCTCTACACACCCTCCACCAACCTAGTCCCCCATATATGGGGGACAAGGGGAGAGCAACGGACTTGAACTCATGCTTCCTTCATGCCTGAGTGTCCAAGTTGCTCCTTTACACCTGACAGGGGGGAGTTTCCCTGGTTGGACGTAGCGCGTGGAAGGAACACGTTATTCCAACCAGTTCCTTTCCCTTCCATCAGGCGCCCCGGCTGGCCAGGGGGAGGCAGTTTAGTGACCAGGATTACTGCATGTTATTTGTGAGGGTACCCACAAACATGCAAACTCCACACAGAAAGGCCCTTTCGCCAACCCCGCCTTCGGGTATGGGCACTGATGACGCGGAGGAGGAAACACGCCGCCAGCACCCACAGCGCCCCGAGCGGGAATCGAACCCAGGACCTTCTAGCTGTGAGGCGACAGCACTACCAACTTTGCCACCGTGCCCCTAACACAGCATTCTTTTGTTGTACAGACATTTATTAGCGTAAACGCCACATATGCCCCAAATGCTGTGAGAACTAAAAACATAAACATAGCATACATTCAGTACAAACATTCTCATAGAGAACAATAATGATGAACATCACAAGTAAGTGTTGGCTTCTGGGCCAGTTCAGACGTGGCCCAGATCCCAGACTGGTAGACAAATTGCTTCACGTGCTGCAGCAGTGCATCTTGTGTTGGTGGAATGTGTTCCATCGTTTTGTTCTTCTCGCAGAACAATTCTCACCGTGCTTCATTGACAGATTCCAAATCACTTGTTTTATCATACATGATGACTGTAAAGTGCTCAAAAAGCTGAAAGTGTTGGGCATATGGTCTTTGAGAATGTAGCCTATTGTAATATCCATTATACATAAAAAAACAAAAAACGTTACAACATTGGATAATTGGTTGCACCTCCTTAGGGTACTCTGATTTGAGGACACACCTCTCCAAATGGAACTCACCTGTGTTCCTCCCTATATAAGTGAGGTTCACTCTGCTTAATGTTGTCGATCCCTGAAGAAGACCTCTTTTGTTAGGTAGAAACCTAACATGGGTTTTTAATGGTATATTAGATGGTGACATCTAACCGCTATAAAGTGATGTACTCAATGGGCGGTTTCTTGAACAAGGTCCGTGTCCGTCACAGTCACGTCACTCACGCTGGATCCTGCAATGTTTGCGTCTGTATATGCACACTCCTCCATTCGGCTTGGAGACAAAATGGTGAGCATGTCATAGATAGCCATCTACTTGTTATCTAAACCATCTGCTACGTATTCATGCTTCTTACAATTTTAAAGTATTCATGCTTAGGAGCTAAACACGCCTGTGTAGATTGATGCCATGAACATTTGAAGTTACATAATATGTTCCTATTAATGCATGTCTAGCCCTACTCTGGTCTAGCCATACCGGCTATTCAGAGGTTTAAAATGGCTGCTGGACTGGGAGTAGGCCACTACTTGTCTGTTTAATTCGTTGACTGTTATCTACAGCTAGTCATAAGAGATGTAACATTGAAACATTGAAAATCAACAATCAAAGTCACGGCCCAGTAGGCTTGCTAATGCTAACGTCAGGCTGAATGATGTCTCTAGTCTCTAAACGAGGCTGCGCTGCGGATATTTTACAGTGCAGTAGTGACAACAAGAACTGTTTTTAACTGTTGAATGAATGGTAGAAAGTTGACTAATGACTTGTCATAATGGATGTGTTGGCCATTGGCTTGTTAAAGGCACCGCCAGCTCCCCGCCCGACCCACAAGCCTTGTTTCTAACCACTGGTCTTCTCCACTCTCCACAGTCCCACCGTAAGTTCTCAGCTCCACGACACGGGTCCTTGGGCTTCCTGCCCCATATGAGGTGCAAGCGTCACCGGGGCAAGGTCAAGAGCTTCCCCAAGGATGATGCCAGCAAGCCCATCCACCTGACCACCTTCCTTGGCTACAAGGCTGGCATGGTGAGATCAGATGCAAGCACATTTTCAGTGGACAATTTTAACTTGGACATCTGGCTAGCCATCTAACATGCACTGAAATGTGCCAGCAGTCCATCCATGTAAAATCATGGCATATAGCCAGTACTGTTTTATTTTTTTATTTATCTAGTATCATATGTCGGATACATTCAACCCCTGCACTGTATGTAACCTGGTTCACACCCCATTATGAACTTTGGTCCCATTCCAGTGCCAGATTGAACTCCAGTGAGACAGCAGTGCCCTTTTGTGCTATAGCTCCCTGTTCATTCTCTGGGAACAAACTCTTGGTGTGGAAACCCAGAGGATCTAAGTTAACTACCCTTTGGCTTGAACTACTTCTGCTGGGTAAATGCATTATAAAATGTTTTATCCTTTCAGTCTCTGCTGGTGCAGACGAGCCGTCGTGCCCTGGAGAAGATCCACCTAAAGTTCATCGATGCCACTTCCAAACTGCAGAGGAGAAGAAGGCGTTTATGGTAAGACAAATTTCTCATTGCACCACAGCAGCTTTCAAGACCTCTGACTCGTTTCCACAGCCTAATACTATAGCTCAACTTCATATATTTGTGTGTATGTGATGAGACCATGGAAACTGCGTCAGGCATGGCGCCCGAACCGCATGAGGACACTTTCTACTGCCTTCCTTCTGACACCACAAATATGTGCATTTACAGAGCGGTGACATTTTTATGCAACATGTATTGACTGTGTTTTGATCAAAGCAGAAGAAGTCTCACCTCATGGAGGTGCAGCTCAACGGAGGCTCCATCGCTGACAAGGTTGATTGGGCTCGTGAGAAGCTGGAACAGGCCGTGCCGATCTACAGTCTTCACACAGGACGAGATGATTGTCATTGGAGTCACAAAGGGTCACGGATACAAGGGTATGACATAATTATCCTCAAGCGTAATCTTTGTTTAACAAGGTGGTTGGCAGCACTCGTGCCTCCCTAGGGCTGCATCTCACATTTTCTTTGACAATATAGGAATCATGATCTCTTATTGCATTCTCGATGGGCATTTACTTAAACATGATGCAGTAAATGGGAGTGAATACCTGAGAGGTAGCTGAAGTTATGCCTTCTATAACATGATAGTCTGTCTGTGATGAGGCTTCTCGACGGGTGGACTGAATGGGTTTATAACCCTTGCTGAATGTTGAGTACTGAGTGCAGTCTATCTTAGCATTTGAGGATGCATGTATGACTCAAGGTTCTATGTTTGTGAAGACTTAACGTTTCCTCTTACCTCTGTTGTGTGTATGTGTTGCCAGCCGTTGGCACACGAAGAAGCTTCCTCGCAAGACTCGTCGTGGTCTGCGCAAGGTTGCCTAGCTGTATCGGTGCCTGGCATCCTGCTCGTGTGGCCTTCTCTGTGGCCCGTGCTGGTCAGAAGGGCTACCACCACCGCACAGAAATCAACAAGGTGGGTAACGCCTTCGTATTTGAGATTCTAAATTGCACTTGACGTATGAGAGTTGTAAGGCGTTAACCACCTCTTTGTAGATCGGCCAGGGCTACCACACCAAGGATGGAAAGGTTGTGAAATGTGCCAGCAGTCCATCCATGTAAAATTGTTTCATAAAATCATGGCATGTATCTAGTATCATATGTCAGATACATTCAACCCCTGCACTTTTCGTAACCTGGTTCACACCCCCATTATGAACTTGGGTTCCATTCCAGTGCCAGATTGAACTCCAGTGAGACAGCAGTGTCCTTTTGTGCTATAGCTCCCTGTTCATTCTCTGGGAACAAACTCTTGGTGCAGAAACCCAGAGGATCTAAGTTAACTACCCTTTGGCTTGAACTACTTCTGCTGGGTAAATTCATTATAAAATGTTTTATCCTTTCAGTCTCTGCTGGTGCAGACGAGCCTTTATCCTTTATCCTTTCAGTCTCTGCTGGTGCAGACGAGCTGTCGTGCCCTGGAGAAGATGCACCTAAAGTTCATCGACTGTCGCTTTCAAACTGCAGAGGAGAAGAAGGCGTTTATGGTAAGACAAATGTCTCATTGCACCACAGCAGCTTTCAAGACCTCTGCCTCGTTTCCACCGCATGGTACTATAGCTCAACTTCATATTTCTGTCGTGGAGAGTGGCTCGTACTTATTGCCTCAGGCTCAGAGGTTCCATTGGTGAGCTAAGGTGATGCTAAAAGGGCTGCACACTACTTTTCGTTGCTGGCTTCAACTGTCTGCTTAACTGTTTATAAATGCCATGGCCTATCCATGTTATGGGAAACATTTTCTTTGACTGGATAGTTGTAATGGAAATATTTTCCATAAAAGTTGTTCTTTAGCAACTCCTACACAGAGGGTTGGATGTCGCTATGACTACCACGTTGAGGCTGGGTATTATGCAGTGAGTACTTGAGCCTATACCATGCAGTGAAAAACCACTGCTAGTGCCTGTACATATAAGGATATTTCAAATGTAACTTTATCCTGGGTATTTTGGCTGGCATTAATGTGTAGCACAATTTAAATGTTACATTAGTGCAAACAAGTTATACATCTAGTATATTTCTGATATACATGGGCAACCCCTGCACTGTACGTAACCTGGTTCAGATCCCATTATGAACTTTGGTTCCATTCCAGTGCCAGAGTGAGCTCCAGTGAGGCAGGGGAGCAGTGCCCTTTTGTGCTAGCTCCCTGTTCACTCTCTGGGAACACCTCTTGACCGACTCGGTCAATTGCAAATATGTCTGTGCATGGACTGACTGACTTTTCTTTCTACAGGAACCACTCAAGGACTGCTTGTTCAAGGAATAGACTGCTTGAAGCCCCCTGTGCTGGTTTGCTGTATCTGTGCCTGGCATAAAGCAAAGTTCTTTGTTTACCCAGGGAAGTGGACTAAGCTCGAGATGCTTGTTTACAGCCACACCCTGTTCATGGAACATTTCATGGTAGGGGTTCAATGCCTTGCTCAAGGGCTCTTCAGCAGTGGTAATTTTAACGTGCCGTTCCGGGGATTCAAACTGGCGACCTTCCGTTATCAAGACCGCTCCGCAAACCGTTCGGCCACCGCTGGTCAGAAGGGCTACCACCACCACACAGATCAACAAGAAGGTGGGTTTCGCCATAGTGTTTGAGATTCTAACTTGCACTTGACGTATGAGAGTTGTAAGGCGTTCACCACCTCTTTGTAGATCTACAAGATCGACCAGGGCTACCACACCAAGGATGGAAAGGTTGTGAAGAATGATAGATAAAAAGGGTCTTATTTGTATACAAACTAATGTCCAGTGGTCATATTCTCCTTCTCCTGAACTATGAGCCAGGCCGGGTCATTGATATTGTCACCTTATTCATAATTTTACTCTTAACCTACTGCCTGTTCTCCTTATCATCATAATGTCATGTCATCCATGTTTATGGTCAAAATATGCTTTCATCTGTCCCATTTAATATCTTGTTGACTCCTTATTCAGTCACCATGTTCCTTATTCAGTCTCCATGGGGTCTGCCTCCAGCTATACAAACTTTCAATACTGTAGGCGCTGTTTTTAATTCAACATGCAGCTGCTGTGTTATCAGTCTAGTTTGACCTTGGCCAGTTGGCCTAGTAACTTGGTACAGGGAAAGAAGTTATCTACAGGTTGCCTCGCAACGCCTGCCTAGGCGCTGCCGCTCTCCAGGCCTCAATGGGCATCAATGACTGAACCAAGGAAGATGAACTCTGCGTCGCTACGCCATCCTCATCATCTAGGCTTTGGACTAATGAGGGACAGCCAACACTGGTTTTGTCATCTGACATTGCGGACATGAAACATCTCCAGCCAATGAACATTATATCAACAAATCTGACGGGATCTGCAGTATTTAGCCTGGAACAAAGACTGTGAAGAGGAGTTCAGTTCAGTTCAGCTTCGGGTTCTTTTTGGAATCAACAATTGATTATTCTAAATTATATTGATGTAAATATATTCTGAACCATGTAGCACATTCTCTATGTAAATTGACTTTATACCGACTAAAATAATTGTTAAACCTTAAGCTCTCTCCGAAACTTATTTCATCCTGCCTCCAAATCATTTTTTTAAGGTATGTTTCTATTTTTGGTACCGTGATTGTCATTTAAAGGGCTAATCACTCATTTTCAAGGTAAATACAGCACGGTATTTAATTGGTCTCCCAGCTGGGTTATTTGAAGTTATAGATTTACAATATGTTTTACAAATTATACAGTCCTTGCTTTCATTATAAAAGATGGATCCCATTTAAATTTATCCATATGCCTCTACAGAGTATGATCTGTCCAATAAGAGCATCAACCCCATGGTGAGTGTGCATTAGTGTCGGCAAGTATGAAGCATTCCTGTTTCGACTTGTATAATGTATGTAATGTTTTTATTTTCTCAGGGAGGCTTTGTCCATTATGGAGAGCTGACCAACGACTTCATCATGCTGAAGGGCTGTGTGATCGGGACCAAAAAGAGGGTGCTCACTCTGCACATGGTGAGATCAGATGCAAGCACATTTTCAGTGGACAATTTTAACTTTAACATCTGGCTAGCCACCTAACATGCACTGAAATGTGCCAGCAGTCCATCCATGTAAAATTGTTTCATAAAATCATGGCATATAGCCAGTACTGTTCTATTTTATTTATCTAGTATCATATGTCATCTAGTATCTAGTATCAGATGCATTCAACCCCTGCACTGTACGTAACCTGGTTCACATCCCATTATGAACTTTGGTTCCATTCCAGTGCCAGATTGAGCTCCAGTGAGGCAGGGGAGCAGTGCCCTTTTGTGCTAGCTCCCTGTTCACTCTCTGGGAACACACTTGACTGACTCGGTCAATTGCAAATATTATGTCTGTGCATGGACTGACTTTTCTTTCTACAGGGACCACTCAAGAAGGACCACTTGGTAAAGGAAAAGACTGCTTGAAGCCCCTGTCCTTTTGTGCTGGTTTGATGTAATCGTGCAGTACACCTCTTGATTAAAAAAAGAAACTTACAAAGACTGTTTTGCTCATTTTGTCAAATCAATTTGATGAGTTGTGTACAAATCAATTTACCGGTAGATGGGTGGTCAGGAATATGACATCTTGTGGCTGACGGAAATGGTTTGGTCAGTATTAGTAACCTTGTAGACGGCAATATTGGGAGTGCTGCAAATGCTTGGTCAATAATTAATTCAGCAGGGGTACTTAAGTTCATTGGTGCTGTTGTAGAAGGCATTTAAAAGTGTTTGGGTAGCTCGACATTGAGAGCAATATTCTCTAAGACTGGCTATAGTCTTAAATGCATTTAACATGGTGTTTCTAAATCCAAAATGCATGTGTTTAAAGTGGCCACATGCATTCCTGTAAAATGTGTCTGAGGATTTGGCTGACGTGAACTTAATCACTCACTGTACAGTAATAAGTCTAACCCCCTGACTCATCATTGCCAAAATATTAGTATCCACTGACACCCTGAGAGGGATCATGAGAGCCATTCCGATGTCTCTCAAAAGGCCTTTGCAAGAACACTGCATAATCTGCAATATTTGCATCCGAAGCTCGGACAGTTCTCCAAGCAGCATTATTGAGATTTTCTGTCTGGAAATGTGTTAAAACTAAAAGCATTCACCTTAAAGGGCCACTTAACCCCTTTTGCAACCAGATCTTATTTTGAATCATGTTTGGGAGACAAACACTTTTCGGGGTTTCTTGTCTCCCAAACATCATTAAAATAAGATTTGGTTGAAAAAGGGGTTAAGTGGCCCTTAAAGAGGCTGATGAGACGTCAGTGAATCCTCGCTATGAGTCCGGCCGCGCCAGGCTACCTAAAGGGCAGACCAGCGTGCCCTTTAAACTGTCCTCCTGGGTTTCCTGATTCTACTTTGAAATGAGTTCTGCATTTGGGTCCAAAACACATCCCAGGGGCGCAGTGGAACACAAGGGGAAACACCCAGGCAGGCCCGGCGCCACAGGGGTGCCAGGTGCAAATTGTGCCCCCTCAGTTTACGTTTTATGTACATATTATTTTACTATGTAAAAATAAGATTTGCCCCCTCGCCATTAAGAACTTTTTACCTAACCTCAAATAAATCCAAATTAAAGTCCTTCATTATATTGAGCTCTTATCAAAGTCAACAGTCAGTCTGAACTATGGAACATGGTGTGTGTGTGTGGGTGGCTGTCTGGCATATCTGTGGAGCTTCAGCAGAAACAGGAGCATACAGGGGGTGAAGGTATCTGTGGAGCTTCAGCAGACACAGGAGCAGACGAAGGTGTCTTCAGGCAGCAGGATGAAGATGGTAACGTGGCTGAGTGTGACCTCTCTCCTCCTTTCCTCCCTAACCATGGAGCTGCACTGTAAGTAGATGTAATCCTTGAGACTGGACCATCTCACACTGATCACATGTTTTAGAGTGTAGAGAACAATAAACGCTCGCACACTGAGGGCTCCAAATGCGACAGATTCTTTATTGTTCCACAAAATACTGTGACATTTTCACCTCAACGCTATTCCTCGCACATTTTTATTTTTTGTTGTGGTGCATTAAAGCACCTGTCACATTGGAGCAATTAATGGAGCCCTCAGTGTGCGAGCATTTTATGTTTTGTAATAATAATCACAACTAGTAACGTTTTCAGATAATTGTAGTGGAGTAAAAGTACAATTGCCTCTGAGATGTAGTGGAGTACTGGAGTAGACATAAAAGTATTGAAAACTAAAGTAAAGTAAAAAGTAATGGTCAAAATTGTACGCCTACTTAGGGACACTTAGTAGCTTACTTGAGTAAATGTTCTACTTACATGTTACTTTGCATCACTGCACATAGAACCGTAAAACTTTATGGTTCTAGATAGTTTACTAAAGATTGTGTCTCATAGTATACTGATAACCTCTCTTGTTCTGGAGAATATTCATTTATAACAGGTTATGATAGTAAAGTATCCACCTCATCTCCTATAGATACGGAGATGTGTTGTTGCCTTGAATTTGTATTTTATGCCCCACACATACACACACACTATGACTCGTTACGCTAATGGCTAATTGACTCCCTCCATACCATGTCCTGTTATGTTTAATGCTATGCTTTACATCCTCACACACACTATACTACTGTTTGACACATCCACCATTACACCAGTTATTACTGACTCCACACCTCACAGGATCCGTGCTGTTCTGTTCTGTTGCTCTTCAGTTTATCCTTTAGTTTATTGTTTGTATACGCCTAATTTAATAAATCCCATTTTGTTACACATTTACCTCGTCTCCTGCCCCAATCTTTGCCAGAGCCAGCTATGACAATTTGTTTGTAGACACTGTAGGTTATTGATCTTGTTCAGGTCCTGGATTAATCACTAAGGCCCAAAGTTCACATAAAAACCATGAGTTGACTCCTCCTGATCTGTCACACACACACACACACACACACACACACACACACACACACACACACACACACACACACACACACAAGCAATAGTAAAAGTCATCTGACTATCTTTACAAAAAAGAGAAACGGCGTCACCTTAAGTCAGGAATGGAAAACTGACCCAGTGTTTCGTTTCAGCAGAATCATTAAAATGTCTGAATTCATCTGTATGTTGTTGGAAACACAACATCATACAGAGGTCATGACCTCTGTGTCCTAAATGTAGCTACAAGGTTGGTGGAGAAGCCTTTATTTGTACAATTTGTGTAAAAGTACAGGACAAGGAGGAAAGGTTAGTTACTAGCGCTATACGCTGAAACTCATTGATTTATCATTTCTCTCTTCAGCTCGCCGGGTTCAACCAACAGGTAAGCAAACATGAACAAACAACTCAACATATTATAGATCATTTTGCCTTACATGTTTTGTGTTCGGTGAAAATAATGGGGATCGTTTTGAAATCGGTTCAATATGGATGGAATATGGATCTTTGTACAGTTACGATACCCTACCGGTGCTTACCGCTTATTGCGACCGGAGGTCGCAGATAACTATGAAACCTTGCGTTTTTGTCACCTCACTCGCAATCCCCGTCACTCACCCCAGGCAAGGCCCCAGGTGCCCAGGTCATCGTGACATCACGTGAAAAAGTTCCATACTTGGGCATTCCCAGCTGATACCCTAATATAATCCCTGTTATGCCCATACATGGAGATCCCTGACTGTGATCAATATTAAAGGAGAATTCCATACTAAAAGGATTTCTTACCTTTCTTTGTAGTTGTTACGTCCTCACCAAAGAGGTCAATTCATTGAGGCCTGGACCTCTTAGGTGGGGACGTAACGACTACAAAGAAAGGTAAGAAAGGTAAAAAGGCTTTCTAGCATGGAATTCTCCTTTAAGCCTATAGTAATGCCAAAATATGGTCATATTGTGACAGTCATGATAACCACTGTGGTTGCTGCAAAGGTCACAGTTAACTATGGAATCATGCATTTCCCGTCAGTCAGTCAGTCAGTCAGTGTATCTCTCAAAATCCCCATACATGGGGAAAGCCCCATATATGGTGCCCAGGTCTCGTGACATCGCATGACATCATCAGGGATGGAGATCCGTGATGTCATATAGTAAATGCGACCTGCTGTCACAATTTAGCCCATATATGGAGATCCCTGATGTCATCAATATTAGTATATGGATATGTCATAACCTGTTCTGACATTCCATATGTTGATCGTTCCCCATCCATCCTTCCTTTTCGATGTCTCCATTTTGACTGATACCTGTCCATTTAAACTCTAGACGGGCCTGCCCTAAAGTTATTTGTGCAGCCGCGCCTGGCAGAGGGCAAAAACTAGAGTTCTCAATAGGCCCGAGAATTAAGGCCTGGCCCTACCTGGGCCCTCATCAAACCCTGAGCTGACCTGTTCTGACATTGCATATCTTGATCTTACGCTCAAGATTCCCTCCAAGATTCGCTCCATATATGGCCAGTGCACGCGGCGGGCGAGGTCGCTTCTCGCCCCTAGCCATCTATCTTACTTGTATTGTACATCTCTAATATATAGATTTTTTTGTCTTTGTACAGATGGTGATGTCAGATTGGTGGGAGGAACCAGTCACTGTGATGGTAAACTGGAGTTGAAAAGCGGAGGGGAGTGGAGACAAGTGGACCCTTATAAATGGATCTTTCATTTGTCATCTGTGGTATGCAGACAGTTGAACTGTGGCAGTGCTGTTTCAACAAAAGAGAGTCCTGGTGCTAAAGAGAAACCTACATGGTGGATTCGTGATTCTGAATGTGACGGAACTGAATCTTCAATGAGGGAGTGTGGATGGAAGGCCAAATCAAAGTCCGAAAACATACTGAAGTTGGTCTGTTCAGGTAACAAACTGACTTCAGCAATGACAGTAATCTCCTGTATGATTTGTTGAGTGTGTGGAGTGGAGTGAGTAAATATGACAGGAGCTGAGATCTGCTCATGAATTTGTATTTCATTTTTGTATTTTTAGAGAGTGTTAGTTTATTGCAGGTTATGTCATATTGTCAACTATAGAGAGCAGTGCATTGTTCACTCAGATGTCATTGTTCAGATTCTCTCCACCTCCTCCTCCATGTGGCATTTAGTTCTGTAATGGGCGATTCTGTTATTGTGTATATGTATATTTACTATGATCATGTTATATTCATCTATGTATCTAGCCAAAGATTTAGACTCTCATAGATGTATACAAACTTTCATTCCCCACAGTGCTGACCACTGCCTCCATAGAGGTCCCCCCCCCCCCCCCCCAAAAGAAAAAAGTTCAGTTGTGCAGTTTTGTAGGAAGGCTTTGCCACATCTAACGTGGATAAGCCTTTATATTTATGATTTGTGGCAAGAGTGATTTGTGGCAAGAGCTTCAAATGTAAACTTTTTCTACCTTGAACCCTTCCCCCCCTCCATGCACAAGAAATAAGTTAGTTACTATAGTGCTAGTTACACTGAAACTCATCAGTTTTATCATTTCTCTCTTCAGATGAGGTTCAACCAACAGACAACACAACGGGTAAGCAGACATGAACAAACAACTAAACATGATAGATTATGGCCTTACATGTTTTGCTCTCTCTCTCTTATGGCCAATTCCGATTTTGCTGGTGAAAGTATATCGTAAAGGCCCCCTCCCCACAGTGAGACGGTCTGCTCTGCAAGTACAAAGCCATTGACCGTCACATTATTATTGCGTCATTAACATTGGTGAAAATAATCGGGATCATTACTTGCGCAAGCAGAGCGCGCAAGTAATAGTTTCGCCCGGCTCGTACGCACCGTCCCAGCCAACCCGCCACGTTTGATGCGTATGCACCGTCCCAGCAAATTGTGCCTGATTTGCTGGGACCAGATTACATGGTGTGTATATGTATAACTAGCTCTCAATGATGACGTAAGAAATTAAAGGACCCAATGCCAGAGTGTAATTGGTTTTCGATGGTGACATAATGGCGATATGTTTTAGTGTTGGGAGGATTAAAGGTGATGCTCCTGTGTATACATGTATGTAATCTGGCACCACTGCCGTATCAGGCACAATTTGCTGGGACGGTGCATGTACGCATCAAAAGTGGCGGGTTGGCTGGGACGGTTTTTGGCGCAAAGTAACCACAGTATACCGCTAATAAACTTACAAATTACATATACACATATATAGTATATGTATAACTAGCTCTCAATGATGACGTAAGAAATATGTGGATTAAAGGACCCAATGCCAGAGTGTAATTGGTTTTCGATGGTGACGTAATGATGATATGTTTTAGTGTTGGGAGGATTAAAGGTAATGCTCCTGTGTATACATGTATGTAATCTGGCAACACTGCCGTATCAGGCACAATTTGCTGGGACGGTGCATAAGCATCAAAAGTGGCGGGTTGGCTGGGACGGTTTTTGGCGCAAAGTAACCACAGCATACCGCTAATCAACTTACAAATTACATATACATAGTATATGTATAACTAGCTCTCAATGATGACGTAAGAAATATGTGTATTAAAGGACCCAATGCCAGAGTGTAATTGGTTTTCGATGGTGACGTAATGTTTTAGTGTTGGGAGGATTAAAGGTAATGCTCCTGTGTATACATGTATGTTATCTGGCACCACTGCCGTATCAGGCACAATTTGCTGGGACATTTGCGGCGCAAAGTAACCACAGTATACCGCTAATCAACTTACAAATTACATATACATATACATAGTATATGTATATGTAATTGGTTGACAGTTTGTAGCGGTCGAAAGTACTTGCGCGCTCTGCTTGATATGGCATTTTCTATGGACGATTTCGATACGCTACCATTATGTCATGCATCTATACATATATATATATATATATATATAATATATATATATATTATATATATATATTTATATATATATATATATATATATATAAATATATTCTGTTTATTCTCTTGTCTCTGCACAGATGGTGATGTCAGATTGGTGGGAGGCAGCAGTCACTGCGCTGGTAAACTGGAGTTGAAAAATGGAGGAGAGTGGAGACAAGTGGACCCTTATGCCTGGAACATTAGGTTAGCATCTGTAGTGTGTAGACAGTTGGACTGTGGTAATGTTGTTTCATCAAAACAGAGTCCTGGTTCTCAAACCGAACGTTTATGGTGGATTATTGGATCTGAAGAATGTGATGGATCCGAATCTTCAATGAGGGAGTGTGGACGAAAGGACCATAGTAAGGATGCCTCCAGCAGAGTGGAGCTGGTCTGTTCAGGTAACAAACTGACTTCAACAAGGACAATAATCTTCTGTAAGATTGTCATGAGTGTGTGGAGTGTGTGTATTAGTGAAGTTAGTACCAAAATATGACAATTTTGTTCTTTATCTTTCCTAATTAGTGTCTCTAAGTAGCCTTACTCACACCTCTCTCTCTCTCTCTCTCTCTCTCTATCTCTCTCCAGAGTCTGTGAGGTTGGTGAATGGGTCTAGTCCATGTTCAGGCAGAGTGGAGGTGAAGTCTACTCAGTCGTGGGTCTCAGTGTGTGAAGGTGACTTTGACCAGCAGGATGCACAGGTGGTCTGTAGGGAGCTTGGATGTGGGGCTCCTTCAGTCCTCCAGGGGGCGCTCTATGGAGAAGGGAAGGCTCCAATGTCGACCAAAGAGTTCCAGTGTGAAGGCAGTGAGTCTGCTCTCCAGGACTGTAGAAGCTCAGACTCAACTAGAAACACCTGTTCACCTGACAAGACTGTTGGACTCACCTGCTCAGGTAAAAAGACCAAAAAAAGCACTTCAGGTGTGGATTGTCATGACACCGTCCTAAAGTCGACTCTTTGGTGCTATTGAAAGTTTCTGACGAGCCGAAATCATTTCGGCACTACAGCGCCGAAACAGTGGTAAAATAGGAGTATGAATCGGCCCTTTGACTGTTTTTCGTCTGTGGCAATGACGAGTGTTCTTGGTGCATACTGTATCTGTGAGCGGTGGGAAAAACCGGCACGGGAGTGGGGCAATAGTGAGACAGCATGGAGTAGATGACAGATACTGGCCACATAAAACAACCCTCCGTATCAAATTTAAATGTATTCCAAGGCAGCACACGTTGTGCTTCCATGGGCCATAGTAAGATATCACTGGGCATAATGTGTAATGGATAATAGATCTAATTATTGTTACACCCAAACCACACCTATGCATAATGTAACGGGTAGCGGAGGTGTTTTAAGGATTTAGGCTGTGGCACAAGACAGACAATTTTACGGGGGCACGCCTCTTACACAATGCTAAATCCCTAAATTATGGATAAAGTGCCCCTGACGCAAGATAGGGCCCTTATTCTAGAGTGATTTACAATAAGCAAGTTAAAAACTAGGTAGGCCTAATTCAACAAATGCACCAAAATGGTCATCTAAGATCATAAGTATACCAAGAAACGATCATCAGTCTAAACAGAATAATATCAGACATAAATAATATCTGTACATTGAAACTATACACTCTGTACGATGCCATGTCTTAAAATGAACCTGACATCCGTCTACATGACATGCTATCTAAATTACATTTTAGCATTTGAATAAGCCTGCAAGGTTGTCAAAGCTAGGGCAAGTGCTACGGGCTAAGCTGGAGTCTGAAGCGATGAGTCTTCAGATTATGACGGACAATTGGTGACGTGACATGAATGATTATTCTTTTTTGATAATAATGATAATAATAATATTGTATGCTTACCACATTAAACCCTGCATCCGTATTCTTTTGTGTGTGTGTGTGTGTGTGTGTGTGTGTGTGTGTGTGTGTGTGTGTGTGTGTGTGTGTGTGTGTGTGTGTGTGTGTGTGTGTGTGTGTGTGTGTGTGTGTGTGTGTGTGTGTGTGTGTGTGTGTGCACATGCGTACACGTGCATACTGTACATGCACGTGTATGCCTTCCTTGCGTGTACAGTTGTTCTGTATGTTTTTAATGAGTGTGCTGTGGAGGGTGTAAATCTAACCATTTGTGACCTGATCGCTGAACTTTTGAGCTACATTTGAGCTACATACAAAACTCAGATGTTGATGCTGGCATTCAAAGCAACCAAAGGCATGGCACCCCTATATCTTGCAAGTAGAACTTGCTGTAGCACTTACCTTACAGACGAATGCAAAGGCTCAACTTATGTAACATTTTATGTAGACATAGCACTTTCAATATATAAGCATAGTTGCATTATATTCCATTGTTGCGATATTATACTTGTATACGTATGATTCATGATAACTATTTTTTGTATACGATGTATCGCTATGTTTTTGTTCTTGCTTATTCTTTGTTCTTGCTAAATGCCTAAATTGTGTTATAAGTTAATTTGTTCACTTATCTTGTCTTTTCTCTTTTTTTTACTTTTTTCTTATAACATACAGTAACTATAACATGTTACAACATCTCTCTCTCTCTCTCTCTCTCTCTATATATCTCTCTCTCTCTCTCTCCAGAGTCTGTAAGGTTGGTGAATGGGTCTAGTTCATGTTCAGGCAGAGTGGAGGTGAAGTCTACTCAGTCGTGGGTCTCAGTGTGTGGAGGTGACTTTGACCAGCAGGATGCAGAGGTGGTCTGTAGGGAGCTTGGCTGTGGGGCTCCTTCAGTCCTCCAGGGGGCGCTCTATGGAGAAGTGAAGGCCCCATTGTCAACCAAAAAGTTCCAGTGTGAAGGCAGTGAGTCTGCTCTCCTGGACTGTAGAACCTCAGACTCAACTAGAAACACCTGCTCACCTGACAAGACTGTTGGACTCTCCTGCTCAGGTAAAAAAAAAAACTAACTACATTTTAAGTTGGGTTTATTATGTTAGAATCAACATCATATTACTTTTTTGTGCTGTTTTTCTCTTGTCTGTGTGCAGAGCCTCAAGACATCAGGTTGGTGGGAGGAACCAGTAACTGTACTGGTACACTGGAGATGAAACATCAGGGAGAGTGGAGCCCAGTGGATGATAAATATCGGTGGAAACTGGAGTCAGCAATTGCAGTGTGTAGACAGCTGAACTGTGGCTCGGCTGTTTCAACACAAAGAACTTCTGATGACACATGGTTGCCTGCACGGCAGTTGGTATCAAACTGTGATGGATCTGAATCTTCACTGAGGGAGTGTGGAACATTGTTGTCTGATATGTCTGATACTCGCCACAAACTGGAAGTGGTCTGTTCAGGTAACAAACAATCACTTCACCAATGACGGTAATCTATACAGTCTCTTATTTTATCTTCTACTCCTATCTATCACAAGTATTGATGGTATGGTATTTTAAGTTTTAAGTTTAAGTTTTACTGTGCGGTACGGTATCTATGTTACAGTATTTTCTGCACCTTCTTTTACTTGATGTGCTTTCTTTCTTTCTTTCTTTCTTTCTTCTTTACGCTAACCCTCTATTCATATGTATTAGTGTGTATTCTGAGAAATCTATAGTAATAGTAACAGTTATTCATTGCCAAACAGTGAGTAAGTCAAATAAATAGCTGCAAACTGGAGAAACAAAATACCATCTCGTCGTATTTCAACAGAGAATCCAACCTGCTGTACTGCTAGAGAAGATCCATGTACTCTGTTACACTTAAACTAATTAACTAATAACAATTAATCTTTTGTCCTTTCAGCTCTCCATGTTCAACCAACACGCCACACAACAGGTGAACAAACACACCTCAAACAACTAAACATCAGATTGGAGCCTTAAACGGTTTTAATCAAAGTACCTTTCTTGTTGCTGTCTATTCTATTGTCTCGGTACAGAGGTTGATGATCTCAGGTTGGTGGGAGGAAGCAGAAAGTGTACTGGTACATTGGAGGTGAAACATGAGGACGAGTGGAATCCAGTAAATCCTAGTGGCTGGGAGCAGAAGTTAATAAAGTTATCCACTGTAGCGTGTAGACAGCTGGGCTGTGGTACTCCTGTTTCAACACAACGGATTTATGGTTCCGGTTATGCACCCGCATGGTTGCTTATAGTAGCTTGGAACTGTTCTGGATCTGAATCTTTACTGAGGGACTGTGGAAGTTGGACTTATATAACTGCTGACAACACACTGGAGTTGACCTGTTCAGGTATTAACAAATGACAGTGATCTTCTGAATATGATAATTTGTGCAGATTTTTAAACAAATGTAGGCTACTGCCAGCATTGATTCAGTCTGTAGTCCGTTCCCTGACACGGCTGCAGCTGGATGTTTTATTCTGAAGACGCAAAAATGAAGAAGCTAAATCGGCTAAAGCTAAAGCCATCCGAAGTGTTAATATTGTAACCGTGAGGTAGCGACGATTTAGTAATGAGCCGCTAACATCACGGTTTTGATCAAACACCTCAATCTGAGAAAGGATTCAGAGAAAACAGCGTTTTAAGATTGTACTTAACGGACCCCAGCCGAGCCGAGCGTTATACTGTAGCGACGGGAACTCTGATGGCCAGGTGGCTATCAGCGATCTCTTTCTGATTTAATAAAAGTGGATAGTGTAAATATGTAAATTCTGCATAGACAGTTTAAATTGTATCCTGCCCTCTCTCTCTCTTCAGGGTCTGTACAATTGGTGCATGGGCCTAGTTCATGTTCAGGCAGAGTGGAGGTGAAGTCAAATCAGTCATGGGTCCCAGTGTGTGAAGGTGACTTTGACCAGCAGGATGCAGAGGTGGTCTGTCGGCAGCTTGACTGTGGGGTTCCTTCAGTCCTCCAGGGGGCGCTCTATGGAGAAGGGTGGGCTCCAAGGTCGACCAAAGAGTTTCAGTGTGAAGGCAGTGAATCTGATCTCCAGGACTGTAAAACCTCAGACTCAACTAGAATCACCTGCTCACCTGACAAGACCATTGGACTCACCTGCTCAGGTATAAAAGACAAACTGTGATTGGATTATCTTACATTCATCCAATTTAAAATATATTTTATTTTATTTTATTGTGTATGCTACTGCTTATGCTCTTGTCTCTGTACTACAGACCCTGAAGTCAGGTTGGTGGGAGGAACCAGTCACTGTGCTGGCACTGTGGAGATGAAAAATAATGGAGATTTGAGACCAATTGATTTGAACTATTGGAACATGAGATTCGCAACTGTACTGTGTAGGGAGCTGGACTGTGGCTCTCCTGTTTCAACAAAAAAGTTTACTCGTTCAAATCAACCAGTATGGTGGCTGGAATCTTCCTGTCGTGGATCTGAATCTTCACTGAGGGAGTGTGAGGGATCATCATCAAATGAAGTACAAGAAGGCAGAGTAGAGGTGGTCTGTTCAGGTAACCAACAATGACCTCAACAATGACAGTAATCTATACCAGGGGTCCTGAACCTTTTTGGCTGGGGACCCCCCTGGAAATGCTTTGGCCATGTCTCGCGACCCCCGCCCCACCCCACCCCCAATACAAATTGATGGCTACAATAACCTTAATAATAGAGAAAATAAAATACATCATAATTAAATACTGAAACCATATATTTTCGTTAAGGAAAGTTTATGCATGTACATAAACCTATGGAAACTCTTATTTTCCATTTCCAGCCATCCAGTGGTGCTATAACATGACACTGAAAAGGGTTGCATGACTTACTCGCCTAGTGGGAATAATGTGTGCAAATGTACGCGGCAATCGGAAGCTGTGTCTATTATTTGAGGCATTTTGTTCCAATCAGCGTGACGTTTGGACAAAATCTGTCTGAGTAATATCAATAAATAATTATGTTAATAGCAAGAATCGGCCTCCTGGTGATGCTGTGACAGGCCCAAGTGAAATATTTGTGGAGGTTCTGCTCTGTTGAGAGAGAGAAGGACAGGGAGTTCATTTATAGCTTAACATTAGGAAAATATTAGGGTTGGAATAGAATTTAGTGGTTAGGCTTAGGGGTTGTGAAGTTAAACGCTTCCTAAATCTCTCTCTCTCTCTCTCTCTCTCTCTCTCTCTCTCTCTCTCTCTCTCTCTCTCTCCAGGTTCTGTAAGGTTGGTGAATGGGTCTAGTTCATGTTCAGGCAGAGTGGAGGTGAAGTCTACTCAGTCGTGGGTCTCAGTGTGTGAAGACGACTTTGACCAGCAGGATGCAGAGGTGGTCTGTAAGCAGCTGGACTGTGGGGCTCCTTCAGTCCTCCAGGGGGCGCTCTATGGAGAAGGGAAGGCTCCAATGTCGACCAAAGAGTTCCAGTGTGAAGGCAGTGAGTCTGCGCTCCAGGACTGTAGAACCTCAGACTCAACTAGAAACACCTGCTCACCTGACAAGACTGTTGGACTCACCTGCTCAGGTAAAAACATAAAAAATACACTTGAGGTTTGGACTATTAGTTTACAATAAAAGTATGATTTTTTAACCGCTTATTCAATTTTCTCTGTACAGCTACTGATGTCAGGTTGGTAGGGGGAACCAGTCGCTGTAATGGTATATTTGAGCTGCATCACCTGGGGAAGTGGAGAACAGTGAGTGATTATCAGTGGAACCAGCGGACAGCAGGCACAGTGTGTAGACAGCTGAACTGTGGCTCTCTTGTTTCAGAGAAAGAAATTAATTCTGGAGATCTTCAACCTGTATGGTTGATCAGATCTTCTTGTGAGTCACATGATGCTTCGCTGAGGGAGTGTATATTAAAGTGGGATGATACATCTATCTCCAGAATAGAGGTGATCTGTTCAGGTGACAAACAATGACTTGAACAAAGCAACTCATTAAAGATTAACATCTTATTTCACCATAATAATAATAATAAACTTTATTTATATAGCACCTTTCTTACAGAGTTGCAGTTCAAAGTGCTTCACAGGCAGGACAGAAATCAGGTACTTTATAGTTTGGTCATAACATATCAGACAAAGGTCATAACAGACAACATATCAGATACCCTTTGGTTCTGCATGTTCCATAAGGATATGTATCCTGCTACAGCTCAACTCTGCTGGTGACATTACACTATATCTTCATTTGGTTCATATAAATATTTATCTTCATTGCAGGTATTGTTCATTGTCCTTTTTAACAAATGTATTGCTTCTGACGGAAGGTTCCGCCAGTTGGAATCTAACCGGCAACTGCTTCTGGCGTAACGTTCCGTCTGATAAGCGCTGATGGGCGCTGTTGATGTTGTGTTTGTTTTTAACCTGTACAACACTTTGGTCAACTTTTGTTGTTTTAAATGTGCTATATAAATAAAGTTTGATTGATTGATAAGCGTTATTATTGATATCAAACCGGATCGCTGGTTGGCCTTTCCTTCTTTAGCGATCCTAAACCATCAGTTTTGTTGAAGAAGGTCCGACTCCCAACCCAGTGTTTGGGGAAACACCGCTCTATGACATATCTGTGAATGCATGACATGATGCATTTAGACACGTTTCTGTCTGATCTGACTTCCTTCCTTTAAAAGGTAGGGTAAGTGATGTTTGAACAGCAATGTCCGTGTTGTTCACCTATGTATGTGACGTTAATGAGTATGACTATTAGTACCAGTAGGGGCGCTGTTGTGCCAGAAACAGAGAGAGAGAGATAGTGCTGTACTGTTGCCTGCTAATGAGAGAGAGGGGGAGGGAGAGAGAGGGGAGTTGCACCACTCAGTTCACACAGGTGTGATTTTTTTTGTTCAATGTTAGTTATTTCCTAAGTAAAGTTGTCGTTAAAGGTTTTATGACATTCATTTTCATTTATTTTTCTTTTTTCTTTTAGGTTTTATGACCTCAATTACACCCAAAAAACCTGAACTTTGAACATTCAGTGGATTTTCTGTGGTCTGAAGTTTTCTTTGGGGTTTTTTGGGCCTTTTGAGCTACAATGAAAACAGGCAACACAGTGAAACAGTGACATCTGCTGGCAAATCCCATTGACATATATGGGATTTGCAGTAAGTGATGTCACTTACTGCCGGCAAATCAGAGCACCTGTTTGAGCCAGAAAACCCCAGTTCACAGAAAATCTACTGAATGTTAAAAGTTCATGTTTTTTGGGTGCAATTGAGATTAGAAAACAAAAACAAGAACAATTCCAAAACCTTTTTTTTAATGTCACAATCCCTTTAACTGATTCTATTTTGAAATGAGTATGAGCATTTGGGTCCAATGAAACACATCCCGGGTCCTGACGGAATGATCCAGCCATCCAGCGGAACTCTGGTCCTGGTCCAGTTCCCCCTGGTTGAGTTCCCCCTGGTCCAGCGATAAATCCTACGACTCTTAGGCTGATCTCACTGGGTGAAAAACTTTATGAGTTTTTTTGTTTAAGAAGTAACAAGTAACAGTCAATGTAAAAATGAATACTGGATGTGTTACTTGCAAGCTGTAATAGCTCAGTTGGGAGAGAGTTAGACTGTAGATCTGAAGGTTCCTGGTTCAAACCTGTGATTCGGCAGTTGAAATGAGGTACAGACAACCGTATGACTCTCAAGCTGATCTCACTGTGGGATGAACTGTATGGGTTTTTGTTTAAGAACTAACAATACATTGAAAAATACATTCTGGATGTGTCACTTACAAGTAAACAAACAAAAAAGCAGTGTGAATTGTCTGGAGCCAGTGGCTCAGTGTGTTAGAACACTGTCCACATGTTTGGGAGATGGTGAGTTCAAACCCCGAATAAATCTTTATTTTCAAGACCAATTTCAGAAGAAGAAAACAAACAAAAAAGCAGTGTGCATTGTCTGGAGCCAGTGGCTCAGTGTGTTAGAACGCTGCCACATGATCGGGAGATGGTGAGTCGGCAGTAGAAATGAGGTACAGACAACCGTATGACTCTCAAGCTGATCTCACTGCGGGATGAACTGTATGTGTTTATGTTTAAGAACTAACAATGCATTGAAAAATACATTCTGGATGTGTCACTTACAAGCCGAAATAGCTCAGTTGGAAGAGCATTAGACTGAAGATCTAAACGCCCCTAGTTCAATCCTGTGTTTCGGCAGTTGAAATGAGTTACCAAAAACTGTATATCGTTTCGGAAGACTTACTATAATATGTTGTTTTTCATGATTTTGAAGGATAAAAAAAGACATACTATAGTTCATGGGTTTGGAAGACATACATGTGTACTTCATGATTTGGAGGATTAAAAAATATCAGCCAAACACTCAACTATTTACTGTGAAGTTTTCCTTTCCACACTCACATCAAGTGGCCTGGAAATTCCAGCTGAACTGTGTGCCGCTAAGTGGCCCAGCGGATAAGTCACAAGTTATCTGTAGAGTACCTTGTAGAATTGTGCTAGTTCAAACCCAACACACTCAGTAGGAAGATGCTGGTTTTTGACGTGCCAATCATTCTGATTGACAGATTCCTTGGCCAATCAGATCGGTCTGCCTTCAGCCAATCCTAGGGCTCCTTACATTGTCTCGTCCAATCAAATGGTCGCAGACCCGGACCACTTCCTTGTTTATAACTGGATGAAATACTCTGACCTGTTTTAGATTTATAGTGATTCTTCAACTTAATTTTCTTCATTTTCACAGTTTTTGACGTTTTATTAATATAATTGATCATTCTAGATCACTGCTAGATCTGTAACAATCTTCTCTTATGGGGTTAGGGTTAGGGTTAGGGTTAGGGTTAGGGTTAGGGTTAGGGTTAGGTTTAGGTTCCACAGGTTAATAAAGTGTAAATGTGGGGGTCCTTGACAAGAAAAGGTTTGGGAACCACTGTTGTAGAGGGACTATAGAATAGATAGATGTTGATAGTATTAAGTTAGTTACTTTGACAGTGTACAAATGGAACCGGTTTTCAGCAGGTCAAATGAGGTACAGAAAACCATATGACTCCCAGGCTGATCTCACTGGGGGAAAACTGTATGAGTTTATTTGTTTAAGAACTAACAATCAATTGAAAAATATATTCTGGATGTGACACTTACAAGCCAAATTAGCGCATTTGGTAGAGCATTAGACTGAAGATCTAAAGGTCCCTGGTTCAATCCAGGCTTTCGGCAGTTGAAATGAGGTACAGAAAATCCTACGACTCTTAGGCTGATCTCACTGGGTGAAAAACTTTATGAGTTTTTTTGTTTAAGAAGTAACAAGTAACAGTCAATGTAAAAATGAATACTGGATGTGTTACTTGCAAGCTGTAATAGCTCAGTTGGGAGAGCGTTAGACTGTAGATCTGAAGGTTCCTGGTTCAAACCTGTGATTCGGCAGTTGAAATGAGGTACAGACAACTGTATGACTCTCAAGCTGATCTCACTGTGGGATGAACTGTATGGGTTTTTGTTTAAGAAC
Organism: Protomyctophum parallelum; assembly: GCF_964188405.1. Classification (NCBI taxonomy): domain Eukaryota; kingdom Metazoa; phylum Chordata; class Actinopteri; order Myctophiformes; family Myctophidae; genus Protomyctophum; species Protomyctophum parallelum. Next base: position 44,030,084 of record NC_139708.1, read on the forward strand.
TAACAATACATTGAAAAATACATTCTGGATGTGTCACTTACAAGCAAACAAACAAAAAAGCAGTGTGAATTGTCTGGAGCCAGTGGCTCAGTGTGTTAGAACACTGTCCACATGTTTGGGAGATGGTGAGTTCAAACCCCAAATAAGTCTTTATTTTCAAGACCAATTTCAGAAGAAGAAAAAAACAAAAAAGCAGTGTGAATTGTCTGGAGCCAGTGGCTCAGTGTGTTAGAACGCTGCCACATGATCGGGAGATGGTGAGTCGGCAGTAGAAATGAGGTACAGACAACCGTATGACTCTCAAGCTGATCTCACTGCGGGATGAACTGTATGAGTTTATGTTTAAGAACTAACAATGCATTGAAAAATACATTCTGGATGTGTCACTTACAAGCCGAAATAGCTCAGTTGGAAGAGCATTAGACTGAAGATCTAAACGTCCCTAGTTCAATCCTGTGTTTCGGCAGTTGAAATGAGTTACCAAAAACTGTATATAGTTTCGGAAGACTTACTATAATATGTTGTTTTTCATGATTTTGAAGGATAAAAAAAGACATACTATAGTTCATGGGTTTGGAAGACATACATATGTGTACTTCATGATTTGGAGGATTAAAAAATATCAGCCAAACACTCAACTATTTACTGTGAAGTTTTCCTTTCCACACTGACATCAAGTGGCCTGGAAATTCCAGCTGAACTGTGTGCCGCTAAGTGGCCCAGCAGATAAATCACAAGTTATCTGTAGAGTACCTTGTAGAATTGTGCTACTTCAAACCCAACACACTCAGTAGGAAGATGCTGGTTTTTGACGTGCCAATCATTCTGATTGACAGATTCCTTGGCCAATCAGATCGGTCTGCCTTCAGCCAATCCTAGGGCTCCTTACATTGTCTCGTCCAATCAAATGGTCGCAGACCCGGACCACTTCCTTGTTTATAACTGGATGAAATACTCTGACCTGTTTTAGATTTATAGTGATTCTTCAACTTCATTTTCTTCATTTTCACAGTTTTTGACATTTTATTAATATAATTGATCATTCTAGATCACTGCTAGATCTGTAACAATCTTCTCTTATGGGGTTAGGGTTAGGGTTAGGGTTAGGGTTAGGTTCAGGTTCCGGTTCCACAGGTTAATAAAGTGTAAATGTGGGGGTCCTTGACAAGAAAAGGTTTGGGAACCACTGTTGTAGAGGGACTATAGAATAGATAGATGTTGATAGTATTAAGTTAGTTACTTTGACAGTGTACAAATGGAACCGGTTTTCAGCAGGTCAAATGAGGTACAGAAAACCATATGACTCCCAGGCTGATCTCACTGGGGGAAAACTGTATGAGTTTATTTGTTTAAGAACTAACAATCAATTGAAAAATATATTCTGGATGTGACACTTACAAGCCAAATTAGCGCATTTGGTAGAGCATTAGACTGAAGATCTAAAGGTCCCTGGTTCAATCCAGCCTTTCGGCAGTTGAAATGAGGTACAGAAAATCCTACGACTCTTAGGCTGATCTCACTGGGTGAAAAACTTTATGAGTTTTTTTGTTTAAGAAGTAACAAGTAACAGTCAATGTAAAAATAAATACTGGATGTGTTACTTGCAAGCTGTAATAGCTCAGTTGGGAGAGCGTTATACTGTAGATCTGAAGGTTCCTGGTTCAAACCTGTGATTCGGCAGTTGAAATGAGGTACAGACAACCGTATGACTCTCAAGCTGATCTCACTGTGGGATGAACTGTATGAGTTTTTGTTTAAGAACTAACAATACATTGAAAAATACATTCTGGATGTGTCACTTACAAGCAAACAAACAAAAAAGCAGTGTGAAATGTCTGCAGCCAGTGGCTCAGTGTGTTAGAACACTGTCCACATGTTTGGGAGATGGTGAGTTCAAACCCCAAATAAGTCTTTATTTTCAAGACCAATTTCAGAAGAAGAAAACAAACAAAAAAGCAGTGTGAATTGTCTGGAGCCAGTGGCTCAGTGTGTTAGAACGCTGCCACATGATCGGGAGATGGTGAGTCGGCAGTAGAAATGAGGTACAGACAACCGTATGACTCAAGCTGATCTCACTGCGGGATGAACTATATGAGTTTATGTTTAAGAACTAACAATGCATTGAAAAATACATTCTCGATGTGTCACTTACAAGCCGAAATAGCTCAGTTGGAAGAGCATTAGACTGAAGATCTAAATGTCCCTAGTTCAATCCTGTGTTTCGGCAGTTGAAATGAGTTACCAAAAACTGTATATAGTTTCGGAAGACTTACGATAATATGTTGTTTTTCATGATTTTGAAGGATTAAAAAAGACATAGCCTACTATAGTTCATGGGTTTGGAAGACATACATGTGTACTTCATGATTTGGAGGATTAAAAAATATCAGCCAAACACTCAACTATTTACTGTGAAGTTTTCCTTTCCACACTGACATCAAGTGGCCTGGAAATTCCAGCTGAACTGTGTGCCGCTAAGTGGCCCAGCGGATAAATCACAAGTTATCTGTAGAGTACCTTGTAGAATTGTGCTAGTTCAAACCCAACACACTCAGTAGGAAGGTGCTGGTTTTTGACATGCCAATCATTCTGATTGACAGATTCCTTGGCCAATCAGATCGGTCTGCCTTCAGCCAATCCTAGGGCTCCTTACATTGTCTCGTCCAATCAAATGGTCGCAGACCCGGACCACTTCCTTGTTTATAACTGGATGAAATACTCTGACCTGTTTTAGATTTATAGTGATTCTTCAACTTAATTTTCTTCATTTTCACAGTTTTTGACGTTTTATTAATATAATTGATCATTCTAGATCACTGCTAGATCTGTAACAATCTTCTCTTATGGGGTTAGGGTTAGGGTTAGGGTTAGGGTTAGGTTCAGGTTCAGGTTCAGGTTCAGGTTCAGGTTCCGGTTCCACAGGTTAATAAAGTGTAAATGTGGGGGTCCTTGACAAGAAAAGGTTTGGGAACCACTGTTGTAGAGGGACTATAGAATAGATATATGTTGATAGTATTAAGTTAGTTACTTTGACAGTGTACAAATGGAACCAGTTTTCAGCAGGTCAAATGAGGTACAGAAAACCATATGACTCCCAGGCTGATCTCACTGGGGGAAAACTGTATGAGTTTATTTGTTTAAGAACTAACAATCAATTGAAAAATATATTCTGGATGTGACACTTACAAGCCAAATTAGCGCATTTGGTAGAGCATTAGACTGAAGATCTAAAGGTCCCTGGTTCAATCCAGGCTTTCGGCAGTTGAAATGAGGTACAGAAAATCCTACGACTCTTAGGCTGATCTCACTGGGTGAAAAACTTTATACGTTTTTTTTTAAGAAGTAACAAGTAACAGTCAATGTAAAAATAAATACTGGATGTGTTACTTGCAAGCTGTAATAGCTCAGTTGGGAGAGCGTTAGACTGTAGATCTGAAGGTTCCTGGTTCAAACCTGTGATTCGGCAGTTGAAATGAGGTACAGACAACCGTATGACTCTCAAGCTGATCTCACTGTGGGATGAACTGTATGAGTTTTTGTTTAAGAACTAACAATACATTGAAAAATACATTCTGGATGTGTCACTTACAAGCAAACAAACAAAAAAGCAGTGTGAATTGTCTGGAGCCAGTCGCTCAGTGTGTTAGAACACTGTCCACATGTTTGGGAGATGGTGAGTTCAAACCCCAAATAAGTCTTTATTTTCAAGACCAATTTCAGAAGAAGAAAAAAACAAAAAAGCAGTGTGAATTGTCTGGAGCCAGTGGCTCAGTGTGTTAGAACGCTGCCACATGATCGGGAGATGGTGAGTCGGCAGTAGAAATGAGGTACAGACAACCGTATGACTCTCAAGCTGATCTCACTGCGGGATGAACTGTATGAGTTTATGTTTAAGAACTAACAATGCATTGAAAAATACATTCTGGATGTGTCACTCACAAGCCGAAATAGCTCAGTTGGAAGAGCATTAGACTGAAGATCTAAACGTCCCTAGTTCAATCCTGTGTTTCGGCAGTTGAAATGAGTTACCAAAAACTGTATATAGTTTCGGAAGACTTACTATAATATGTTGTTTTTCATGATTTTGAAGGATAAAAAAAGACATACTATAGTTCATGGGTTTGGAAGACATACATGTGTACTTCATGATTTGGAGGATTAAAAAATATCAGCCAAACACTCAACTATTTACTGTGAAGTTTTCCTTTCCACACTGACATCAAGTGGCCTGGAAATTCCAGCTGAACTGTGTGCCGCTAAGTGGCCCAGCGGATAAATCACAAGTTATCTGTAGAGTACCTTGTAGAATTGTGCTACTTCAAACCCAACACACTCAGTAGGAAGATGCTGGTTTTTGACGTGCCAATCATTCTGATTGACAGATTCCTTGGCCAATCAGATCGGTCTGCCTTCAGCCAATCCTAGGGCTCCTTACATTGTCTCGTCCAATCAAATGGTCGCAGACCCGGACCACTTCCTTGTTTATAACTGGATGAAATACTCTGACCTGTTTTAGATTTATAGTGATTCTTCAACTTAATTTTCTTCATTTTCACAGTTTTTGACGTTTTATTAATATAATTGATCATTCTAGATCACTGCTAGATCTGTAACAATCTTCTCTTATGGGGTTAGGGTTAGGGTTTGGGGTTGGGGTTGGGGTTAGGGTTAGGGTTAGGGTTAGGGTTAGGGTTAGGGTTAGGGTTAGGGTTAGGTTCAGGTTCCGGTTCCACAGGTTAATAAAGTGTAAATGTGGGGGTCCTTGACAAGAAAAGGTTTGGGAACCACTGTTGTAGAGGGACTATAGAATAGATAGATGTTGATAGTATTAAGTTAGTTACTTTGACAGTGTACAAATGGAACCGGTTTTCAGCAGGTCAAATGAGGTACAGAAAACCATATGACTCCCAGGCTGATCTCACTGGGGGAAAACTGTATGAGTTTATTTGTTTAAGAACTAACAATCAATTGAAAAATATATTCTGGATGTGACACTTACAAGCCAAATTAGCGCATTTGGTAGAGCATTAGACTGAAGATCTAAAGGTCCCTGGTTCAATCCAGGCTTTCGGCAGTTGAAATGAGGTACAGAAAATCCTACGACTCTTAGGCTGATCTCACTGGGTGAAAAACTTTTTTTTTTTTTTTTTAAGAAGTAACAAGTAACAGTCAATGTAAAAATAAATACTGGATGTGTTACTTGCAAGCTGTAATAGCTCAGTTGGGAGAGAGTTAGACTGTAGATCTGAAGGTTCCTGGTTCAAACCTGTGATTCGGCAGTTGAAATGAGGTACAGACAACCGTATGACTCTCAAGCTGATCTCACTGTGGGATGAACTGTATGAGTTTTTGTTTAAGAACTAACAATACATTGAAAAATACATTCTGGATGTGTCACTTACAAGCAAACAAACAAAAAAGCAGTGTGAATTGTCTGGAGCCAGTGGCTCAGTGTGTTAGAACACTGTCCACATGTTTGGGAGATGGTGAGTTCAAACCCCAAATAAGTCTTTATTTTCAAGACCAATTTCAGAAGAAGAAAACAAACAAAAAAGCAGTGTGAATTGTCTGGAGCCAGTGGCTCAGTGTGTTAGAACGCTGCCACATGATCGGGAGATGGTGAGTCGGCAGTAGAAATGAGGTACAGACAACCGTATGACTCTCAAGCTGATCTCACTGCGGGATGAACTATATGAGTTTATGTTTAAGAACTAACAATGCATTGAAAAATACATTCTGGATGTGTCACTTACAAGCCGAAATAGCTCAGTTGGAAGAGCATTAGACTGAAGATCTAAATGTCCCTAGTTCAATCCTGTGTTTCGGCAGTTGAAATGAGTTACCAAAAACTGTATATAGTTTCGGAAGACTTACGATAATATGTTGTTTTTCATGATTTTGAAGGATTAAAAAAGACATACTATAGTTCATGGGTTTGGAAGACATACATGTGTACTTCATGATTTGGAGGATTACAAAATATCAGCCAAACACTCAACTATTTACTGTGAAGTTTTCCTTTCCACACTGACATCAAGTGGCCTGGAAATTCCAGCTGAACTGTGTGCTGCTAAGTGGCCCAGCGGATAAATCACAAGTTATCTGTAGAGTACCTTGTAGAATTGTGCTAGTTCAAACCCAACACACTCAGTAGGAAGGTGCTGGTTTTTGACATGCCAATCATTCTGATTGACAGATTCCTTGGCCAATCAGATCGGTCTGCCTTCAGCCAATCCTAGGGCTCCTTACATTGTCTCGTCCAATCAAATGGTCGCAGACCCGGACCACTTCCTTGTTTATAACTGGATGAAATACTCTGACCTGTTTTAGATTTATAGTGATTCTTCAACTTAATTTTCTTCATTTTCACAGTTTTTGACGTTTTATTAATATAATTGATCATTCTAGATCACTGCTAGATCTGTAACAATCTTCTCTTATGGGTTCAGGTTCAGGTTCAGGTTCAGGTTCAGGTTCAGGTTCAGGTTCAGGTTCAGGTTCAGGTTCAGGTTCAGGTTCAGGTTCAGGTTCAGGTTCAGGTTCAGGTTCAGGTTCAGGTTCAGGTTCAGGTTCAGGTTCAGGTTCAGGTTCAGGTTCAGGTTCAGGTTCAGGTTCCACAGGTTAATAAAGTGTAAATGTGGGGGTCCTTGACAAGAAAAGGTTTGGGAACCACTGTTGTAGAGGGACTATAGAATAGATAGATGTTGATAGTATTAAGTTAGTTACTTTGACAGTGTACAAATGGAACCGGTTTTCAGCAGGTCAAATGAGGTACAGAAAACCATATGACTCCCAGGCTGATCTCACTGGGGGAAAACTGTATGAGTTTATTTGTTTAAGAACTAACAATCAATTGAAAAATATATTCTGGATGTGACACTTACAAGCCAAATTAGCGCATTTGGTAGAGCATTAGACTGAAGATCTAAAGGTCCCTGGTTCAATCCAGGCTTTCGGCAGTTGAAATGAGGTACAGAAAATCCTACGACTCTTAGGCTGATCTCACTGGGTGAAAAACTTTTTTTTTTTTTTTTTAAGAAGTAACAAGTAACAGTCAATGTAAAAATAAATACTGGATGTGTTACTTGCAAGCTGTAATAGCTCAGTTGGGAGAGAGTTAGACTGTAGATCTGAAGGTTCCTGGTTCAAACCTGTGATTCGGCAGTTGAAATGAGGTACAGACAACCGTATGACTCTCAAGCTGATCTCACTGTGGGATGAACTGTATGAGTTTTTGTTTAAGAACTAACAATACATTGAAAAATACATTCTGGATGTGTCACTTACAAGCAAACAAACAAAAAAGCAGTGTGAATTGTCTGGAGCCAGTGGCTCAGTGTGTTAGAACACTGTCCACATGTTTGGGAGATGGTGAGTTCAAACCCCAAATAAGTCTTTATTTTCAAGACCAATTTCAGAAGAAGAAAACAAACAAAAAAGCAGTGTGAATTGTCTGGAGCCAGTGGCTCAGTGTGTTAGAACGCTGCCACATGATCGGGAGATGGTGAGTCGGCAGTAGAAATGAGGTACAGACAACCGTATGACTCTCAAGCTGATCTCACTGCGGGATGAACTATATGTTTATGTTTAAGAACTAACAATGCATTGAAAAATACATTCTGGATGTGTCACTTACAAGCCGAAATAGCTCAGTTGGAAGAGCATTAGACTGAAGATCTAAATGTCCCTAGTTCAATCCTGTGTTTCGGCAGTTGAAATGAGTTACCAAAAACTGTATATAGTTTCGGAAGACTTACGATAATATGTTGTTTTTCATGATTTTGAAGGATTAAAAAAGACATACTATAGTTCATGGGTTTGGAAGACATACATGTGTACTTCATGATTTGGAGGATTACAAAATATCAGCCAAACACTCAACTATTTACTGTGAAGTTTTCCTTTCCACACTGACATCAAGTGGCCTGGAAATTCCAGCTGAACTGTGTGCTGCTAAGTGGCCCAGCGGATAAATCACAAGTTATCTGTAGAGTACCTTGTAGAATTGTGCTAGTTCAAACCCAACACACTCAGTAGGAAGGTGCTGGTTTTTGACATGCCAATCATTCTGATTGACAGATTCCTTGGCCAATCAGATCGGTCTGCCTTCAGCCAATCCTAGGGCTCCTTACATTGTCTCGTCCAATCAAATGGTCGCAGACCCGGACCACTTCCTTGTTTATAACTGGATGAAATACTCTGACCTGTTTTAGATTTATAGTGATTCTTCAACTTAATTTTCTTCATTTTCACAGTTTTTGACGTTTTATTAATATAATTGATCATTCTAGATCACTGCTAGATCTGTAACAATCTTCTCTTATGGGTTCAGGTTCAGGTTCAGGTTCAGGTTCAGGTTCAGGTTCAGGTTCAGGTTCAGGTTCAGGTTCAGGTTCAGGTTCAGGTTCAGGTTCAGGTTCAGGTTCAGGTTCAGGTTCAGGTTCAGGTTCAGGTTCAGGTTCAGGTTCAGGTTCCACAGGTTAATAAAGGGCGCTTTCACACCCAAAGTTCGCTTAGAAGGTCCGGATCAAGGACCAAGGACCAAATATTAGCATTTTGATTTTGGTCCGTTTGGCGTTCACACTGGACTTTGTAAAGCGTACCAAATATGTAAACAAATGACACGTGGACATGTTAAGCGAACCAAATAGTGAGGGGGAAAAGAACATGAGGGGAAATCATTGTCTACAAATTTTGGGGCAACCTTCAGTCACACAGAGAGAAGAGAACAGCAACATGACAGGCAGCAACAACTTGCTATTGCATTCATTCATATTAATTATTTTATTAGCCAAATAAGAGCAACAGATGAACAGAGGAGTAGGTGTTTGAACAATAATGTGCTTGCTGACAATTCACGGAGATGTATAGCCTACAACAAGGTATCCCCGATAAAAAGGACTTTTCTTCCATGTACCTTAACCCGATTAGATATATATTTCTGCGCATCAAATCGGCGGGCATTTCCATGTCATCTTATGGTTTAAACTTGAAGGTGGTCAGTTAGTATTGAGCTTCAAGTCAGAACAGCTCCGCTGCAGCTAATTGAGTAATTGAGTTGACCTAGTTTTACGTCTTTTGCTATAGTGATCGTGATGTAATCAATGAATCATTTGGGACCACCTGTGTATAGCCTATTTAACATTAAATATTTCTCTGTCTCTCCCCCTCATGTACACACACACACACACACACACATGAAGACTCACATGCTTTGTCATAACTTGCGTGGCGGCGGCACATGCTTAAAATAAAACAGCCTGTCGGAGTGGACCAATAGCAGCTAGCTGCAGCCTCGCCAAAAGCCAAAAACAACGAAGCCTGTTTAGCAGAAAACACCTCCCGAGGCAACAGAACAGAGAAGACAAAAAAATATATATAGTTTGATTCACACCGTCAGCTTGTTCTTTTGTTGTTCTCACTGTCTTTGTCATTGCATCGCTTTGATTACGTTAATGGACTTCTGGTATCGTCGCATTATTATTAGTAGTCTATTTGAGAAAGCCCATCAAGTCAAGGGTTGCCTTTAGTCTTAAAGAAAGAGAATAATGACTGTGCTGGCATTATATAGCCTACTGTATAGCCTAGGCTATACAAGTCAAGCATTATAGCCTAGGCAATACTATTTTGATCAACTCACATCAATAATACCGGGTGAAAGAAATATGTCACATATTGTACAATAGCCTATGAAGTTAATATAGGCTATATTTAATGGTTTGCACTGCAATGACATGACAATGATCTGAAAAATGAATGAAAATCTATTGTGCCGTGCCGTCGCCCCGGATCGCACACAAATAAAATAAATTGCCAAGACCACTAACATTTTATTTAGGCATATCTCGCTCATTTCTTATGCGATTTTTAAAATTTAAATATCACCATAATCCTTGGGAACTCTACTTTCAATTGGTGTTGTCAGCCCAGACTGTATTGTCTTCCAATCTAACGATATAGTCACATTACGCACAGGTGCGCACAGGGGCTGCATGCGTCTTCCTGTGCCGTCATTACGAGAGAGAGAGAGAGAGAGAGAGAGAGAGAGAGAGAGAGAGAGAGAGAGCGCATAGTCTGATATAGGCTATATTAAAGGCCTGTAGATATAATTGCTTGCATGCGCTGAGAGAGAGATGCGCTCCAAATTTACCATACCGTACATACCATTCCGTGTACATCTGTACAACTTGTACATCTGTTATTTTTGCGCATGTGAACCACGCTGCCATTACATTTGCGCTGCGCAGTGCGCCTCGACATATATGCGTCTACTATTAAAATCAGACTGTCAGCTCAATAGTGATCCCCGTAAAAAAGACATGCTTTTATAACTAATTATTAATGCAGCCTCACAACTGCCGACGCCCGACGGCTATTTTGGCTATCGTACTGTATTTGGTCCTCTATAAAGTCCGAATGCGTTCACACCAGTAACGAACCGCACCGTGGTTCGTTTGGAAGCGAACCGAGTTCGGCCTTTTTTAGCGGACCATGGTTCGTTTCTTTGATCCGCACCAGAGTTCGTATGCACGTTCACACCAACCGAACCAAAGGGGTAAGCGGACCATGGTTCGTTTTAAACGAACCAAACATGTCCGGTGTGAAAGCGCCCAAAGTGTAAATGTGGGGGTCCTTGACAAGAAAAGGTTTGGGAACCACTGTTGTAGAGGGACTATAGAATAGATAGATGTTGATAGTATTAAGTTAGGGCGCTTTCACACCCAAAGTTCGCTTAGAAGGTCCGGATCAAGGACCAAGGACCAAATATTTGCATTTTGATTTTGGTCCGTTTGGTGTTCACACTGGACTTTGTAAAGCGTACCAAATATGTAAACAAATGACACGTGGACATGTTAAGCGAACCAAATAGTGAGGGGGAAAAGAACATGAGGGGAAATCACTGTCTACAATTTTTGGGGCAACCTTCAGTCACACAGAGAGAGAAGAGAACAGCAACATGACAGGCAGCAACAACTTGCTATTGCATTCATTCTTATTAATTATTGTATTAGCCAAATAAGAGCAACAGATGAACAGAGGAGCAGGTGTTTGAACAATAATGTGCTTGCTGCTGAATGCTGATGCATAAATTCACGGAGACGTATAGCCTACAACAAGGTATCCCCGATAAAAAGGACTTTTCTTCCATGTGTGCACCTTCACCCATGTTATTTCTGCGCATCAAATCGGCGCCGCGGCGGACATTTCCATGTCATCTTATGGTTTGGTCAGTTGGTTATTGAGCTTCAAGTCAGAACAGCTCCGCTGCAGCTAATTGAGTTGACCTAGTTTTACGTCTTTTGCTATAGTGATGTAATCAATTAATCATTTGGGACCACCTGTGTATAGCTTATTTAACATTGGCTTTTTCTCGATACCTGCGGCCTGCGCGACATGGATGATTTTAAATATTTCTCTGTCTCTGCGTCTCTCCCATATAAATATATGGGTCTCTCCCCCAGTCCCCTCATGTGCGTGCGCGCCCACGCGCCCGCACACACACACACACACACAAAAAGGAGGGGACACGAGTTGAAAGAGAAACTCGCATGAAGACTCATGCATCGCAGATTCGCATGCTTTGTCATAACTTTGCATGGCGGCGGCCAGCGCATGCTTAAAATAAACAGATCTACAAGCTTACATCGTGTGCCATACCGTACACCATTCCATGTCGATAACTTGTACATTTTGCGCATGTGAACCTCGTATGCTGCGCTGCGCCTCGACATATAGCCTACTGTATGCGTCTACTATTAAAATCAGACTGTCAGCTGTCATATGATCCCCGTAAAAAAAGACATGCTTTTATAACTATAATTATTAATGCAGCCTCACAACTGCCGACGCCCGACGGCTATTTTGCCTATCGTCCTGTATTTGGTCCTCTATAAAGTCCGAATGCATTCACACCAGTAACGAAGCGCACCGTGGTTCGTTTGGAAGCGAACCGAGTCCGGCCTTTTTTAGCGGACCATGGTTCGTTTCTTTGATCCGCACCAGAGTTCGTATGCACGTTCACACCAACCGAACCAAAGGGGTAAGCGGACCATGGTTCGTTTTAAACGAACCAAACATGTCCGGTGTGAAAGCGCCCTTAGTTACTTTGACAGTGTACAAATGGAACCGGTTTTCAGCAGGTCAAATGAGGTACAGAAAACCATATGACTCCCAGGCTGATCTCACTGGGGGAAAACTGTATGAGTTTATTTGTTTAAGAACTAACAATCAATTGAAAAATATATTCTGGATGTGACACTTACAAGCCAAATTAGCGCATTTGGTAGAGCATTAGACTGAAGATCTAAAGGTCCCTGGTTCAATCCAGGCTTTCGGCAGTTGAAATGAGGTACAGAAAATCCTACGACTCTTAGGCTGATCTCACTGGGTGAAAAACTTTTTTTTTTTTTTTTTAAGAAGTAACAAGTAACAGTCAATGTAAAAATAAATACTGGATGTGTTACTTGCAAGCTGTAATAGCTCAGTTGGGAGAGAGTTAGACTGTAGATCTGAAGGTTCCTGGTTCAAACCTGTGATTCGGCAGTTGAAATGAGGTACAGACAACCGTATGACTCTCAAGCTGATCTCACTGTGGGATGAACTGTATGAGTTTTTGTTTAAGAACTAACAATACATTGAAAAATACATTCTGGATGTGTCACTTACAAGCAAACAAACAAAAAAGCAGTGAGAATTGTCTGGAGCCAGTGGCTCAGTGTGTTAGAACACTGTCCACATGTTTGGGAGATGGTGAGTTCAAACCCCAAATAAGTCTTTATTTTCAAGACCAATTTCAGAAGAAGAAAACAAACAAAAAAGCAGTGTGAATTGTCTGGAGCCAGTGGCTCAGTGTGTTAGAACGCTGCCACATGATCGGGAGATGGTGAGTCGGCAGTAGAAATGAGGTACAGACAACCGTATGACTCTCAAGCTGATCTCACTGCGGGATGAACTATATGAGTTTATGTTTAAGAACTAACAATGCATTGAAAAATACATTCTGGATGTGTCACTTACAAGCCGAAATAGCTCAGTTGGAAGAGCATTAGACTGAAGATCTAGATGTCCCTAGTTCAATCCTGTGTTTCGGCAGTTGAAATGAGTTACCAAAAACTGTATATAGTTTCGGAAGACTTACGATAATATGTTGTTTTTCATGATTTTGAAGGATTAAAAAAGACATACTATAGTTCATGGGTTTGGAAGACATACATGTGTACTTCATGATTTGGAGGATTACAAAATATCAGCCAAACACTCAACTATTTACTGTGAAGTTTTCCTTTCCACACTGACATCAAGTGGCCTGGAAATTCCAGCTGAACTGTGTGCTGCTAAGTGGCCCAGCGGATAAATCACAAGTTATCTGTAGAGTACCTTGTAGAATTGTGCTAGTTCAAACCCAACACACTCAGTAGGAAGGTGCTGGTTTTTGACATGCCAATCATTCTGATTGACAGATTCCTTGGCCAATCAGATCGGTCTGCCTTCAGCCAATCCTAGGGCTCCTTACATTGTCTCGTCCAATCAAATGGTCGCAGACCCGGACCACTTCCTTGTTTATAACTGGATGAAATACTCTGACCTGTTTTAGATTTATAGTGATTCTTCAACTTAATTTTCTTCATTTTCACAGTTTTTGACGTTTTATTAATATAATTGATCATTCTAGATCACTGCTAGATCTGTAACAATCTTCTCTTATGGGTTCAGGTTCAGGTTCAGGTTCAGGTTCAGGTTCAGGTTCAGGTTCAGGTTCAGGTTCAGGTTCAGGTTCAGGTTCAGGTTCAGGTTCAGGTTCAGGTTCAGGTTCAGGTTCAGGTTCAGGTTCAGGTTCAGGTTCAGGTTCAGGTTCAGGTTCAGGTTCAGGTTCAGGTTCCACAGGTTAATAAAGTGTAAATGTGGGGGTCCTTGACAAGAAAAGGTTTGGGAACCACTGTTGTAGAGGGACTATAGAATAGATAGATGTTGATAGTATTAAGTTAGTTACTTTGACAGTGTACAAATGGAACCGGTTTTCAGCAGGTCAAATGAGGTACAGAAAACCATATGACTCCCAGGCTGATCTCACTGGGGGAAAACTGTATGAGTTTATTTGTTTAAGAACTAACAATCAATTGAAAAATATATTCTGGATGTGACACTTACAAGCCAAATTAGCGCATTTGGTAGAGCATTAGACTGAAGATCTAAAGGTCCCTGGTTCAATCCAGGCTTTCGGCAGTTGAAATGAGGTACAGAAAATCCTACGACTCTTAGGCTGATCTCACTGGGTGAAAAACTTTATGAGTTTTTTTGTTTAAGAAGTAACAAGTAACAGTCAATGTAAAAATAAATACTGGATGTGTTACTTGCTAGCTGTAATAGCTCAGTTGGGAGAGCGTTAGACTGTAGATCTGAAGGTTCCTGGTTCAAACCTGTGATTCGGCAGTTGAAATGAGGTACAGACAACCGTATGACTCTCAAGCTGATCTCACTGTGGGATGAACTGTATGAGTTTTTGTTTAAGAACTAACAATACATTGAAAAATACATTCTGGATTTGTCACTTACAAGCAAACAAACAAAAAAGCACTTTGCTTTCCACACTTACATCAAATAGCACAAAAGAGCTGTATAGTAGTATCCAGCAGTTAGCTCAGTGTGATGAGAGGCTGTCCTTGGGAGCCACAGGTCCAGGGTTCAAATCCCACATTAGTCATAACTGTGACACTTTGCTTTGCACACTGATTTCCAGAAGGACAACTTTAAAGCAGCCCAGAAATTCACCATGTTTGTGTGCCTCAGTGGCCCAACGGATAAGTCAGATGATATCCGTAGTATACCTAGTAGAAGTGTGCTGGTTCAAACCCGACATACGACATGCAGTGTTCAAATCACCAACACCTAGAGTAGGCGTGTCCCAGTGGTCTTTCTTTACTGTGACACTTTGCTTTCCACACTTACATCAAATAGCACAAAAAAGCTGTGTAGTAGTATCCAGCAGTTAGCTCAGTGTGATGAGAGGCTGTCCTTGGGAGCCACAGGTCCAGGGTTCAAATCCCACATTAGTCATAACTGTGACACTTTGCTTTGCACACTGATTTCCAGAAGGACAACTTTAAAGCAGCCCAGAAATTCACCATGTTTGTGTGCCTCGGTGGCCCAACGGATAAGTCAGATGATATCTGTAGTATACCTAGTAGAAGTGTGCCGGTTCAAACCCGACATGCGGTGTTCAAATCACCAACACCTAGAGTATGCGTGTCCCAGTGGTCTTTCTTTACTGTGACACTTTGCTTTCCACACTTACATCAAATAGCACAAAAAAGCTGTGTAGTAGTATCCAGCAGTTAGCTCAGTGTGATGAGAGGCTGTCCTTGGGAGCCACAGGTCCAGTGTTCAAATCCCACTTTAGTCATAACTGTGACACTTTGCTTTGCACACTGATTTCCAGAAGGACAACTTTAAAGCAGCCCAGAAATTCACCATGTTTGTGTGCCTCGGTGGCCCAACGGATAAGTCAGATGATATCCGTAGTATACCTAGTAGAAGTGTGCCGGTTCAAACCCGACATGCGGTGTTCAAATCACCAACACCTAGAGTAGGCGTGTCCCAGCGGTCTTTCTTTACTGTGACACTTTGCTTTCCACACTTACATCAAATAGCACAAAAAAGCTGTGTAGTAGTATCCAGCAGTTAGCTCAGTGTGATGAGAGGCTGTCCTTGGGAGCCACAGGTCCAGGGTTCAAATCCCACATTAGTCATAACTGTGACACTTTGCTTTGCACACTGATTTCCAGAAGGACAACTTTAAAGCAGCCCAGAAATTCAACATGATTGTGTGCCTCAATGGCCCAGCGGATAAGTCAAATGATATCCGTAGTATACCTAGTAGAAGTGTGCCGGTTCAAACCCGACATACTCCTAGTAGGCGGTGATGGTTCAAATCACTGACACTTAGAGTAGGAGTGGCCCAGTGGATAAATCAGATGATATCCATAGTCCGCACCTAGTACAAGGTGCGGGGTTCAGGTAGGAGGAGAGTAGCGTGGGCAGGTAGGAGGAGATTAGTGGGGTCAGGTAGGAGGAGAGTAAGGTGGTCAGGTAGGTGGGGGGTCAGGTAGGAGGAGAGCAGGGTGGTCAGGTAGGAGGAGAGTCGGGTTCAGGTAGGAGGAGAGCAGGGTGGTCAGGTAGGAGGAGAGTCGGGTTCAGGTAGGAGGAGAGCAGGGTGGTCAGGTAGGAGCAGAGTAGGAAGGGGAGGAGCCAGGCAGGAGGAGAGCAGGAAGGCAAGGGGCCAGGCAGGAGCAGAGTAGGAAGGGGAGGGGGCAGGCAGGGGGAGAGTAGGAAGGGGAGGGGCCAGGCAGGGGGAGAGTAGGAAGGTGAGGGGCCTGGCAGGAGGAGAGTAGGAAGGGGAGGGGCCAGGCAGGAGGAGAGTAGGAAGGGGAGGGGCCAGGCAGGAGGAGAGTAGGAAGGGGAGGGGCCAGGCAGGAGGAGAGTAGGAAGGGGAGGGGCCAGGCAGGGGGAGAGTAGGAAGGGGAGGGGCCAGGCAGGAGGAGAGTAGGAAGGGGAGGGGCCAGGCAGGAGGAGAGTAGGAAGGGGAGGGGCCAGGCAGGGGGAGAGTAGGGTGGAGCCTGGCAGGAGGAGAGTAGGAAGGGGAGGGGCCTGGCAGGAGGAGAGTAGGAAGGGGAGGGGCCAGGCAGGGGGAGAGTAGGAAGGGGAGGGGCCAGGCAGGGGGAGAGTAGGAAGGGGAGGGGCCAGGCAGGGGGAGAGTAGGAAGGGGAGGGGCCAGGCAGGGGGAGAGTAGGAAGGGGAGGGGATGCAGAGAAGGCAGACGGGGTCTTCCTGATTTTTTTTAAATAATTTACTAAAAAAAAAAAAAAAAAAAAAAAAAAAAATCATAAAAAAAATCAGGAAGACCCCCTCTGCCTTCTCTGCATCCCCTCCCTACTCTCCCCCTGCCTGGCCCCTCCCCTCCCTACTCTCCCCTTGCCTGGCCCCTCCCTACTCTCCCCCTGCCTGGCCCCTCCCCTCCCTACTCTCCCCTTGCCTGGCCCCTCCCTACTCTCCCCCTGCCTGGCCCCTCCCCTCCCTACTCTCCCCCTGCCTGGCCCCTCCCCTCCCCTCCCCCTGCCTGGCCCCTCCCCTTCCTACTCTCCTCCTGCCAGGCCCCTCCCCTTCCTACTCTCCTCCTGCCTGGCCCCTCCCCTTCCTACTCTCACCCTGCCTGCCCCCTCCCCTTCCTACTCTCCGCCTGCCTGGCCCCTCCCCTTCCTACTCTCCTCCTGCCAGGCCCCTCCCCTTCCTACTCTCCCCCTGCCTGCCCCCTCCCCTTCCTACTCTGCTCCTGCCTGCCCCCTCCTCTTCCTACTCTGCTCCTGCCTGGCTCCTCCCCTTCCTGCTCTCCTCCTGCCTGGCCCCTCCCCTTCCTACTCTCCTCCTGCCTGGCCCCTCCCCTTCCTACTCTACTCCTGCCTGGCCCCTACCTACTCTCCCCCTGCCTGGCCCCTCCCCTTTCCTACTGACTGAACTCCGCCTCAGGCTACTGTCCTCCTACCTGACCACCCTGCTCTCCTCCTACCTGAACCCGACTCTCCTCCTGCCTGACCACCCTGCTCTCCTCCTACCTGACCCCCCACCTACCTGACCACCTTACTCTCCTCCTACCTGACCCCACTAATTTCCTCCTACCTGCCCACGCTACTCTCCTCCTACCTGAACCCCGCACCTTGTACTAGGTGCGGACTATGGATATCATCTGATTTATCCACTGGGCCACTCCTACTCTAAGTGTCAGTGATTTGAACCATCACCGCCTACTAGGAGTATGTCGGGTTTGAACCGGCACACTTCTACTAGGTATACTACGGATATCATTTGACTTATCCGCTGGGCCATTGAGGCACACAATCATGTTGAATTTCTGGGCTGCTTTAAAGTTGTCCTTCTGGAAATCAGTGTGCAAAGCAAAGTGTCACAGTTATGACTAATGTGGGATTTGAACCCTGGACCTGTGGCTCCCAAGGACAGCCTCTCATCACACTGAGCTAACTGCTGGATACTACTACACAGCTTTTTTGTGCTATTTGATGTAAGTGTGGAAAGCAAAGTGTCACAGTAAAGAAAGACCGCTGGGACACGCCTACTCTAGGTGTTGGTGATTTGAACACCGCATGTCGGGTTTGAACCGGCACACTTCTACTAGGTATACTACGGATATCATCTGACTTATCCGTTGGGCCACCGAGGCACACAAACATGGTGAATTTCTGGGCTGCTTTAAAGTTGTCCTTCTGGAAATCAGTGTGCAAAGCAAAGTGTCACAGTTATGACTAATGTGGGATTTGAACACTGGACCTGTGGCTCCCAAGGACAGCCTCTCATCACACTGAGCTAACTGCTGCATACTACTACACAGCTTTTTTGTGCTATTTGATGTAAGTGTGGAAAGCAAAGTGTCACAGTAAAGAAAGACCGCTGGGACACGCCTACTCTAGGTGTTGGTGATTTGAACACCGCATGTCGTATGTCGGGTTTGAACCGGCACACTTTTACTAGGTATACTACTGATATCATCTGACTTATCCGTTGGGCCACTGAGGCACACAAACATGGTGAATTTCTGGGCTGCTTTAAAGTTGTCCTTCTGGAAATCAGTGTGCAAAGCAAAGTGTCACAGTTATGACTAATGTGGGATTTGAACCCTGGACCTGTGGCTCTCAAGGACAGCCTCTCATCACACTGAGCTAACTGCTGGATACTACTACACAGCTTTTTTGTGCTATTTGATGTAAGTGTGGAAAGCAAAGTGTCACAGTAAAGAAAGACCGCTGGGACATGCCTACTCTAGGTGTTGGTGATTTGAACACCGCATGTCGTACGTCGGGTTTGAACCGGCACACTTCTACTAGGTATACTACGGATATCATCTGACTTATCCGTTGGGCCACTGAGGCACACAAACATGGTGAATTTCTGGGCTGCTTTAAAGTTGTCCTTCTGGAAATCAGTGTGCAAAGCAAAGTGTCACAGTTATGACTAATGTGGGATTTGAACCCTGGACCTGTGGCTCCCAAGGACAGCCTCTCATCACACTGAGCTAACTGCTGGATACTACTACACAGCTTTTTTTTGTGCTATTTGATGTAAGTGTGGAAAGCAAAGTGCTTTTTTGTTTGTTTGCTTGTAAGTGACAAATCCAGAATGTATTTTTCAATGTATGTGTTAGTTCTTAAACAAAAACTCATACAGTTCATCCCACAGTGAGATCAGCTTGAGAGTCATACGGTTGTCTGTACCTCATTTCTACTGCCGACTCACCATCTCCCGATCATGTGGCAGCGTTCTAACACACTGAGCCACTGGCTCCAGATAATGCACACTGCTTTTTTGTTTGTTTTCTTCTTCTGAAATTGATCTTAAAAATAAAGATTTATTTGGGGTTTGAACTCACCATCTCCCAAACATGTGGACAGTGTTCTAACACACTGAGCCACTGGCTCCAGACAATTCACACTGCTTTTTTGTTTGTTTGCTTGTAAGTGACACATCCAGAATGTATTTTTCAATGTATTGTTAGTTCTTAAACAAAAACCCATACAGTTCATCCCACAGTGAGATCAGCTTGAGAGTCATACGGTTGTCTGTACCTCATTTCAACTGCCGAATCACAGGTTTGAACCAGGAACCTTCAGATCTACAGTCTAAGGCTCTCCCAACTGAGCTATTACAGCTTGCAAGTAACACATCCAGTATTTATTTTTACATTGACTGTTACTTGTTACTTCTTAAACAAAAAAACTCATAAAGTTTTTCACCCAGTGAGATCAGCCTAAGAGTCGTAGGATTTTCTGTACCTCATTTCAACTGCCGAAAGCCTGGATTGAACCAGGGACCTTTAGATCTTCAGTCTAATGCTCTACCAAATGCGCTAATTTGGCTTGTAAGTGTCACATCCAGAATATATTTTTCAATTAATTGTTAGTTCTTAAACAAATAAACTCATACAGTTTTCCCCCAGTGAGATCAGCCTGGGAGTCATATGGTTTTCTGTACCTCATTTGACCTGCTGAAAACCGGTTCCATTTGTACACTGTCAAAGTAACTAACTTAATACTATCAACATCTATCTATTCTATAGTCCCTCTACAACAGTGGTTCCCAAACCTTTTCTTGTCAAGGACCCCCACATTTACACTTTATTAACCTGTGGAACCGGAACCGGAACCTGAACCTGAACCTGAACCTGAACCTGAACCTGAACCTAACCCTAACCCTAACCATAACCCTAACCCCATAAGAGAAGATTGTTACAGATCTAGCAGTGATCTAGAATGATCAATTATATTAATAAAACGTCAAAAACTGTGAAAATGAAGAAAATGAAGTTGAAGAATCACTATAAATCTAAAACAGGTCAGAGTATTTCATCCAGTTATAAACAAGGAAGTGGTCCGGGTCTGCGACCATTTGATTGGACGAGACAATGTAAGGAGCCCTAGGATTGGCTGAAGGCAGACCGATCTGATTGGCCAAGGAATCTGTCAATCAGAATGATTGGCACGTCAAAAACCAGCACCTTCCTACTGAGTGTGTTGGGTTTGAACTAGCACAATTCTACAAGGTACTCTACAGATAACTTGTGACTTATCCGCTGGGCCACTTAGCGGCACACAGTTCAGCTGGAATTTCCAGGCCACTTGATGTCAGTGTGGAAAGGAAAACTTCACAGTAAATAGTTGAGTGTTTGGCTGATATTTTTTAATCCTCCAAATCATGAAGTACACATGTATGTCTTCCAAACCCATGAACTATAGTATGTCTTTTTTTATCCTTCAAAATCATGAAAAACAACATATTATAGTAAGTCTTCCGAAACTATATAAAGTTTTTAGTAACTCATTTCAACTGCCGAAACACAGGATGAACTAGGGACGTTTAGATTTTCAGTCTAATGCTCTTCCAACTGAGCTATTTCGGCTTGTAAGTGACACATCCAGAATGTCTTTTTCAATGCATTGTTAGTTCTTAAACATAAACACATACAGTTCATCCCGCAGTGAGATCAGCTTGAGAGTCATACGGTTGTCTGTACCTCATTTCTACTGCCGACTCACCATCTCCCGATCATGTGGCAGCGTTCTAACACACTGAGCCACTGGCTCCAGACAATGCACACTGCTTTTTTGTTTGTTTTCTTCTTCTGAAATTGATCTTGAAAATAAAGATTTATTTGGGGTTTGAACTCACCATCTCCCAAACATGTGGACAGTGTTCTAACACACTGAGCCACTGGCTCCAGACAATTCACACTGCTTTTTTGTTTGTTTGCTTGTAAGTGACACATCCAGAATGTATTTTTCAATGTATTGTTAGTTCTTAAACAAAAACCCATACAGTTCATCCCACAGTGAGATCAGCTTGAGAGTCATACGGTTGTCTGTACCTCATTTCAACTGCCGAATCACAGGTTTGAACCAGGAACCTTCAGATCTACAGTCTAAGGCTCTCCCAACTGAGCTATTACAGCTTGCAAGTAACACATCCAGTATTTATTTTTACATTGACTGTTACTTGTTACTTCTTAAACAAAAAAACTCATAAAGTTTTTCACCCAGTGAGATCAGCCTAAGAGTCGTAGGATTTTCTGTACCTCATTTCAACTGCCGAAAGCCTGGATTGAACCAGGGACCTTTAGATCTTCAGTCTAATGCTCTACCAAATGCGCTAATTTGGCTTGTAAGTGTCACATCCAGAATATATTTTTCAATTAATTGTTAGTTCTTAAACAAATAAACTCATACAGTTTTCCCCCAGTGAGATCAGCCTGGGAGTCATATGGTTTTCTGTACCTCATTTGACCTGCTGAAAACCGGTTCCATTTGTACACTGTCAAAGTAACTAACTTAATACTATCAACATCTATCTATTCTATAGTCCCTCTACAACAGTGGTTCCCAAACCTTTTCTTGTCAAGGACCCCCACATTTACACTTTATTAACCTGTGGAACCGGAACCGGAACCTGAACCTGAACCTGAACCTGAACCTGAACCTAACCCTAACCCTAACCCTAACCCTAACCCTAACCCTAACCCTAACCCCATAAGAGAAGATTGTTACAGATCTAGCAGTGATCTAGAATGATCAATTATATTAATAAAACGTCAAAAACTGTGAAAATGAAGAAAATGAAGTTGAAGAATCACTATAAATCTAAAACAGGTCAGAGTATTTCATCCAGTTATAAACAAGGAAGTGGTCCGGGTCTGCGACCATTTGATTGGACGAGACAATGTAAGGAGCCCTAGGATTGGCTGAAGGCAGACCGATCTGATTGGCCAAGGAATCTGTCAATCAGAATGATTGGCACGTCAAAAACCAGCACCTTCCTACTGAGTGTGTTGGGTTTGAACTAGCACAATTCTACAAGGTACTCTACAGATAACTTGTGACTTATCCGCTGGGCCACTTAGCGGCACACAGTTCAGCTGGAATTTCCAGGCCACTTGATGTCAGTGTGGAAAGGAAAACTTCACAGTAAATAGTTGAGTGTTTGTCTGATATTTTTTAATCCTCCAAATCATGAAGTACACATGTATGTCTTCCAAACCCATGAACTATAGTATGTCTTTTTTTATCCTTCAAAATCATGAAAAACAACATATTATAGTAAGTCTTCCGAAACTATATAAAGTTTTTAGTAACTCATTTCAACTGCCGAAACACAGGATTGAACTAGGGACGTTTAGATCTTCAGTCTAATGCTCTTCCAACTGAGCTATTTCGGCTTGTAAGTGACACATCCAGAATGTATTTTTCAATGCATTGTTAGTTCTTAAACATAAACACATACAGTTCATCCCGCAGTGAGATCAGCTTGAGAGTCATACGGTTGTCTGTACCTCATTTCTACTGCCGACTCACCATCTCCCGATCATGTGGCAGCGTTCTAACACACTGAGCCACTGGCTCCAGACAATGCACACTGCTTTTTTGTTTGTTTTCTTCTTCTGAAATTGATCTTGAAAATAAAGATTTATTTGGGGTTTGAACTCACCATCTCCCAAACATGTGGACAGTGTTCTAACACACTGAGCCACTGGCTCCAGACAATTCACACTGCTTTTTTGTTTGTTTGCTTGTAAGTGACACATCCAGAATGTATTTTTCAATGTATTGTTAGTTCTTAAACAAAAACCCATACAGTTCATCCCACAGTGAGATCAGCTTGAGAGTCATACGGTTGTCTGTACCTCATTTCAACTGCCGAATCACAGGTTGAACCAGGAACCTTCAGATCTACAGTCTAAGGCTCTCCCAACTGAGCTATTACAGCTTGCAAGTAACACATCCAGTATTTATTTTTACATTGACTGTTACTTGTTACTTCTTAAACAAAAAAACTCATAAAGTTTTTCACCCAGTGAGATCAGCCTAAGAGTCGTAGGATTTTCTGTACCTCATTTCAACTGCCGAAAGCCTGGATTGAACCAGGGACCTTTAGATCTTCAGTCTAATGCTCTACCAAATGCGCTAATTTGGCTTGTAAGTGTCACATCCAGAATATATTTTTCAATTAATTGTTAGTTCTTAAACAAATAAACTCATACAGTTTTCCCCCAGTGAGATCAGCCTGGGAGACATATGGTTTTCTGTACCTCATTTGACCTGCTGAAAACCGGTTCCATTTGTACACTGTCAAAGTAACTAACTTAATACTATCAACATCTATCTATTCTATAGTCCCTCTACAACAGTGGTTCCCAAACCTTTTCTTGTCAAGGACCCCCACATTTACACTTTATTAACCTGTGGAACCGGAACCGGAACCGGAACCTGAACCTGAACCTAACCCTAACCCTAACCCTAACCCTAACCCCATAAGAGAAGATTGTTACAGATCTAGCAGTGATCTAGAATGATCAATTATATTAATAAAACGTCAAAAACTGTGAAAATGAAGAAAATGAAGTTGAAGAATCACTATAAATCTAAAACAGGTCAGAGTATTTCATCCAGTTATAAACAAGGAAGTGGTCCGGGTCTGCGACCATTTGATTGGACGAGACAATGTAAGGAGCCCTAGGATTGGCTGAAGGCAGACCGATCTGATTGGCCAAGGAATCTGTCAATCAGAATGATTGGCACGTCAAAAACCAGCACCTTCCTACTGAGTGTGTTGGGTTTGAACTAGCACAATTCTACAAGGTACTCTACAGATAACTTGTGACTTATCCGCTGGGCCACTTAGCGGCACACAGTTCAGCTGGAATTTCCAGGCCACTTGATGTCAGTGTGGAAAGGAAAACTTCACAGTAAATAGTTGAGTGTTTGGCTGATATTTTTTAATCCTCCAAATCATGAAGTACACATGTATGTCTTCCAAACCCATGAACTATAGTATGTCTTTTTTTATCCTTCAAAATCATGAAAAACAACATATTATAGTAAGTCTTCCGAAACTATATAAAGTTTTTAGTAACTCATTTCAACTGCCGAAACACAGGATGAACTAGGGACGTTTAGATTTTCAGTCTAATGCTCTTCCAACTGAGCTATTTCGGCTTGTAAGTGACACATCCAGAATGTCTTTTTCAATGCATTGTTAGTTCTTAAACATAAACACATACAGTTCATCCCGCAGTGAGATCAGCTTGAGAGTCATACGGTTGTCTGTACCTCATTTCTACTGCCGACTCACCATCTCCCGATCATGTGGCAGCGTTCTAACACACTGAGCCACTGGCTCCAGACAATGCACACTGCTTTTTTGTTTGTTTTCTTCTTCTGAAATTGATCTTGAAAATAAAGATTTATTTGGGGTTTGAACTCACCATCTCCCAAACATGTGGACAGTGTTCTAACACACTGAGCAACTGGCTCCAGACAATTCACACTGCTTTTTTGTTTGTTTGCTTGTAAGTGACACATCCAGAATGTATTTTTCAATGTATTGTTAGTTCTTAAACAAAAACCCATACAGTTCATCCCACAGTGAGATCAGCTTGAGAGTCATACGGTTGTCTGTACCTCATTTCAACTGCCGAATCACAGGTTTGAACCAGGAACCTTCAGATCTACAGTCTAAGGCTCTCCCAACTGAGCTATTACAGCTTGCAAGTAACACATCCAGTATTTATTTTTACATTGACTGTTACTTGTTACTTCTTAAACAAAAAAACTCATAAAGTTTTTCACCCAGTGAGATCAGCCTAAGAGTCGTAGGATTTTCTGTACCTCATTTCAACTGCCGAAAGCCTGGATTGAACCAGGGACCTTTAGATCTTCAGTCTAATGCTCTACCAAATGCGCTAATTTGGCTTGTAAGTGTCACATCCAGAATATATTTTTCAATTAATTGTTAGTTCTTAAACAAATAAACTCATACAGTTTTCCCCCAGTGAGATCAGCCTGGGAGTCATATGGTTTTCTGTACCTCATTTGACCTGCTGAAAACCGGTTCCATTTGTACACTGTCAAAGTAACTAACTTAATACTATCAACATCTATCTATTCTATAGTCCCTCTACAACAGTGGTTCCCAAACCTTTTCTTGTCAAGGACCCCCACATTTACACTTTATTAACCTGTGGAACCGGAACCTGAACCTGAACCTGAACCTGAACCTGAACCTGAACCTAACCCTAACCCTAACCCTAACCCTAACCCTAACCCTAACCCTGACCCTAACCCTAACCCCATAAGAGAAGATTGTTACAGATCTAGCAGTGATCTAGAATGATCAATTATATTAATAAAACGTCAAAAACTGTGAAAATGAAGAAAATGAAGTTGAAGAATCACTATAAATCTAAAACAGGTCAGAGTATTTCATCCAGTTATAAACAAGGAAGTGGTCCGGGTCTGCGACCATTTGATTGGACGAGACAATGTAAGGAGCCCTAGGATTGGCTGAAGGCAGACCGATCTGATTGGCCAAGGAATCTGTCAATCAGAATGATTGGCACGTCAAAAACCAGCACCTTCCTACTGAGTGTGTTGGGTTTGAACTAGCACAATTCTACAAGGTACTCTAAAGATAACTTGTGACTTATCCGCTGGGCCACTTAGCGGCACACAGTTCAGCTGGAATTTCCAGGCCACTTGATGTCAGTGTGGAAAGGAAAACTTCACAGTAAATAGTTGAGTGTTTGGCTGATATTTTTTAATCCTCCAAATCATGAAGTACACATGTATGTCTTCCAAACCCATGAACTATAGTATGTCTTTTTTTATCCTTCAAAATCATGAAAAACAACATATTATAGTAAGTCTTCCGAAACTATATACAGTTTTTGGTAACTCATTTCAACTGCCGAAACACAGGATTGAACTAGGGACGTTTAGATCTTCAGTCTAATGCTCTTCCAACTGAGCTATTTCGGCTTGTAAGTGACACATCCAGAATGTATTTTTCAATGCATTGTTAGTTCTTAAACATAAACACATACAGTTCATCCCGCAGTGAGATCAGCTTGAGAGTCATACGGTTGTCTGTACCTCATTTCTACTGCCGACTCACCATCTCCCGATCATGTGGCAGCGTTCTAACACACTGAGCCACTGGCTCCAGACAATGCACACTGCTTTTTTGTTTGTTTTCTTCTTCTGAAATTGATCTTGAAAATAAAGATTTATTTGGGGTTTGAACTCACCATCTCCCAAACATGTGGACAGTGTTCTAACACACTGAGCCACTGGCTCCAGACAATTCACACTGCTTTTTTGTTTGTTTGCTTCTAAGTGACACATCCAGAATGTATTTTTCAATGTATTGTTAGTTCTTAAACAAAAACCCATACAGTTCATCCCACAGTGAGATCAGCTTGAGAGTCATACGGTTGTCTGTACCTCATTTCAACTGCCGAATCACAGGTTTGAACCAGGAACCTTCAGATCTACAGTCTAAGGCTCTCCCAACTGAGCTATTACAGCTTGCAAGTAACACATCCAGTATTTATTTTTACATTGACTGTTACTTGTTACTTCTTAAACAAAAAAACTCATAAAGTTTTTCACCCAGTGAGATCAGCCTAAGAGTCGTAGGATTTTCTGTACCTCATTTCAACTGCCGAAAGCCTGGATTGAACCAGGGACCTTTAGATCTTCAGTCTAATGCTCTACCAAATGCGCTAATTTGGCTTGTAAGTGTCACATCCAGAATATATTTTTCAATTAATTGTTAGTTCTTAAACAAATAAACTCATACAGTTTTCCCCCAGTGAGATCAGCCTGGGAGACATATGGTTTTCTGTACCTCATTTGACCTGCTGAAAACCGGTTCCATTTGTACACTGTCAAAGTAACTAACTTAATACTATCAACATCTATCTATTCTATAGTCCCTCTACAACAGTGGTTCCCAAACCTTTTCTTGTCAAGGACCCCCACATTTACACTTTATTAACCTGTGGAACCGGAACCTGAACCTGAACCTGAACCTGAACCTGAACCTGAACCTGAACCTGAACCTGAACCTGAACCTGAACCTGAACCTGAACCTGAACCTGAACCTGAACCTGAACCTGAACCTGAACCTGAACCTGACCCTAACCCTAACCCTAACCCCATAAGAGAAGATTGTTACAGATCTAGCAGTGATCTAGAATGATCAATTATATTAATAAAACGTCAAAAACTGTGAAAATGAAGAAAATTAAGTTGAAGAATCACTATAAATCTAAAACAGGTCAGAGTATTTCATCCAGTTATAAACAAGGAAGTGGTCCGGGTCTGCGACCATTTGATTGGACGAGACAATGTAAGGAGCCCTAGGATTGGCTGAAGGCAGACCGATCTGATTGGCCAAGGAATCTGTCAATCAGAATGATTGGCACGTCAAAAACCAGGATCTTCCTACTGAGTGTGTTGGGTTTGAACTAGCACAATTCTACAAGGTACTCTACAGATAACTTGTGACTTATCCGCTGGGCCACTTAGCGGCACACAGTTCAGCTGGAATTTCCAGGCCACTTGATGTCAGTGTGGAAAGGAAAACTTCACAGTAAATAGTTGAGTGTTTGGCTGATATTTTTTAATCCTCCAAATCATGATCAAGTACACATGTATGTCTTCCAAACCCATGAACTATAGTATGTCTTTTTTTATCCTTCAAAATCATGAAAAACAACATATTATAGTAAGTCTTCCGAAACTATATACAGTTTTTAGTAACTCATTTCAACTGCCGAAACACAGGATTGAACTAGGGACGTTTAGATCTTCAGTCTAATGCTCTTCCAACTGAGCTATTTCGGCTTGTAAGTGACACATCCAGAATGTATTTTTCAATGCATTGTTAGTTCTTAAACATAAACACATGCAGTTCATCCCGCAGTGAGATCAGCTTGAGAGTCATACGGTTGTCTGTACCTCATTTCTACTGCCGACTCACCATCTCCCGATCATGTGGCAGCGTTCTAACACACTGAGCCACTGGCTCCAGACAATGCACACTGCTTTTTTGTTTGTTTTCTTCTTCTGAAATTGGTCTTGAAAATAAAGATTTATTTGGGGTTTGAACTCACCATCTCCCAAACATGTGGACAGTGTTCTAACACACTGAGCCACTGGCTCCAGACAATTCACACTGCTTTTTTGTTTGTTTGCTTGTAAGTGACACATCCAGAATGAATTTTTCAATGTATTGTTAGTTCTTAAACAAAAACTCATACAGTTCATCCCACAGTGAGATCAGCTTGAGAGTCATACGGTTGTCTGTACCTCATTTCAACTGCCGAATCACAGGTTTGAAGAAGGAACCTTCAGATCTACAGTCTAACGCTCTCCCAACTGAGCTATTACAGCTTGCAAGTAACACATCCAGTATTTATTTTTACATTGACTGTTACTTGTTACTTCTTAAACAAAAAAACTCATAAAGTTTTTCACCCAGTGAGATCAGCTTAAGAGTCGTAGGATTTTCTGTACCTCATTTCAACTGCCGAAAGCCTGGATTGAACCAGGGACCTTTAGATCTTCAGTCTAATGCTCTACCAAATGCGCTAATTTGGCTTGTAAGTGTCACATACAGAATATATTTTTCAATTGATTGTTAGTTCTTAAACAAATAAACTCATACAGTTTTCCCCCAGTGAGATCAGCCTGGGAGTCATATGGTTTTCTGTACCTCATTTGACCTGCTGAAAACCGGTTCCATTTGTACACTGTCAAAGTAACTAACTTAATACTATCAACATCTATCTATTCTATAGTCCCTCTACAACAGTGGTTCCCAAACCTTTTCTTGTCAAGGACCCCCACATTTACACTTTATTAACCTGTGGAACCGGAACCTGAACCTGAACCTGAACCTGAACCTAACCCTAACCCTAACCCTAACCCCATAAGAGAAGATTGTTACAGATCTAGCCGTGATCTAGAATGATCAATTATATTAATAAAACGTCAAAAACTGTGAAAATGAAGAAAATGAAGTTGAAGAATCACTATAAATCTAAAACAGGTCAGAGTATTTCATCCAGTTATAAACAAGGAAGTGGTCCGGGTCTGCGACCATTTGATTGGACGAGACAATGTAAGGAGCCCTAGGATTGGCTGAAGGCAGACCGATCTGATTGGCCAAGGAATCTGTCAATCAGAATGATTGGCACGTCAAAAACCAGCACCTTCCTACTGAGTGTGTTGGGTTTGAACTAGCACAATTCTACAAGGTACTCTACAGATAACTTGTGATTTATCCGTTGGGCCACTTAGCGGCACACAGTTCAGCTGGAATTTCCAGGCCACTTGATGTCAGTGTGGAAAGGAAAACTTCACATTAAATAGTTGAGTGGGGTTTGAACCTTCAATCTCCAGACAATGACGACAGCACCCTAACTCAGTTACCTATTGCTATCTGCAACAACAGTCTTCCTTTGCCTGTGAGTTAGAGTTTGGAGTTGGATTTTGGCTGATATGTTTTAATCCTCCAAATCATGAAGTACACATGTATGTCTTCCAAACCCATGAACTATATTATGTCTTTTTTTTATCCTTCAAAATCATGAAAAACAACATATTATAGTAAGTCTTCCGAAACTATATACAGTTTTCTGTAACTCATTTCAACTGCCGAAACCCAGGATTGAACTAGGGACGTTTAGATCTTCAGTCTAATGAGCTTCCAACTGAGCTATTTCAGCTTGTAATAGGGGATTCACACTGAGACGGACTGAATCCGTTTCATTGGAACCGTTTTCGAATACGGTTCCCTGGTCCCCGATGGCCATGATTCACATTGCCCGAGATTCTACAGCGCACCCGGGTACACTTGCATAACACACTTTAATCCTCCTGATGACGGTGTGCTTGATGGCTGGCGCGCCCGGACACTGACCATCAACTGTGCGACATTGTCTCAAATAAATCCAGACACACTGAATTGCATTGCCCCTTTGGCTTTTTGTCGTTATACTACTTGTCAGCCTGCCTGCTATTCACTGTGTCAGTCAGTTCTGTGCTCCAGTGTATTAGTTTGCTATGGATTCTACTTTAGCATTATTATTATTTTGTTTTACTTTGGAAACTGTGCCAAGCAAAGCCCAAGAGCCACGTGTAGTCCGCAGAATAAGATCAGTGCGGTGCTGCGCGTATAAGCAGATTCAACAGGAGAAGGGCGGCGTTGAGAAATGCGCTGGTGTTACGCATCGTGCAGAGGCTGTGTTTTTCTTTTGTTGACGCTTGGCTCGTCGACTGCATGCATTCACATTGGAACGATCTGTATCTGAATACACTTCAACGGTCCAGAGACCCTCCCCCCATGCGTTCCCGGGGACGGTTGGGCGATCCGCTCCCGGGAACGGTACGCATCATTCACACTACCACAACATCTGCCAAGTGGTCCCGAGTGCGCACCCGGGACCATAGTGTGAATCCCCTATTAGTGACACATCCAGAATGTATTTTTCAATGCATTGTTAGTTCTTAAACATATACAGTTCATCCCGCAGTGAGATCAGCTTGAGAGTCATACGGTTGTCTGTACCTCATTTCTACTGCCGACTCACCATCTCCCGATCATGTGGCAGCGTTCTAACACACTGAGCCACTGGCTCCAGACAATGCACACTGCTTTTTTGTTTGTTTTCTTCTTCTGAAATTGATCTTGAAAATAAAGATTTATTTGGGGTTTGAACTCACCATCTCCCAAACATGTGGACAGTGTTCTAACACACTGAGCCACTGGCTCCAGACAATTTACACTGCTTTTTTGTTTGTTTGCTTCTAAGTGACACATCCAGAATGTATTTTTCAATGTATTGTTAGTTCTTAAACAAAAACCCATACAGTTCATCCCACAGTGAGATCAGCTTGAGAGTCATACGGTTGTCTGTACCTCATTTCAACTGCCGAATCACAGGTTTGAACCAGGAACCTTCAGATCTACAGTCTAAGGCTCTCCCAACTGAGCTATTACAGCTTGCAAGTAACACATCCAGTATTTATTTTTACATTGACTGTTACTTGTTACTTCTTAAACAAAAAAACTCATAAAGTTTTTCACCCAGTGAGATCAGCCTAAGAGTCGTAGGATTTTCTGTACCTCATTTCAACTGCCGAAAGCCTGGATTGAACCAGGGACCTTTAGATCTTCAGTCTAATGCTCTACCAAATGCGCTAATTTGGCTTGTAAGTGTCACATCCAGAATATATTTTTCAATTAATTGTTAGTTCTTAAACAAATAAACTCATACAGTTTTCCCCCAGTGAGATCAGCCTGGGAGACATATGGTTTTCTGTACCTCATTTGACCTGCTGAAAACCGGTTCCATTTGTACACTGTCAAAGTAACTAACTTAATACTATCAACATCTATCTATTCTATAGTCCCTCTACAACAGTGGTTCCCAAACCTTTTCTTGTCAAGGACCCCCACATTTACACTTTATTAACCTGTGGAACCGGAACCTGAACCTGAACCTGAACCTGAACCTGAACCTGAACCTGAACCTGAACCTGAACCTGAACCTGAACCTGAACCTGAACCTGAACCTGAACCTGAACCTGAACCTAACCCTAACCCTAACCCTAACCCTAACCCCATAAGAGAAGATTGTTACAGATCTAGCAGTGATCTAGAATGATCAATTATATTAATAAAACGTCAAAAACTGTGAAAATGAAGAAAATTAAGTTGAAGAATCACTATAAATCTAAAACAGGTCAGAGTATTTCATCCAGTTATAAACAAGGAAGTGGTCCGGGTCTGCGACCATTTGATTGGACGAGACAATGTAAGGAGCCCTAGGATTGGCTGAAGGCAGACCGATCTGATTGGCCAAGGAATCTGTCAATCAGAATGATTGGCACGTCAAAAACCAGGATCTTCCTACTGAGTGTGTTGGGTTTGAACTAGCACAATTCTACAAGGTACTCTACAGATAACTTGTGACTTATCCGCTGGGCCACTTAGCGGCACACAGTTCAGCTGGAATTTCCAGGCCACTTGATGTCAGTGTGGAAAGGAAAACTTCACAGTAAATAGTTGAGTGTTTGGCTGATATTTTTTAATCCTCCAAATCATGATCAAGTACACATGTATGTCTTCCAAACCCATGAACTATAGTATGTCTTTTTTTATCCTTCAAAATCATGAAAAACAACATATTATAGTAAGTCTTCCGAAACTATATACAGTTTTTAGTAACTCATTTCAACTGCCGAAACACAGGATTGAACTAGGGACGTTTAGATCTTCAGTCTAATGCTCTTCCAACTGAGCTATTTCGGCTTGTAAGTGACACATCCAGAATGTATTTTTCAATGCATTGTTAGTTCTTAAACATAAACACATGCAGTTCATCCCGCAGTGAGATCAGCTTGAGAGTCATACGGTTGTCTGTACCTCATTTCTACTGCCGACTCACCATCTCCCGATCATGTGGCAGCGTTCTAACACACTGAGCCACTGGCTCCAGACAATGCACACTGCTTTTTTGTTTGTTTTCTTCTTCTGAAATTGGTCTTGAAAATAAAGATTTATTTGGGGTTTGAACTCACCATCTCCCAAACATGTGGACAGTGTTCTAACACACTGAGCCACTGGCTCCAGACAATTCACACTGCTTTTTTGTTTGTTTGCTTGTAAGTGACACATCCAGAATGAATTTTTCAATGTATTGTTAGTTCTTAAACAAAAACTCATACAGTTCATCCCACAGTGAGATCAGCTTGAGAGTCATACGGTTGTCTGTACCTCATTTCAACTGCCGAATCACAGGTTTGAAGAAGGAACCTTCAGATCTACAGTCTAACGCTCTCCCAACTGAGCTATTACAGCTTGCAAGTAACACATCCAGTATTTATTTTTACATTGACTGTTACTTGTTACTTCTTAAACAAAAAAACTCATAAAGTTTTTCACCCAGTGAGATCAGCTTAAGAGTCGTAGGATTTTCTGTACCTCATTTCAACTGCCGAAAGCCTGGATTGAACCAGGGACCTTTAGATCTTCAGTCTAATGCTCTACCAAATGCGCTAATTTGGCTTGTAAGTGTCACATACAGAATATATTTTTCAATTGATTGTTAGTTCTTAAACAAATAAACTCATACAGTTTTCCCCCAGTGAGATCAGCCTGGGAGTCATATGGTTTTCTGTACCTCATTTGACCTGCTGAAAACCGGTTCCATTTGTACACTGTCAAAGTAACTAACTTAATACTATCAACATCTATCTATTCTATAGTCCCTCTACAACAGTGGTTCCCAAACCTTTTCTTGTCAAGGACCCCCACATTTACACTTTATTAACCTGTGGAACCGGAACCTGAACCTGAACCTGAACCTGAACCTAACCCTAACCCTAACCCTAACCCCATAAGAGAAGATTGTTACAGATCTAGCCGTGATCTAGAATGATCAATTATATTAATAAAACGTCAAAAACTGTGAAAATGAAGAAAATGAAGTTGAAGAATCACTATAAATCTAAAACAGGTCAGAGTATTTCATCCAGTTATAAACAAGGAAGTGGTCCGGGTCTGCGACCATTTGATTGGACGAGACAATGTAAGGAGCCCTAGGATTGGCTGAAGGCAGACCGATCTGATTGGCCAAGGAATCTGTCAATCAGAATGATTGGCACGTCAAAAACCAGCACCTTCCTACTGAGTGTGTTGGGTTTGAACTAGCACAATTCTACAAGGTACTCTACAGATAACTTGTGATTTATCCGTTGGGCCACTTAGCGGCACACAGTTCAGCTGGAATTTCCAGGCCACTTGATGTCAGTGTGGAAAGGAAAACTTCACATTAAATAGTTGAGTGGGGTTTGAACCTTCAATCTCCAGACAATGACGACAGCACCCTAACTCAGTTACCTATTGCTATCTGCAACAACAGTCTTCCTTTGCCTGTGAGTTAGAGTTTGGAGTTGGATTTTGGCTGATATGTTTTAATCCTCCAAATCATGAAGTACACATGTATGTCTTCCAAACCCATGAACTATATTATGTCTTTTTTTTATCCTTCAAAATCATGAAAAACAACATATTATAGTAAGTCTTCCGAAACTATATACAGTTTTCTGTAACTCATTTCAACTGCCGAAACCCAGGATTGAACTAGGGACGTTTAGATCTTCAGTCTAATGAGCTTCCAACTGAGCTATTTCAGCTTGTAATAGGGGATTCACACTGAGACGGACTGAATCCGTTTCATTGGAACCGTTTTCGAATACGGTTCCCTGGTCCCCGATGGCCATGATTCACATTGCCCGAGATTCTACAGCGCACCCGGGTACACTTGCATAACACACTTTAATCCTCCTGATGACGGTGTGCTTGATGGCTGGCGCGCCCGGACACTGACCATCAACTGTGCGACATTGTCTCAAATAAATCCAGACACACTGAATTGCATTGCCCCTTTGGCTTTTTGTCGTTATACTACTTGTCAGCCTGCCTGCTATTCACTGTGTCAGTCAGTTCTGTGCTCCAGTGTATTAGTTTGCTATGGATTCTACTTTAGCATTATTATTATTTTGTTTTACTTTGGAAACTGTGCCAAGCAAAGCCCAAGAGCCACGTGTAGTCCGCAGAATAAGATCAGTGCGGTGCTGCGCGTATAAGCAGATTCAACAGGAGAAGGGCGGCGTTGAGAAATGCGCTGGTGTTACGCATCGTGCAGAGGCTGTGTTTTTCTTTTGTTGACGCTTGGCTCGTCGACTGCATGCATTCACATTGGAACGATCTGTATCTGAATACACTTCAACGGTCCAGAGACCCTCCCCCCATGCGTTCCCGGGGACGGTTGGGCGATCCGCTCCCGGGAACGGTACGCATCATTCACACTACCACAACATCTGCCAAGTGGTCCCGAGTGCGCACCCGGGACCATAGTGTGAATCCCCTATTAGTGACACATCCAGAATGTATTTTTCAATGCATTGTTAGTTCTTAAACATATACAGTTCATCCCGCAGTGAGATCAGCT
This sequence comes from Protomyctophum parallelum, assembly GCF_964188405.1. Taxonomy (NCBI): domain Eukaryota; kingdom Metazoa; phylum Chordata; class Actinopteri; order Myctophiformes; family Myctophidae; genus Protomyctophum; species Protomyctophum parallelum. The sequence continues at coordinate 44,065,500 of NC_139708.1, forward strand.
TGAGAGTCATACGGTTGTCTGTACCTCATTTCTACTGCCGACTCACCATCTCCCGATCATGTGGCAGCGTTCTAACACACTGAGCCACTGGCTCCAGACAATGCACACTGCTTTTTTGTTTGTTTTCTTCTTCTGAAATTGATCTTGAAAATAAAGATTTATTTGGGGTTTGAACTCACCATCTCCCAAACATGTGGACAGTGTTCTAACACACTGAGCCACTGGCTCCAGACAATTTACACTGCTTTTTTGTTTGTTTGCTTCTAAGTGACACATCCAGAATGTATTTTTCAATGTATTGTTAGTTCTTAAACAAAAACCCATACAGTTCATCCCACAGTGAGATCAGCTTGAGAGTCATACGGTTGTCTGTACCTCATTTCAACTGCCGAATCACAGGTTTGAACCAGGAACCTTCAGATCTACAGTCTAAGGCTCTCCCAACTGAGCTATTACAGCTTGCAAGTAACACATCCAGTATTTATTTTTACATTGACTGTTACTTGTTACTTCTTAAACAAAAAAACTCATAAAGTTTTTCACCCAGTGAGATCAGCCTAAGAGTCGTAGGATTTTCTGTACCTCATTTCAACTGCCGAAAGCCTGGATTGAACCAGGGACCTTTAGATCTTCAGTCTAATGCTCTACCAAATGCGCTAATTTGGCTTGTAAGTGTCACATCCAGAATATATTTTTCAATTAATTGTTAGTTCTTAAACAAATAAACTCATACAGTTTTCCCCCAGTGAGATCAGCCTGGGAGACATATGGTTTTCTGTACCTCATTTGACCTGCTGAAAACCGGTTCCATTTGTACACTGTCAAAGTAACTAACTTAATACTATCAACATCTATCTATTCTATAGTCCCTCTACAACAGTGGTTCCCAAACCTTTTCTTGTCAAGGACCCCCACATTTACACTTTATTAACCTGTGGAACCGGAACCTGAACCTGAACCTGAACCTGAACCTGAACCTGAACCTGAACCTGAACCTGAACCTGAACCTAACCCTAACCCTAACCCTAACCCCATAAGAGAAGATTGTTACAGATCTAGCAGTGATCTAGAATGATCAATTATATTAATAAAACGTCAAAAACTGTGAAAATGAAGAAAATTAAGTTGAAGAATCACTATAAATCTAAAACAGGTCAGAGTATTTCATCCAGTTATAAACAAGGAAGTGGTCCGGGTCTGCGACCATTTGATTGGACGAGACAATGTAAGGAGCCCTAGGATTGGCTGAAGGCAGACCGATCTGATTGGCCAAGGAATCTGTCAATCAGAATGATTGGCACGTCAAAAACCAGGATCTTCCTACTGAGTGTGTTGGGTTTGAACTAGCACAATTCTACAAGGTACTCTACAGATAACTTGTGACTTATCCGCTGGGCCACTTAGCGGCACACAGTTCAGCTGGAATTTCCAGGCCACTTGATGTCAGTGTGGAAAGGAAAACTTCACAGTAAATAGTTGAGTGTTTGGCTGATATTTTTTAATCCTCCAAATCATGATCAAGTACACATGTATGTCTTCCAAACCCATGAACTATAGTATGTCTTTTTTTATCCTTCAAAATCATGAAAAACAACATATTATAGTAAGTCTTCCGAAACTATATACAGTTTTTAGTAACTCATTTCAACTGCCGAAACACAGGATTGAACTAGGGACGTTTAGATCTTCAGTCTAATGCTCTTCCAACTGAGCTATTTCGGCTTGTAAGTGACACATCCAGAATGTATTTTTCAATGCATTGTTAGTTCTTAAACATAAACACATGCAGTTCATCCCGCAGTGAGATCAGCTTGAGAGTCATACGGTTGTCTGTACCTCATTTCTACTGCCGACTCACCATCTCCCGATCATGTGGCAGCGTTCTAACACACTGAGCCACTGGCTCCAGACAATGCACACTGCTTTTTTGTTTGTTTTCTTCTTCTGAAATTGGTCTTGAAAATAAAGATTTATTTGGGGTTTGAACTCACCATCTCCCAAACATGTGGACAGTGTTCTAACACACTGAGCCACTGGCTCCAGACAATTCACACTGCTTTTTTGTTTGTTTGCTTGTAAGTGACACATCCAGAATGAATTTTTCAATGTATTGTTAGTTCTTAAACAAAAACTCATACAGTTCATCCCACAGTGAGATCAGCTTGAGAGTCATACGGTTGTCTGTACCTCATTTCAACTGCCGAATCACAGGTTTGAAGAAGGAACCTTCAGATCTACAGTCTAACGCTCTCCCAACTGAGCTATTACAGCTTGCAAGTAACACATCCAGTATTTATTTTTACATTGACTGTTACTTGTTACTTCTTAAACAAAAAAACTCATAAAGTTTTTCACCCAGTGAGATCAGCTTAAGAGTCGTAGGATTTTCTGTACCTCATTTCAACTGCCGAAAGCCTGGATTGAACCAGGGACCTTTAGATCTTCAGTCTAATGCTCTACCAAATGCGCTAATTTGGCTTGTAAGTGTCACATACAGAATATATTTTTCAATTGATTGTTAGTTCTTAAACAAATAAACTCATACAGTTTTCCCCCAGTGAGATCAGCCTGGGAGTCATATGGTTTTCTGTACCTCATTTGACCTGCTGAAAACCGGTTCCATTTGTACACTGTCAAAGTAACTAACTTAATACTATCAACATCTATCTATTCTATAGTCCCTCTACAACAGTGGTTCCCAAACCTTTTCTTGTCAAGGACCCCCACATTTACACTTTATTAACCTGTGGAACCGGAACCTGAACCTGAACCTGAACCTGAACCTAACCCTAACCCTAACCCTAACCCCATAAGAGAAGATTGTTACAGATCTAGCCGTGATCTAGAATGATCAATTATATTAATAAAACGTCAAAAACTGTGAAAATGAAGAAAATGAAGTTGAAGAATCACTATAAATCTAAAACAGGTCAGAGTATTTCATCCAGTTATAAACAAGGAAGTGGTCCGGGTCTGCGACCATTTGATTGGACGAGACAATGTAAGGAGCCCTAGGATTGGCTGAAGGCAGACCGATCTGATTGGCCAAGGAATCTGTCAATCAGAATGATTGGCACGTCAAAAACCAGCACCTTCCTACTGAGTGTGTTGGGTTTGAACTAGCACAATTCTACAAGGTACTCTACAGATAACTTGTGATTTATCCGTTGGGCCACTTAGCGGCACACAGTTCAGCTGGAATTTCCAGGCCACTTGATGTCAGTGTGGAAAGGAAAACTTCACATTAAATAGTTGAGTGGGGTTTGAACCTTCAATCTCCAGACAATGACGACAGCACCCTAACTCAGTTACCTATTGCTATCTGCAACAACAGTCTTCCTTTGCCTGTGAGTTAGAGTTTGGAGTTGGATTTTGGCTGATATGTTTTAATCCTCCAAATCATGAAGTACACATGTATGTCTTCCAAACCCATGAACTATATTATGTCTTTTTTTTATCCTTCAAAATCATGAAAAACAACATATTATAGTAAGTCTTCCGAAACTATATACAGTTTTCTGTAACTCATTTCAACTGCCGAAACCCAGGATTGAACTAGGGACGTTTAGATCTTCAGTCTAATGAGCTTCCAACTGAGCTATTTCAGCTTGTAATAGGGGATTCACACTGAGACGGACTGAATCCGTTTCATTGGAACCGTTTTCGAATACGGTTCCCTGGTCCCCGATGGCCATGATTCACATTGCCCGAGATTCTACAGCGCACCCGGGTACACTTGCATAACACACTTTAATCCTCCTGATGACGGTGTGCTTGATGGCTGGCGCGCCCGGACACTGACCATCAACTGTGCGACATTGTCTCAAATAAATCCAGACACACTGAATTGCATTGCCCCTTTGGCTTTTTGTCGTTATACTACTTGTCAGCCTGCCTGCTATTCACTGTGTCAGTCAGTTCTGTGCTCCAGTGTATTAGTTTGCTATGGATTCTACTTTAGCATTATTATTATTTTGTTTTACTTTGGAAACTGTGCCAAGCAAAGCCCAAGAGCCACGTGTAGTCCGCAGAATAAGATCAGTGCGGTGCTGCGCGTATAAGCAGATTCAACAGGAGAAGGGCGGCGTTGAGAAATGCGCTGGTGTTACGCATCGTGCAGAGGCTGTGTTTTTCTTTTGTTGACGCTTGGCTCGTCGACTGCATGCATTCACATTGGAACGATCTGTATCTGAATACACTTCAACGGTCCAGAGACCCTCCCCCCATGCGTTCCCGGGGACGGTTGGGCGATCCGCTCCCGGGAACGGTACGCATCATTCACACTACCACAACATCTGCCAAGTGGTCCCGAGTGCGCACCCGGGACCATAGTGTGAATCCCCTATTAGTGACACATCCAGAATGTATTTTTCAATGCATTGTTAGTTCTTAAACATATACAGTTCATCCCGCAGTGAGATCAGCTTGAGAGTCATACGGTTGTCTGTACCTCATTTCTACTGCCGACTCACCATCTCCCGATCATGTGGCAGCGTTCTAACACACTGAGCCACTGGCTCCAGACAATTCACACTGCTTTTTTGTTTGTTTGCTTGTAAGTGAAACATCCAGAATGTATTTTTCAATGTATTGTTAGTTCTTAAACATAAACTCATACAGTTCATCCCACAGTGAGATCAGCTTGAGAGTCATACGGTTGTCTGTACCTCAGACGCTCTAACGCTCTCCCAACTGAGCTATTACTGCTTGCAAGTAACACATCCAGTATTTATTTTTACATTGACTGTTACTTGTTACTTCTTAAACAAAAAAACTCATAAAGTTTTTCACCCAGTGAGATCAGCCTAAGAGTCATAGGATTTTCTGTACCTCATTTCAACTGCCGAAAGCCTGGCTTGAACCAGGGACCTTTAGATCTTCAGTCTAATGCTCTACCAACTGCGCTAATTCGACTTGCAAGTGTCACATCCAGAATATATTTTTCAATTGATTGTTAGTTCTTAAACAAATAAACTCATACAGTTTTCCCCCAGTGAGATCAGCCTGGGAGTCATACGGTTTTCTGTACCTCATTTGACCTGCTGAAAACCGGTTCCATTTGTACACTGTCAAAGTCACTAACTTATCATCTAGTATAGACCCTCTACAACAGTGGTTCCCAAACCTTTTCTTGTCAAGGACCCCCAAATTTATTTATTAGCCCGTGGAACCTAACCCTAACCCGGCTATAATCCATGGTCAAAAACGATGAAAAACGAGGATTTGAAAAAAAGACAAAATCACTTCTAGACCACGGGCTATAGTCCATGGTGTCGGAGTGATTTTCGTCCTCAAAAATTATGAAAAACGGAATGCTACAGTTCCCTAACCCTAACCCTTGATCGTAGGAGATAGTAATGTAGGACTCTACAGATCGAGTGCTATCCAGTCATAAAGTTTGAACACTTGAAGAAACTACTACAGAAAACTGGAAACACTGCCAATGTGGCGCACTGCATCCTATCCGTAGGAATGAACAATCGACAGCAGGTGACAACAGAAACAGGACGGAAGACAATGAGGGCGGACACAATTGTGGCCTGTTAATTTGCCCAGCTGGTACCCACTTAAGGCCCAATCAGATCCCAGTTCAAACCCATATAGGCAAACACAGGTGGCACACATGGTTCTGAAATAAAATGGCCCATTTGGTTAGAAACCCACATAAGCCCATATGGGCTAACACGGGTGGGCCCTTTGTGAATACTGGGTGCACGGCCCACTTGGAACCCAAGCCCATAGCCCATGTCAAAACCCAATTGGGCCCAGGTGGACATGTTAGCTGGGTATAAGCGTCGTACAAAGCCAACTGGAGTTGTGACAAATCATGACAACAAACACAATATTTAACAAAACAAATAATTACAAAGAAGAAAAACAAGAAGAAAAAGTGCTGTAACCTGCCGTTTTCTTCTTTCTAATTATTTGTTCTGCCCGAAAAACTGTTTGTCATGATTTGTCACAACTCGAGTATCTTGTATTTTAACTGATATAAACTTGACTTTACAAGGCAGCAGCAATGCACTTAGGCTGTTGCACGCTGGAGCTCTCTGTTGTGTTCAGAATGAACTGGCTCTGCCCTGCTCTGCTAATTAACAGTTATCGAAACCACCCTTGCTCATCAAGAGATCAGGCTTCAGCTGTTCAGAGGTTAATGTGACCTTAGTCAATCAAGCAACATAAATCACCTCAAAATATACATTGAAACAAAATAGAAACATGAAACATGAAATTGACATGAAACAAAAAACATTATGAACTTCTTAACTTATGTACTTATTTATAAAAAAAAAACTTTTATTTCTGAAGGCAGCTTTTAATTGTGATGACAGCTACACAGACATAAAGGCAGACAGGCAGGCAGGCCTGCAGTCAATAGTGCAGGTGAGAATGGTAATTGAGGCACAGAAGACGAGAAGTCAAAAGTCAAATACTAAGGTTTAAAGAAAAAGTTAAGCCCCGTTTACATGTTTACTGTTTACATGAGCTTTTGAAGGTTTAACTACCCTTTGGCTTTAACTACTTCTGCTGTCTCTTCTGGTGCAGACGAGCCTTTATCCTTTCAGTCTCTGCTGGTGCAGACGAGCCTTTATCCTTTATCCTTTCAGGTCAGATTCTCACCTAATACTTCGGTAGACTCAGATCCGTATGGGCGGGGAAATTGGGATTCTTGCATATTTAATTGGCTGCGGTTTGCCTTCACACTGTCATTCTCAGCAATTGGAAACGCAGCAGGGGGGACCTTTATCAATGTGTTCCATTCATAAACTATAGCCTACACAGTGAAATCTATGGTGATAAAATTACACTCATAACGTGCATGTGTCGTGCCGTCTGGGACCCCCCCCCCCCCCCTCTCTCTCTCTCTCTACGCACGCAGCCGCCACACACTGTTCTTTTGGGCATGCAGCACAGCGCTGCATGAGCGCACTGATATAACTCCCCAGTCCCACACAGTGACAGCACTCCATGTTTACGGCACGCACAGACAGACAGACAGACAGACAGAATATTATGTAGGCTATAATACACTGCAGTGTTTTTATGTGTTTTCTTAAGCAATTGATTAATGTACATGTCCTCATTTCGATCAGGGCTTCAGTCTCCTTATTCGACCACGTCTATCCACAGTAACGGGACATCTTTGCGCTGCGTAAAATATGCCTTCTCCGTCTCCAACTGTGTTCAGCTCCTCACCCGCCACATTATGTTTGCTTCATTTCCTTTATTTACTGCGGATTGCATTCACACCTACACCGAATCGTAGTCAAGTGCGATTCGATTCGAAGCGAAGCGAAACCCACGTTTTTGGGCGGAGTAAAATGCGGTTATTTGCTGCGCATTAGGATTAGAATGAGCCTTCACACCTGCCAAACGAAGCGCACTTTCTGACAATGCGCAGCAGGATTCGTTTTAATCGCAGCAAAGCTCTCTCGTATGAATGTGACCTCAGTCTCTGCTGGTGCAGACGAGCTGTCGTGCCCTGGAGAAGATCCACCTAAAGTTCATCGATACCACTTCCAAATGTGATTATCACAGGTGAATACATAAGTAAATGCTTAATACTGACCATCAGGCCATATAAAAAAACAACAAATAATACAATACCTGTCCTACAATCTTGTTCAAAACAATGAAAATAACAAATTAATTATATTTGTATACAGGACAACTTTAGTTTTTTTCAACCACGGTTCATGTTTTAGGTTGTTATTAGAGAAAGTAAAAGATGAGTGTTAATTATTTTTCATTTGCTGCTTTCTTTCGTTTTAGGGATTTTAGCTGTTTTTGACAGGGGGGCGGGGGCATTCGAGCATGGGGCTAAATATGTATTTGTTTTTATAGCGATTTCTTTTTTTATTATTTACTATAGTCCGACTAGACCGTAAGAAATTACATCTGGCCACAAAAGATCACAGGATCTACTGAATGTGAAGGTAGCCTACTGGGGGGAAGCCACACTGTGTGTCAGGCTCAACATGTCAGTTTGACACATTCAGTAGATCCTGTGATCTTTTGTGGCCAGATGTAATTTATTGGGGTCTAGTAGGACTATAGTAATTAATGTGTTATATGCTTTCTATCGTAGAGACTATAGATTACAATCATTGTTCAAGTTATTGTTTGTCACCTGAACAGATCACCTCTATTCTGGAGATAGATGTATCATCCCACTTTAATATACACTCCCTCAGAGAAGCATCATGCGACTCACAAGAAGATCTGATCAACCATACAGGTTGAAGATCTCCAGAATTAATTTCTTTCCCGGAAACAAGAGAGCCACAGTTCAGCTGTCTACACACTGTGCCTGCTGTCCGCTGGTTCCACTGATAATCATCCACTGTTCTCCACTTGCCCAGGTGATGCAGCTCGAATATACCATTACAGCGACTGGTCCCCCCCACCAACCTGACATCAGTAGCTGTACAGAGAAATTTGAATAAGCGGTTAAAAAAGCATACTTTTATTGTAAAATAATAGTCCAAACCTCAAGTGTGTGTGTGTGTGTGTGTGTATATATATATATATATATATATATATAGCACGGGGTAGTCTAGTCCATTTTTTACAGTTTATTTTTTAGAAAAGGGTCCTTTGGTTCCATTTGAAGTAGGCTAAGGCTACACTCGCAGTTACAGAGACCCAGCTCCCAGACCCAACTTTGAGAATAGATTAACCGATATTTATTTTATCGCGCGATAAGAGTCTCTTGTTAACGCAGCACGTTAACGCCGTTAATATATATATATATATATATATATATATTAGGGCTGTCAAATGATTAAAAAAATTAATCAGATTAATCACAGCTTCAAAATTAATTTAATCATGATTAATCACCATTCGAACTATGTCCAAAATATGCCATGTTTTCCTGTTTATTGTTGTGGAAATGGAAATATAAATGACAGAAAGCGGATATACATTCGTTTTTGAATGTTTTTTGTTTTCTAATGCATTTAGTATAGACATGATGTGATGTGAGCATTTGTAGGCCTAGCCTACACTTTGAGTTAAATCAACACTGGCTTTTGGCCATGTAGACTGCGGTCCCCCAGGAGGAAGTCACTAATGTTGCTCTGGAGAGGGAAGTCTGGAACACTCTGGTGGAGCTGTTGCCCCCGCGACCCGACTAGGGATAAGCGGTTGAAGATGGATGGATGGATGAATAGAGACTGGGGTCCCAGTCCAGAGATGAAAATCATAATAAAATGGCCTAGGCTACTTTCTATCAATTTAATTTGGGGGTCCTTGAAATTAAAATAGCTGAGAAGCAATGGGTTAAACTGTAGACTATAGTTAATTGAAATTCACAAAATACAATAATGGCACATAAGCATTTTTGGAAACAGGGCTTGGTTTAGAAAAGCCTATATTTTGCGCTAAAGTAATTATTGAATAACATAAAAATGTAGGTTTTAAGGCTAGAATGGCATTGTAGTGGACTGTAGTGAGAGGCGAGATTGTCTCTCCTTCATTGCGGGACTGCAGGACTAGTCTGGAGATAGTTAGTCGTGAATCAGCTTCAGTCAGTGTTTTGGTTCGTACCTGGAGTTGTGCATTATCTCCGCTGTCGGCGCTGTGCACAGCAGCACAGGGGAACTGTCTTTAATATATCCATGGTCGTTTTCAGTTGCTTTCCATGTGCGACACAAAAGTACCATGTGTTTGTTTTGGTAATAGCCTACTGCAGGCGCAGCCATGCTGATTCACGTAATCGCGTAGGACAAAACGAAACCAGCCGGACAAACATTAATGGCATTTTCAAAATGTCCACAAGTTGCGACGGACCCGAGTGATTCTTGCAGCGCGCTGATAGCTAACACTAGTAGTGTGTGTGTGTGTGTGTGTGTGTGTGTGTGTGTGTGTGTGCAGTGTAGCCTAATGGGGCTTTGCTAGGCAGACAAAGTAACGCAACAGAGTTACAGAATCAAACCACTTTGCAACCAATACACAAGCTATCTCTCTGGTGTTGTTCAATCATGACTGTGTGCTACACAGTGACAGATTTGTTATGCTCTGGACGTTCCTGAGCCGCGCGCACGGGCGCATGTTAGGGGGAACACTAACATGCGTTAATTGCGTTAAATATTTTAACGCAATTAATTAACGCAATTGATTAATGCCATTAACGCGTTATTTTTGACAGCCTTAATATATATATATATATATATATATATACTTTTCATTTTTTTTTACCTGAGCAGGTGAGTCCAACAGTCTTTTCAGGTGAGCAGGTGTTTCTAGTTGAGTCTGAGGTTCTACAGTCCAGGAGAGCAGACTCACTGCCTTCACACTGGAACTCTTTGGTCCACATTCGAGCCTTCCCTTCTCCATAGAGTGCCCCCTGGAGGACTGAAGGAGCCCCACAGCCAAGCTCCCTACAGATCACCTCTGCATCCTGCTGGTCAAAGTCACCTTCACACACTGAGACCCACGACTGAGTAGACTTCACCTCCAATCTGCCTGAACACAAACTGGACCCATTCACCAACCTTACAGACTCTGGAGAGAGACAGAGAGACAGAGACAGAGACAGAGACAGAGACAGAGACAGAGACAGAGACAGAGACAGACAGACAGAGATTAGAGAGTTCTTTAGGAAGCATAAGGTTTAACTTTACAACCCCTAAGCCTAACCACTAAATTCTATTCCTAAATCCTAACCCTAACAACAACCTGAATATTTTCCTGATTTTAAGTTAATTCCCTGTCCTTCTGTGTGTGTGGAACAAAATGCACTCAAATAATAGACACAGCTTCCGATTGCCGCGTACATTTGCACACATTATTCCCACTAGGCGAGTAAGTCATGCAACCCTTTTCACAGTGTCATGCGTTATAGCACCACTGGATGGCTGGAAAATGGAAGATAAGAGTTTCCATAGGTTTATGTACATGCATAAACTTTCCTTAACGAATATATATGGTTTCATTATTTAATTATAATTTATTTTATTTTCTCTATTATTAAGGTTATTGTAGCCATCAATTTGTATTGGGGGTGGGGTGGGGCGGGGGTCGCGAGACATGGCCAAAGCATTTCCAGGGGGTCCCCAGCCAAAAAGGTTCAGGACCCCTGGTATAGATTACTGTCATTGTTGAGGTCATTGTTGATTACCTGAACAGACCACCTCTACTCTGCCTTCTTGTACTTAATTTGATGATGATCCCTCACACTCCCTCAGTGAAGATTCAGATCCACAACAGGAAGATTCCAGCCACCATACTGGTTGATTTGAACGAGTAAACTTTTTTGTTGAAACAGGAGAGCCACAGTCCAGCTCCCTACACAGTACAGTTGCGAACCTCATGTTCCAATAGTTCAAATCAATTGGTCTCCAATCTCCATTATTTTTCATCTCCACTGTGCCAGCACAGTGACTGGTTCCTCCCACCAACCTGACTTCAAGGTCTGTAGTACAGAGACAAGAGCATAAGCAGTAGCATACACAATAAAATAAAATAAAATACATTTTAAATTGGATGAATGTAAGATAATCCAATCACAGTTTGTCTTTTATACCTGAGCAGGTGAGTCCAATGGTCTTGTCAGGTGAGCAGGTGATTCTAGTTGAGTCTGAGGTTTTACAGTCCTGGAGATCAGATTCACTGCCTTCACACTGAAACTCTTTGGTCGACCTTGGAGCCCACCCTTCTCCATAGAGCGCCCCCTGGAGGACTGAAGGAGCCCCACAGCCAAGCTCCCTACAGACCACCTCTGCATCCTGCTGGTCAAAGTCACCTCCACACACTGAGACCCACGACTGAGTAGACTTCACCTCCACTCTGCCTGAACATGAACTAGACCCATTCACCAACCTCACAGACTCTGGAGAGAGAGAGAGAGAGAGATGTTGTAACATGTTATAGTTACTGTATGTTAACACAAAGAATGCTGGAAACGTATCCATACGCTTTATTAATATCGAACGCCGTACACGCGAAGCGTATCTATACGTTTTATACGTTTTTTTTATGATTACTGTACATCAACTTCCTATGCGCCCGGACAACAAAGAAAGTAACACCGATCGTCTCTGGGAAGGTCCGGTATGTGATCCGGGAGTTAAAAGCCCCCCCCTCCTGAAAAGAGGTCTGGTCTATGGCCAAGCTTCCTCCTCCAATGCCTCCATTACGACGTACTGGAGTCTGCACGGCAACGGCATAAACCAACGCAGATGTCGGGATCTAAAATGGAGTTACCCATACTCTAGTGTGTGTGAATACACTCGATTCCCCCTCCCCTCCTGTTTCTACATGGTTTCTCCCGAGGCAGCGATGGAGTGAGGGGCGATCGCATTACAGTTTCATTCCCCCCCGCACTCAACATCCACACAGATCCACTGGCTGGCTGTGTGTGTCTCCATTCCGCCGCCTCGTCCTCTCATTCTCGGAAATATAAACCCGTATATAAACCAAGAATAATCTGCAACGTTCGATCGCCATTTCACGCACACGGACAGGTATACGCGAAACGAATGACGTATTCTCGAAGGACCGCCATAGGAGAAGCAGTATAGATATGATCAACTGTCTTTTTTTCGCCGTCGCGTCAGCCATGTTTGGACAAAGAAGCAGTATACTAGCATATATCACAGCCGTGGAACCCCCCCCCCCCCCACTGCGAGTTGCGATCGATCGCTTTGCAGTTTGCATCTCTCTCATTCTCGGAAAAAAGATTCTCGGCAGTTGATCACCATAATCGCCATTAGCCATAGCGCCTTCGCCAGCCAATTGCAGTGATAAGACCGCAATGCAGGCGTCTGGGACGTAATCGACCCGTTTGTAATGGATAACGAATACACATAGTTCATCCTAAACTGCGGAAGCCATCGAGTTGTCTGTCATTTTGTCGAAATCACAGCCAGCCGGGATTATTGTCTCTCGCTTATCGCTCCTGTGGTTCATGTCCAGACATGTCCAGGCATGTCAACCTCTCAAGTCACCGTTATGCTATCGTTCTGAAACGAAACGATCTGTGGAAGGTATCCTACACTGGTAGCTTACACTGATCAAGTTGATTTTGTTTACTGAGACAATGATCACATATGTGCACATAATCATCATCATCATGAAGTTATCATAGCGAGTTATAAAGGTTTAAAGTCACAGAGATTGACAGGCAGATATAAACATAAATAAATTATTATCATATACATACTACACACTGAATGAAAGCCCTAAATGTCTAATTTTAGGAGGAAAACAAATAAAATACACATTGATCCCATATACAGTTTGTCAGTAGGCTATTGAATCCAGTTCAGGTATAAAATTCTCTTTTTCAGAGAGAACTTTAGAGAAAGCATGGACCTATAGAACTATTATTCACAAAATAAGGCCTATAGCGAAATGTACATACTATATACCGTATGAAACAGAAGACTCTCTGCTTTCATAAGAAAAAAACTAATACTGTAATAATAATATAAATCACACCCATGTGAAGTGAGCAGTGCAATGTTGTGAAGTGAGCAGTGCAACATTGCACTGCTCACTTCAAAGGGGTGTGATTTTTATTATTATTACAGTAGAAGTATTTTTCTTATGAAAGCAGAGAGTCTTATGTTTCATACGGTATATAGTATGTACATGTCGCTATAGGCCTTATTTTGTGAATATTTAGTTGTCGGGTCCATGTCTTGTCTAAAATACGAGAGGATTTCAGAAAATGCATGGACCTGAACTGCTCAATATTCACAAAATAAGGCCTATAGCGACATATACATACTATATACCGTATGAAACATAAGACTCTCTGCTTTCATAAGAAAAATACTTCTACTGTAATAATAATAAAAATCACACCCCTGTGAAGTGAGTAGTGCAACATTTTAATACATTTTTTATCCCACGATTTTGTAACCCATTTTTCACCCCTGTGTCAATCATCTAATGTGATCCTGGGCTCTACACGCCCTCCACCAACCTAGTCCCCATATATGGGGGACATGGGGAGAGCAACGGACTTGAACTCATGCTTCCCAATTAAATAACTTCTTGACTAGACAATTACACACAATGGACACAAGGAATGGACACTCGACGCTGATTATAGGAAAATTACAATCACAGAGATTTGTGGAGAATTAAGACAGAATGAGACGTCTGAGCTGTGAATGTTCTGCAACATGTGTCATGTGGTTTGAGGAGGCGCTTTCCGTTATCCTAAACCTGTGTGCATAAGATAGCAATTATAGGGAAAGTTCATCAACATGCCTACAGATACACCTCCACCCGCAAATAAAGATGTCGGCATAATGTATAGTGGCCGTAAGATACCATTAACGCATAATGGAAGCTCCTAATTGCATTATTCACGGATAATAGTTTGCGGGTAAGGCATGGTATACGATAGAGCCCTAAGAGTGTTTGCTAAATGTGTGTACATATAACACATTTATTTATTATTATGAAAAAAGATTACTGTCCATGTTTTAGCCATTGTTCATTACCTGAACAGATCACGTCTAGTCTGTCTGTAGTTCCATCTCTTTTAGACCTCTTTGTTCCACACTCGCTCAGTGAAGATTCAGAACCAACACAAGAATGACTTATCATCCATACAGCTTGCCTTGAACCAGAACTTGTTTCTATTGAAACCACAGAGCCACAGTCCAGCTGTCTACAAACTACCGATGCTGACTTCAAGTTCCACCAGCTCATCTGCACTAGTCTCCACTCTTCCTTGTGTTTTATCTCCACTCTACCAGCACAGCGACTGGTTCCTTCCACCAACCTGACAACAGGCTCTGTACAGAGAGAAGAGAATAAGCAGTACAAAAAATAAAGTTTACATTGATTGTAAAATAACAATCCACGCCTGAAGTGCTTTTTTTGGTCTTTTTACCTGAGCAGGTGAGTCCAACAGTCTTGTCAGGTGAACAGGTGTTTCTAGTTGAGTCTGAGCTTCTACAGTCCTGGAGCGCAGACTCACTGCCTTCACACTGGAACTCTTTGGTCGACATTGGAGCCTTCCCTTCTCCATAGAGCGCCCCCTGGAGGACTGAAGGAGCCCCACATCCAAGCTCCCTACAGACCACCTGTGCATCCTGCTGGTCAAAGTCACCTTCACACACTGAGACCCACGACTGAGTAGACTTCACCTCCACTCTGCCTGAACATGGACTAGACCCATTCACCAACCTCACAGACTCTGGAGAGAGAGAGAGAGAGAGATAGAGAGAGAGAGAGAGAGAGAGAGAGGTGTAAGTAAGGCTAATTATGCAGTGGTGCCAGATTACATACATGTATACACAGGAGCATTACCTTTAATCCTCCCAACACTAAAACATATCGTCATTATGTAGACACTAATTAGGAAAGATAAAGAAAAAATTGTCATATTTTGGTACTAACTTCACTAATCCACACACTCCACACACTCATGACAATCTTACAGGAGATTATTGTCCTTGTTGAAGTCAGTTTGTTACCTGAACAGACCAGCTCCACTCTGCTGGAGGCAACACTATGGTCCTTTCGTCCACACTCCCTCATTGAAGATTCGGATCCATCACATTCTTCAGATCCAATAATCCACCATAAAAGTTCGGTTTGAGAACCAGGACTCTGTTTTGATGAAACAACATTACCACAGTCCAACTGTCTACACACTACAGATGCTAACCTAATGTTCCAGGCATAAGGGTCCACTTGTCTCCACTCTCCTCCATTTTTCAACTCCAGTTTACCAGCGCAGTGACTGCTGCCTCCCACCAATCTGACATCACCATCTGTGCAGGGACAAGAGAATATATATATATATATATATATATAGATTCATGACATAATTGGTAGCGTATCGAAATCGTCCATAAAAAATGCCATATCAAGCAGAGCGCGCAAGTACTTTCGACCGCTACAAACTGTCAACCAATTACATATACATATGTATATGTATATGTAATTTGTAAGTTGATTAGCGGTATACTGTGGTTACTTTGCGCCGTACGCACCGTCCCAGCCAACCCGCCACTTTTGATGCGTATGCAACGTCCCAGCAAATTGTGCCTGATACGGCAGTGGTGCCAGATTACATACATGTATACACAGGAGCATTACCTTTAATCCTCCCAACACTAAAACATATCGTCATTACGTCACCATCGAAAACCAATTACACTCTGGCATTGGGTCCTTTAATCCACATATTTCTTGCGTCATCATTGAGAGCTAGTTATACATATACACACCATGTAATCTGGTCCCAGCAAATCAGGCACAATTTGCTGGGACAGTACATACGCATCAAAAGTGGCGGGTTGGCTGGGACGGTGCGTACGAGCCGGGCGAAACTATTACTTGCGCGCTCTGCTTGCGCAAGTAATGATCCCGATTATTTTCACCAATGTTAATGACGCAATAATAATGTGACGGTCAATGGCTTTGTACTTGCAGAGCAGACCGTCTCACTGTGGGGAGAGGGCCTTTACCTTTACTTTCACCGGAATTGGCCATAAGAGAGAGAGAGCAAAACATGTAAGGCCATAATCTATCATGTTTAGATGTTTGTTCATGTCTGCTTACCCGTTGTGTTGTCTATCTGTTGAACCTCATCTGAAGAGAGAAATGATAAAACTGATAAGTTTCAGTGTAACTAGCACTATAGTAACTAACTTATTTCTTGTGCATGGAGGGGGGGGGGGGGGGGGTTCAAGGAAGAAAAAGTTTACATTTGAAGCTCTTGCCACAAATCATTCTTGCCACAAATCATAAATATAAAGGCTTATCCACGTTAGATGTGGCAAAGCCTTCCTACAAAACTGCACAACTGAACAGACCAACTTCAGTCTGTTGTCGGACTTTGATTTGTCCTTTGATCCACACTCCCTCATTGAAGATTCAGTTCCGTCACATTCAGAATCACGAATCCGCCATGTAGGTTTCCCTTTAGCACCAGGACTCTCTTTTGTTGAAACAGCACTGCCACAGTTCAACTGTCTGCATACCACAGATGACAAATGAAAGATCCATTTATAAGGGTCCACTTGTCTCCACTCCCCTTCGCTTTTCAACTCCAGTTTACCATCACAGTGACTGGTTCCTCCCACTAATCTGACATCACCATCTGTACAAAGACAAAAAAAATCTATATATTAGAGATGTACAATACAAGTAAGATAGATGGCTAGGGGCGAGAAGCGACCTCGCCCGCCGCGTGCACTGGCCATATATGGAGCGAATCTTGGAGGGAATCTTGAGCGTACAGGGTGTAAGATCAAGATATGCAATGTCAGAACAGGTCAGCTCAGGGTTTGATGAGGGCCCAGGTAGGGCCAGGCCTTAATTCTCGGGCCTATTGAGATTGCCCTCTGCCAGGCGTGGCTGCACAAATAACTTTAGGGCAGGCCCGTCTAGAGTTTAAATGGACAGGTATCAGTCAAAATGGAGACATCGAAAAGGAAGGATGGATGGGGAACGATCAACATATGGAATGTCAGAACAGGTTATGACATATATCCATATACAAATATTGATGACATCAGGGATCTCCATATATGGGCTAAATTGTGACAGCAGGTCGCATTTACTATATGACATCACGGATCTCCATCCCTGATGATGTCACGAGACCTGGGCACCATATATGGGGCTTTCCCCGGGATTTTGAGAGATACACTGACTGACTGACTGACTGACTGACGGGAAATGCATGATTCCATAGTTAACTGTGACCTTTGCAGCAACCACAGTGGTTATTATCATAAGACTGTCACAATATGACCATATATTGGCATTACTATAGGCTTAAAGGAGAATTCCATGCTAGAAAGCTTTTTTACCTTTCTTACCTTTCTTTGTAGTCGTTACGTCCCCACCTAAGAGGTCAAGGCCTCAATGATTTGACCTCTTTGGTGAGGACGTAACAACTACAAAGAAAGGTAAGAAATCCTATTAGTATGGAATTCTCCTTTAATATTGATCACAGTCAGGGATCTCCATGTATGGGCATAACAGGGATTATATTAGGGTATCAGCTGGGAATGCCCAAGTATGGAACTTTTTCACGTGATGTCACGATGACCTGGGCACATGGGGCCTTGCCTGGGGTGAGTGACGGGGATTGCGAGTGAGGTGACAAAAATGCAAGGTTTCATAGTTATCTGCGACCTCCGGTCGCAATAAGCGGTAAGCACCGGTAGGGTATCGTAACTGTACAAAAATCCATATTCCATCCATATTGAACCGATTTCAAAACGATCCCCATTATTTTCACCGAACACAAAACATGTAAGGCAAAATGATCTATAATATGTTGAGTTGTTTGTTCATGTTTGCTTACCTGTTGGGTCTGTTGGTTGAACCCGGCGAGCTGAAGAGAGACATGATAAATCAATGAGTTTCAGCGTATAGCGCTAGTAACTAACCTTTCCTCCTTGTCCTTGTACTTTTACACAAATTGTACAAATAAAGGCTTCTCCACCAACCTTTTAGCTACATTTAGGACACAGAGGTCATGACCTCTGTATTATATTGTGTTTCCAACAACATACAGATTAATTCATACATTTTAATGATTCTGCTGAAACGAAACACTGGGTCAGTTTTCCATTCCTGACTTAAGGTGGCGCTGTTTCTCTTTTTTGTAAAGATAGTCAGATGACTTTTACTATTGCTTGTGTGTGTGTGTGTGTGTGTGTGTGTGTGTGTGTGTGTGTGTGTGTGTGTGTGTGTGTGTGTGTGTGTGTGTGACAGATCAGGAGGAGTCAACTCATGGTTTTTATGTGAACTTTGGGCCTTAGTGATTAATCCAGGACCTGAACAAGATCAATAACCTATAGTGTCTACAAATTGTCATAGCTGGCTCTGGCAAAGATTGGGGCAGGAGACGAGGTAAATGTGTAACAAAATGGGATTTATTAAATTAGGCGTATACAAACAATAAACTAAAGGATAAACTGAAGAGCAACAGAACAGCACGGATCCTGTGAGGTGTGGAGTCAGTAATAACTGGTGTAATGGTGGATGTGTCAAACAGTAGTATAGTGTGTGTGAGGATGTAAAGCATAGCATTAAACATAACAGGACATGGTATGGAGGGAGTCAATTAGCCATTAGCGTAACGAGTCATAGTGTGTGTGTGTATGTGTGGGGCATAAAATACAAATTCAAGGCAACAACACATCTCCGTATCTATAGGAGATGAGGTGGATACTTTACTATGATAACCTGTTATAAATGAATATTCTCCAGAACAAGAGAGGTTATCAGTATACTATGAGACACATAATCTTTAGTAAACTATCTAGAACCATACATTTTAATGGTTCTATGTGCAGTGATGCAAAGTAACATGTAAGTAGAACATTTACTCAAGTAAGCTACTAAGTGTCCCTAAGTAGGCGTACAATTTTGACCATTACTTTTTACTTTACTTTTCAATACTTTTATGTCTACTATGTCTACTTTTATGTCATCTCAGAGGCAATTGTACTTTTACTCCACTACAATTATCTGAAAACGTTACTAGTTGTGATTATTACAAAACATAAAATGCTCACACACTGAGGGCTCCATTAATTGCTCCAATGTGACAGGTGCTTTAATGCACCACAACAAAAAATAAAAATGTGCGAGGAATAGCGTTGAGGTGAAAATGTCACAGTATTTTGTGGAACAATAAAGAATCTGTCGCATTTGGAGCCCTCAGTGTGCGAGCGTTTGTTCTCTACACTCTAAAACATGTGATCAGTGTGAGATGGTCCAGTCTCAAGGATTACATCTACTTACAGTGCAGCTCCATGGTTAGGGAGGAAAGGAGGAGAGAGGTCACACTCAGCCACGTTACCATCTTCATCCTGCTGCCTGAAGACACCTTCGTCTGCTCCTGTTTCTGCTGAAGCTCCACAGATATGCCAGACAGCCACCCACACACACACACATACACCATGTTCCATAGTTCTGACTGTTGACTTTGATAAGAGCTCAATATAATGAAGGACTTTAATTTGGATTTATTTGAGGTTAGGTAAAAGGTTCTTAATGGCGAGGGGGCAAATCTTATACATAATGTACATAAAACGTAAACTGAGGGGGCACAATTTGCACCTGGCACCCCTGTGGCGCCGGGCCTGCCTGGGTGTTTCCCCTTGTGTTCCACTGCGCCCCTGGGCTGTGTTTGACCCAAATGCAGAACTTTCAAAGTAGAATCAGGAAACCCAGGAGGACAGTTTAACCCATTCTGACCTGAGATCAGATTCATACGAGGTTTCCACTGGACACACTGGGTCTGATTAAACCCATTCTGACCTGAGATCAGATTTTAAAAAATGACAGTCGTTCTTCGATTTTTCAAAAATAGCAGAACTACAAGCTCATATCGCGCCACTCGGTGGCGCGATATGAGCTTGTAGATCTTTAAGGTGAATGCTTTGAACACATTTCCAGACAGAAAATCTCAATAATGCTGCTTGGAGAACTGTCCGAGCTTCGGATGCAAATATTGCAGATTATGCAGTGTTCTTGCAAAGGCCTTTTGAGAGACATCGGAAAGGCTCTCATGATCCCTCTCAGGGTGTCAGTGGATACTAATATTTTGGCAATGATGAGTCAGGGGGTTAGACTTATTACTGTACAGTGAGTGATTAAGTTCACGTCAGCCAAATCCTCAAAGACACATTTTACAGGAATGCATGTGGCCACTTTAAACACATGCATTTTGGATTTAGAAACACCATGTTAAATGCATTTAAGACTATAGCCAGTCTCAGAGAATATTGCTCTCAATGTCGAGCTACCCAAACACTTTTAAATGCCTTCTACAACAGCACCAATGAACTCAAGTACCCCTGCTGAATTAATTATTGACCAAGCATTTGCAGCACTCCCAATATTGCCGTCTACAAGGTTACTAATACTGACCAAACCATTTCCGTCAGCCACAAGATGTCATATTCCTGACCACCCATCTACCGGTAAATTGATTTGTACACAACTCATCAAATTGATTTGACAAAATGAGCAAAACAGTCTTTGTAAGTTTCTTTTTTTAATCAAGAGGTGTACTGCACAATTACATCAAACCAGCACAAAAGGACAGGGGCTTCAAGCAGTCTCTTCCTTTACCAAGTGGTCCTTCTTGAGTGGTCCCTGTAGAAAGAAAAGTCAGTCAGTCCATGCAGACATAATATTTGCAATTGACCGAGTCAGTCAAGTGTGTTCCCAGAGAGTGAACAGGGAGCTAGCACAAAAGGGCACTGCTCCCCTGCCTCACTGGAGCTCACTCTGGCACTGGAATGGAACCAAAGTTCATAATGGGATGTGAACCAGGTTACGTACAGTGCAGGGGTTGAATGCATCTGACATATGATACTAGATAAATAAAATAGAACAGTACAGGCTATATGCCATGATTTTATGATTTTTTTTTACATGGATGGACTGCTGGCACATTTCAGTGCATGTTAGGTGGCTAGCCAGATGTTAAAGTTAAAATTGTCCACTGAAAATGTGCTTGCATCTGATCTCACCATGTGCAGAGTGAGCACCCTCTTTTTGGTCCCGATCACACAGCCCTTCAGCATGATGAAGTCGTTGGTCAGCTCTCCATAATGGACAAAGCCTCCCTGAGAAAATAAAAACATTACATACATTATACAAGTCGAAACAGGAATGCTTCATACTTGCCGACACTAATGCACACTCACCATGGGGTTGATGCCCTTATTGGACAGATCATACTCTGTAGAGGCATTGTTCTTCACAACCTTTCCATCCTTGGTGTGGTAGCCCTGGTCGATCTTGTAGATCTACAAAGAAGAGGTGGTGAACGCCTTACAACTCTCATACGTCAAGTGCAAGTTAGAATCTCAAACACTATGGCGAAACCCACCTTCTTGTTGATCTGTGTGGTGGTTTTTCACTGCATGGTATAGGCCCAAGTACTCACTGCATAATACCCCGCCTCAACGTGGTAGTCATAGCGACATCCAACCCTCTGTGTAGGAGTTGCTAAAGAACAACTTTTATGGAAAATATTTCCATTACAACTATCCAGTCAAAGAAAATGTTTCCCATAACATGGATAGGCCATGGCATTTATAAACAGTTAAGCAGACAGTTGAAGCCAGTGACGAAAAGTAGTGTGCAGCCCTTTTAGCATCACCTTAGCTCACCAATGGAACCTCTGAGCCTGAGGCAATAAGTACGAGCCACTCTCCACGACAGAAATATGAAGTTGAGCTATAGTACCATGCGGTGGAAACGAGGCAGAGGTCTTGAAAGCTGCTGTGGTGCAATGAGACATTTGTCTTACCATAAACGCCTTCTTCTCCTCTGCAGTTTGGAAGCGACAATCAATGAACTTTAGGTGCATCTTCTCCAGGGCACGACAGCTCGTCTGCACCAGCAGAGACTGAAAGGATAAAGGCTCGTCTGCACCAGCAGAGACTGAAAGGGGATAAAACATTTTATAATGGATTTACCCAGCAGAAGTAGTTCAAGCCAAAGGGTAGTTAACTTAGATCCTCTGGGTTTCTGCACCAAGAGTTTGTTCCCAGAGAATGAACAGGGAGCTATAGCACAAAAGGACACTGCTGTCTCACTGGAGTTCAATCTGGCACTGGAATGGAACCCAAGTTCATAATGGGGTGTGAACCAGGTTACGTAAAGTGCAGGGGTTGAATGTATCTGACATAGATAAATAGAACAGTACTGGCTATATGCCATGATTTTATGAAACAATTTTACATGGATGGACTGCTGGCACATTTCACAACCTTTCCATCCTTGGTGTGGTAGCCCTGGCCGATCTACAAAGAGGTGGTTAACGCCTTACAACTCTCATACGTCAAGTGCAATTTAGAATCTCAAATACGAAGGAGTTACCCACCTTGTTGATTTCTGTGCGGTGGTGGTAGCCCTTCTGACCAGCACGGGCCACAGAGAAGGCCACACGAGCAGGATGCCAGGCACCGATACAGCTAGGCAACCTTGCGCAGACCACGACGAGTCTTGCGAGGAAGCTTCTTCGTGTGCCAACGGCTGGCAACACATACACACAACAGAGGTAAGAGGAAACGTTAAGTCTTCACAAACATAGAACCTTGAGTCATACATGCATCCTCAAATGCTAAGATAGACTGCACTCAGTACTCGACATTCAGCAAGGGTTATAAACCCATTCAGTCCGCCCGTCGAGAAGCCTCATCACAGACAGACTATCATGTTATAGAAGGCATAACTTCAGCTACCTCTCAGGTATTCACTCCCATTTACTGCATCATGTTTAAGTAAATGCCCATCGAGAATGCAATAAGAGATCATGATTCCTATATTGTCAAAGAAAATGTGAGATGCAGCCCTAGGGAGGCACGAGTGCTGCCAACCACCTTGTTAAACAAAGATTACGCTTGATAATTATGTCATACCCTTGTATCCGTGACCCTTTGTGACTCCAATGACAATCATCTCGTCCTGTGTGAAGACTGTAGATCGGCACGGCCTGTTCCAGCTTCTCACGAGCCCAATCAACCTTGTCAGTGATGGAGCCTCCGTTGAGCTGCACCTCCATGAGGTGAGACTTCTTCTGCTTTGATCAAAACACAGTCAATACATGTTGCATAAAAATGTCACCGCTCTGTAAATGCAAATATTTGTGGTGTCAGAAGGAAGGCAGTAGAAAGTGTCCTCATGCGGTTCGGGCGCCATGCCTGACGCAGTTTCCATGGTCTCATCACATACACACAAATATATGAAGTTGAGCTATAGTACTAGGCTGTGGAAACGAGTCAGAGGTCTTGAAAGCTGCTGTGGTGCAATGAGAAATTTGTCTTACCATAAACGCCTTCTTCTCCTCGATCTGCAGTTTGGAAGTGGCATCGATGAACTTTAGGTGGATCTTCTCCAGGGAGAGACTGAAAGGATAAAACATTTTATAATGCATTTACCCAGCAGAAGTAGTTCAAGCCAAAGGGTAGTTAACTTAGATCCTCTGGGTTTCCGCACCAAGAGTTTGTTCCCAGAGAATGAACAGGGAGCTATAGCACAAAAGGGCACTGCTGTCTCACTGGAGTTCAATCTGGCACTGGAATGGGACCAAAGTTCATAATGGGGTGTGAACCAGGTTACATACAGTGCAGGGGTTGAATGTATCCGACATGATACTAGATAAATAAAAAATAAAACAGTACTGGCTATATGCCATGATTTTACATGGATTGGACTGCTGGCACATTTCAGTGCATGTTAGATGGCTAGCCAGATGTCCAAGTTAAAATTGTCCACTGAAAATGTGCTTGCATCTGATCTCACCATGCCAGCCTTGTAGCCAAGGAAGGTGGTCAGGTGGATGGGCTTGCTGGCATCATCCTTGGGGAAGCTCCTGACCTTGCCCCGGTGACACTTGCACCTCATACGGGGCAGGAAGCCCAAGGACCCGTGGAGCTGAGAACTTACGGTGGGACTGTGGAGAGTGGACAAGACCAGTGGTTAGAAACAAGGCTTGTGGGTCGGGCGGGGAGCTGGCGGTGCCTTTAACAAGCCAATGGCCAACACATCCATTATGACAAGTCATTAGTCAACTTTCTACCATTCATTCAACAGTTAAAAACAGTTCTTGTTGTCACTACTGCACTGTCAAATATCCGCAGCGCAGCCTCGTTTAGAGACATCATTCAGCCTGACGTTAGCATTAGCAAGTCTACTGGGCCGTGACTTTGATTGTTGATTTTCAATGTTACATCTCTTGTGATAACAGTCAACGAATTAAACAGACAAGTAGTGGCCTACTCCCAGTCCAGCAGCCATTTTAAACCTCTGAATAGCCGGTATGGCTAGACCAGAGTAGGGCTAGACATGCATTAATAGGAACATATTATGCAACTTCAAATGTTCATGGCATCAATATCTACACAGGCGTGTTTAGCTCCTAAGCATGAATACTTTAAAATTGTAAGAAGCATGAATACATAGCGGATGGTTTAGATAACAAGTAGATGGCTATCTATGACATGCTCACCATTTTGTCTCCAAGCCGAATGGAGGAGTGTGCATATACTGACGCAAACATTGCAGGATTGACGAGTGACGTGACTGTGACGGACCTTGTTCAAGAAACCACCCATTGAGTACATCACTTTATAGCGGTTAGATGTCACCATCTAATATACCATTAAAAACCCATGTTAGGTTTCTACCTAACAAAAGAGGTCTTCTTCAGGGATCGACAACATTAAGCAGAGTGAACCTCACTTATATAGGGAGGAACACAGGTGAGTTCCATTTGGAGAGGTGTGTCCTCAAATCAGAGTACCCTAAGGAGGTGCAACCAATTATCCAATGTTGTAGAGTTTTTATTTTATTTTATATATAATGGATATTACAATAGGCTACATTCTCAAAGACCATATGCCCAACACTTTCAGCTTTTTGAGCACTTTACAGTCATCATGTATGATAAAACAAGTGATTTGGAATCTGTCAATGAAGCATGGTGAGAATTGTTCTGCGAGAACAACAAAACGATGGAACACATTCCACCAACACAAGATGCACTGCTGCAGCACGTGAAGCAAGTTGTCTACCAGTCTGGGATCTGGGCCACGTCTGAACTGGCCCAGAAGCCAACACTTACTTGTGATGTTCATCATTATTGTTCTCTATGAGAATGTTTGTACTGAATGTATGCTATGTTTATGTTTTTAGTTCTCACAGCATTTGGGGCATATGTGGCGTTTACGCTAATAAATGTCTGTACAACAAAATAACGCTGTGTTAGGGGCACGGTGGCAAAGTTGGTAGTGCTGTCGCCTCACAGCTAGAAGGTCCTGGGTTCGATTCCTGCTCGGGACGCTGTGGGTGCTGGCGGCGTGTTTCCTCCTCCGCGTCTTCAGTGCCCATACCCGAAGGCGGGGTTGGCGAAAGGGCCTTTCTGTGTGGAGTTTGCATGTTCTCCCCGTGTCCCCTAGGGTAGGTACCCTCACAAAAAACATGCAGTAATCCTGGTCATTTCCAGGATCACATTAGATGATTGACACATGGGTGAAAAATGGGTTACAAAATCGTGGGATATAAAAGAAAAAGAAAAGAAAAAAGAACGCTGTGTGATCGTATCTATCTACCGAGGGGGCTTCTGTCTGTCTGCCTATAAGCCTGTTTTCCATGTCTCCACCACCTCCTGTCCCCTTTAAAATAAAACAGGACTTTGTTTTATCTGCATTTCTATAGAGCGTCGCAGTCCTGCCCCCTACCAGGGCCCAGGAAATGATTCCCCGTTCATTTCCCTCATCGACATTTCAAAAAGTATTTATTTAAAGACATTTTAAGCCTCGTACAAAGCCAACTCGAGTTGTGACAAATCATGACAAACAATTTTTCGGGCAGAACAAATAATTAGAAAGAAGAAGAAAACGGAACACTTTTTTTGTTGGTTTTCTTCTTTGTAATTATTTGTTTGGTTAAATATTGTGTTTGTTGTCATGATTTGTCACAACTCCAGTTGGCTTTGTACGACGCTTATAAGGTCTTTAAATAAATACGTTTTGAAATGTCTATGGGAAAAATGCATTGGGAACTATTTCCTGGGCCTGGCGTCGTCATGAAAGGGGCCGGGACTGCAACGCTCTATTGGACTTTTAACAAACCGTGACAGATGTTATGTTTGTATAGCTGTATTTGTACTGACCTAGCTTCCAGAGGGAGTCGGTACAAATAAAAAGCTTGTTTACCAACATGGCTAGCCCCAAAGCAACCCTGACTGTTCTGATGATCAACCTGCCAGACACTTCTCTTTTAGGACTTTGGTTAGGCCTCCATAGCACATGTGGGGGCAGATAGTCAAAACAACATACAAAACGAAGACCAATTAACTGTATCCAGAAACTTCTCTGGACAATAATTTGGTCCCGGTGTTCACCTTGATCATGGGCATTTAACCTGCTAAACAATAACTCGTGATGCAAAATAAACAAAGGATAACTCAAAACAACTGAAATCAAACAAAACACGCATGGTTGAAAAACTGTGTGGCTTCCCTGTGGTGTTTCCCAAAATCCCTGCTGCCGTGCACCTGTGACACATACAAGTAGGCTGTGCCTGTGATTGACTGAACCCGCCCATTCCCAGGTTGTCATAGCAACTTCACAACAAGTTAACCACAGAATAAAATGATCAAATTGGCTACAACACTATATTCAATGAATATATATTACATCCTCCTTGAGTTGTCTGACTGAACCAGGACTGGGTTCCTGTGTGGAGCACTCTACCAGTTCATTTCAGGCTTTTGACACTATAGATAAAGTGCCGTTGTAAAAGTGGTTGTGGTGGAAGGCACACTGGAATTGCACAGCTCTTTGCAGTTGTAAATGTGACAGTAATTTTAATCTTTTTAATGCACCCCTCACCAACCTTAATCCAAAAACTATTAACGCACCCCTCACCAACCTTCATCCAAAAACTATTAGTGCATCCCTCATCAACCTGAATAATAAAAAAAAACTATTAAAAAAGTCTGTGGTTGTAAAACTTTGAACACATGAAGCATGGATTGCAAGTTGGCGTAGTAGTCCACTAGGCTAGCGAGGCAGCTGGCAGAATGGGGTTTTGTGTTTGTATTAGAAGGTGAAGTTCCGCCCATGCAGAACTATTACAATTACCATTCTCACGCTTTCCTTGGCCACTAAACGAGCGCACCCTTGGGAATGTTTGCCTATAAATACAATATTAGTAGTACTGTCCCACTGTGCTCTGGTTGGCTGAACACTAGTGCAAATAGCTTCAAGCTGGCATTCTTGAAAGCTCAGAGTTTTCAAAAGCTCATATTTTGCCCCACATGTGAACAGGGCTTAACTAGTGATTTTTCTTTAAACCTTAGTATTTCGCTCATTGTGACTTTTGACTTCTCGTCTTCTGTGCCTCAATTACCATTCTCACCTGCACTATTGACTGCAGGCCTGCCTGCCTGTCTGCCTTTATGTCTGTGTAGCTGTCATCACAATTAAAGCTGCCTTTAGAATGAAAAGTTATTTTTTATAAATAAGTACATAAGTTAAGAAATTCATGTTTTTTGTTTCATGTTTCTATTTTGTTTCAATGTATATTTTGAGGTGATTTATGTTGCTTCATTGCTCACATTAACCTCTGAACAGCTGAAGCCTGATCTGTTGATGAGCAAGGGTGGTTTCGATAACTGTAAAATTAGCAGAGCAGAGCCAGTTCATTCTGAACACAACAGAGAGCTCCAGCATGCAACAGCCTAAGTGCATTGCTGCTGCCTTGTAAAGTCAGGAAGAGTCAAGTTTAGATCAGTTATAATACAAGATACTCGAGTTGTGACAAATCATGACAAACAGTTTTTCGGGCAGAACAAATAATTAGAAAGAAGAAGAAAACGGCAGGTTACAACACTTTTTGTTGTTGTTTTTCCTTTGTAATTATTTGTTTTGTTAAATATTGTGTTTGTTGTCATGATTTGTCACAACTCCAGTTGGCTTTGTACGACGCTTATAAGGTCTTACTCTTTATATAAATACGATTTGAAATGTCTATGGGAAAAATGCATTGGGAATTTCCTGGGCCTGGCGTCGTCATGAAAGGGGGCGGGACTGGGGGGCACGGTGGCACAGTTGGTAGTGCTGTCGCCTCACAGCTAGAAGGTCCTGGGTTCGATTCCCGCTCGGGACGCTGTGGGTGCTGGCGGCGTGTTTCCTCCTCCGCGTCATCAGTGCCCATACCCGAAGGCGGGGTTGGCGAAAGGGCCTTTCTGTGTGGAGTTTGCATGTTCTCCCCGTGTCCCCTAGGGTAGGTACCCTCACAAAAAACATGCAGTAATCCTGGTCACTAGACTGCCTCCCCCTGGCCAGCCGGGGTGCCTGATGGAGGGGAAAGGAACTGGTTGGAATAACGTGTTCCTTCCACACGCTACGTCCAACCAGGGAAACTCCCCCCTGTCAGGTGTAAAAAAATGAAAGGGGGCGGGACTGTGACGCTCTATTGGACTTTTAGAAATGAGTATTATCACAATATAGAGCTTTTTTTTTTTTTTAAGATATTTTTTTGCGGCTTACGCCTTTTATTGATTTTTTAAGGGACAGATAGTAGTCTGACAGGAAACGGGAGAGAGATGGGGGGATGACATGCGGTAAAGGCCGTGTCGGGTTCGGGAGTCGAACCCGCAGCACACCGCGACTGGATCACCAGTCCGGTGCCCAGACCATTACGCTACGGCCTGGGCCAATAGCTTTTTAACAGTTATTTTAACCAGAAAATCACTTACCCTTCATTTAATGTTCAAAAAAAGTACAAGACATTATGTGAAAAGAATATAAACATTAGTGGGAGATGCATGGCTTAGTTTGCAAGAAATGTACCGCTGATCTGTATACACGCACACACACACACACACACACACACACACACACACACACACACACACACACACACACACACACACACACACACACACACACACACACACACACACACACACACACACACACACTTCTCGTCTGAGTCATGCCACAAAGAAAACTCTGTGAAAACATAGCTGTGGTTCAATCAAATTATTTATTTTCCAAAGCTTTCGGAAGAGGAGGAACATCACATTTTCAGATATACTTAGCTTTAGAATATAATGAGTCAACCATTGGCTTCCTCAAATCTGACAGTTGGAATGCCTCATATCATACTGTAGGTCAGTGGTAATATTATAAAGGACAATGAGCAATGAAGAAGAAAAGCTTATAATGGACCACAAGCTGAAGATATGCTGTAATGCCAATGGCAGAGTTTAGCTGTAACAGATTCCATATAATACCTAAGTATCTGCTATACCTCTCCCCATGCACGCACGCACAAAGGATGGTGCAATAAGCCGTTGATCTTTGTGTTTTAGGTTTAGATCCTGGAGACTATACTGTAGATTTGTCAATGTTTGTCACCTGAACAGATCACCTCTTTTCTGGAGATAGATGTATCATCCCACTTTAATATACACTCCCTCAGTGAAGCATCATGCGACTCACAAGAGGATCTGATCAACCATACAGGTTGAAGATCTCCAGAATTAATTTCTTTCTCTGAAACAAGAGAGCCACAGTTCAGATGTCTACACACGGTGCCTGCTGTCCGCTCATTCCACCGATAATCATCCACTGTTCTCCACTTTCCCAGGTGATGCAGCTCGAATATACCATTACAGCGACTGGTTCCCCCCACCAACCTGACATCAGTAGCTGTACAGAGACAATAGAATAAGCAGTTGAAAATAATTCTTACTTTTATTGTAAAATAATAATCCAAACCTAAAGTGTAGTTTGTCATTTACCTGAGCAGGTGAGTCCAACAGTCTTGTCAGGTGAGCAGGTGTTTTTAGTTGAGTCTGAGGTTCTACAGTCCTGGAGAGCAGACTCACTGCCTTCACACTGGAACTCTTTGGTTGACATTGGAGCCTTCCCTTCTCCATAGAGCGCCCCCTGGAGGACTGAAGGAGCACCACATTCAAGCTGCCTACAGACCACCTCTGCATCCTGCTGGTCAAAGTCATCTTCACACACTGAGACCCATGACTGAGTAGACTTCACCTCCACTCTGCCTGAACACAAATTAGTGCCATTCACCAACCTCACAGACTCTGGAGGGAGAGAGAGAGAGAGAGAGAGAGAGAGAGAGAGAGAGAGAGAGAGAGAGAGAGAGAGAGAGAGAGAGAGAGAGAGACTCAGTGACCACCACCTGGCAATAGAAACAGGCAGACACGAGCTACACTTTCAGTTACAATGTGACAAATATAAAGACATCAGAGAATCATTCTTCCCTAAATTTAACGCAAAATATAAAGAATTTGAATGCACCATTAATAACTCATCACTTCAATATGTTCTGAGAGAACAATCCAATTTTTGGCAGCAAAATATGTGTGGCGTCATCAACTGACAGCAGCTGAACAGGGTCATTAAGTTGCTGTCATGTTTCTGTTTGTTCATTTATTTTCATTGTTACTGTATTGCTTGCTGTTCATTATTGTTGGGATGTCTGATATTGTCTCCGTGTGCGCAATGTTGACATTTGTTTTGTTGTATGTATGCTTTTGCAGCATTTTGAAATTTAATAGAGAGAGAGAGACAGACAGACGGAGAGAGAGGGGTTTAGCTACTTATGTAGAGAGTTATTTACGAAGCATAACTTTTAACTTTACAACCCCTAAACGGTTCTTAAATAAAGATATAATTCCTCGTCCTTCTATGAGTGTGTGTGTGTGCGTGTGTGTGCGTGCGTACATGCGCGTGTCCGTCCGTTACATAGCTAGTCTCCGACACTGTTGTCCCCATCAATGTGAAACTGTCAACACACACACACCCTCGATGCCAGAGCATAACCTCCACCCACATTTTTACACAGGCCTGTCAGTGTCACCAGGAGGCCGACCTTTACTTCATAATTGAATTTTGACATATTTTGCCCAAACGTCACACTGATGTTTGGAACAAAGTGCTTCAAATAATAGACACAGCTTCTGATTGCAGTGAATATTTGCACACATTCCCAATAGCCGAGTAAGTCATGGAACCCTTTTCACAGTGTCATGTTATAGCGCCACCGCATGACGTTCCTTAACGATTATATCTGGTTTAAGTATTCTAATTATGATGTACTTTATTTTCTCTATTATTAAGGTTATTGTAGCCTTCAATTTGTATTGGGGGGGGGGGGGTTCGCAAGACATGGCCAAAGCATTTCTGGGGGTCTCCGGCCAAAAAGGTTCAGGTCTCCTGGTATAGATACTGTCATTGTTGAGGTCATTGTTGGTTACCTGAACAGATCACCTCTACTCTGCCTTCTTGTACTTCATTTGGCCTATATGATCCCTTACACTCCCTCAGTGAAGATTCAGATCCACCACAGGAAGATGTCAGCCACCATACAGGTTGCTTTGAACGAGTAAACTTTTTTGTTGAAACAGGAGAGCCACAGTCCAGCTCCCTACACAGTACAGTTGCGAACCTCATGTTCCAATAGTTCAAATCAATTGGTCTCCAATCTCCATTATTATTCATCTCCACTGTTCCAGCACAGTGACTGGTTCCTCCCACCAACCTGACATCAGGGTCTGTAGTACAAAGACAAGAGCATAAACATACAAAGAAGAAAGAAAAAAAGAAAATAAAGTTTAGGTTGAATGTCAAATTATCCAAAGCACAGACTGTCTTTTATACCTGAGCAGGTGAGTCCAACGGTCTTGTCAGGTGAGCAGGTGTTTCTAGTTGAGTCTGAGGTTCTACAGTCCTGGAGATCAGACTCACTGCCTTCACACTGAAACTCTTTGGTCGACCTTGGAGCCCACCCTTCTCCATAGAGCGCCCCCTGGAGGACTGAAGGAACCCCACAGTCAAGCTGCCTACAGACCACCTCTGCATCCTGCTGGTCAAAATCACCTTCACACACTGGGACCCATGACTGATTTGACTTCACCTCCACTCTGCCTGAACATGAACTAGGCCCATGCACCAATTTTACAGACCCTGAAGAGAGATAGAGAGGGCGGGATACAATTTAATCTTAAAACGCTGCTTTCTCTGAATCCTTTCTCAGATTGAGGTGCTTGATCAAAAGCATGATGTTAGCGGCTTATTATTAAATTGTTGCTACCTCACAGTTACAATATTAACACTTCGGATGACTTATAAAAACACGGTAGCCAAATTGATTTAGCTTCCGGTTCATTTTGGGGTCTTCAGAATAAAACATCTGGCTTCAGCTAGTGGCAGGGAATTAGGGACAGACTATAGACTGATTCAATGCTGGCAGCAAATGGGTTTTAAAATCAGCACAAATTATCATAATTATTTCGACAGCCTCCACACACTCATTAAGAACATACAGACAATCACTGTCATTTTGTTGTTACCTGAACAGGTCAACTCCAGTGTGTTGTCAGCAGTATTATAATTCCAACTTCCACACTTCCTCAGTAACGATTCAGATCCAGAGCAGTCCCTTATTATGAGCCACCATGCCGGTGCACTGTAAGATCCTTGAATCATTTTAGTTGAAACAGGAGTACCACAGCCCAGCTGTCTACACGCTACAGTGGATAACTTCTGCTCCCAGTCGCTAGGATTTACTGGATACCACTCGTCCTCGTATATCACCTCCAATGTACCAGTACACTTTCTGCTTCCTCCCACCAACCTGAGATCATCAGACTCTGTACAGAGACAATAGAATAGACAGCAAAAAGAAAAGCAATATGTACTTTGATTAAAAAACAAACGTTTTAAGGCTACAATCTGATGTTTAGCTGTTTGAGTAAGATGTGTTCACCTGTTGTGTGGCGTGTTGGTTGAACATGGACAGCTGAAGAGACAAAATATGAAATGAATTAGTTTCAGTTTTCTGTTGAAATGCGACGAGATGGAATTTTGTTTCTCCTGTTTGCAGCCATGTATTTGACATTCAATGTTTGGAAAATGAGTAACTGTATGATTTTATAAATGTAGAGGATTAGCATAAAGTTGATCTCAATACGAAGTGGAAATCGACATTAACATGCATATTCAGTGTGTGTGTGTGTGTGTGTGTGTGTGTGTGTGTGTGTGTGTGTGTGTGTGTGTGTGTGCACGTGTGCGTGTATCAAATGAGAGTTTTGTCACAACATTATTAAGGTTCACTGAAGCTTTGCAGTTATTTCTACTTCAGTAGGCCTATTAACAAACCTGCTGCTGCAGAAAACTCACTTATCTAACATTTACTTAATCATTACTTTCAAAATAATGAGAGAGAAAATGTCCCTCTCATTTGTCTCAAGCTCTTCTGAGTGTGAGGCAAACAAACAACGCTGGACAATAATTAAACCTAAAGTTTAGAAGCTGTGTGTGATGAGGAACCATGTGAATACGTTCCACAGCCACAACTCTGCAAGGTCTAATATCTGATGTTATGTTATGTTGCAATGGTTGCATGCCGATATCGCACACTGAGGTACTGCAGAGAAGCTGTCACGATTGCGTGTTTGCTCCGTTGAATCCCTTTGCCCAGCGCAAAGTAACAAATAGATAGATAGATAGATAGATAGATAGATAGATAGATAGATAGATAGATAGATAGATAGATAGATAGATAGATAGATAGATAGATAGATAGATAGTATAGAGACTGTTACTGTCATAGGTGAAGTGATTGTTACCTGAACAGACCACTTCCATTTTGTGGCGACTGGGAGACTTAGACAACATCGTTCCACACTCCCTCAGTGAAGATTCAGATCCATCACAGTTCGATATCATCCTCCATTTAGGCAACGGCAATGTCCATGGCACATCAGAATGCCTTTGTGTTGAAACAGCAGAGCCACAGTTCAGCTGTCTACACACTACAATTGCTGCCTCCAGTTTCCAGCCATAATGATCATCCATTGGGCTCCACTCTCCCTGGTGTTTCATCTCCAGTGTACCAGTACAGTTACTTGTTCCTCCCACCAACCTGATGTCTGCAGGCTCTGCACAGACAAGAGACAAACATTTGAAAAAGTAACATTACGTTGATTGTAACATAATTGAGACCGTTCGGTCACACCTCCATATATGGTTGTCAGCCCGTTACACCTAATGACATCACGCCACCATATGGTCGACTCTCCATATCTATGGCCGTCTCCATATATGAAGATCACAACACTGACCTCATCAAACCCTGGATAGCCATACATGGAGAAGACTGGATCATCACCTAATGAATACCAGACGTGTCATCTTGGTACCAACTCGCCTCGGGCGTACAACCGGCGGAACTGCGCGGCCTGGTATTCCTAAAGTAACTTAAGTAAATATTACTGACCTTAACCTCAATAAAAACCTAACACTTTACCTAAGCCGGCTAGCAAATCTACATCTGGCCTCAAACCCTTAGATCTCTATAGAGCTGACCTGTTCTGACATAGGTTGATCCCTCCCCACCCGTCCTTCCTCTTCGATGTCTCCCTTTTGACTGATAACTGTCCATTTAACATGCACGGAAAATAAGGCCCAGCCCTACCTAGCCCCTCATCAGACCCTGTACAGTCAAGACACTGCCCCCGCTGCCACCATTATATCTCCATATATGGAGCTGATCTGTTCTGACATCCCATTATGTTGCTCTGACCTCATCACGCTCAATATATGCTACTACAGAATTCATTCCATATGTTGATCTGACAGTCTGCCGTCATCCGGGCGGATGTGTGCGCGCTCGTCCTCAGGGCGTCTTACCGGTAATCCAAACCTAAGGTGAAGTTTGTATTTTACCTGAGCAGGTGAGTCCAACAGTCTTGTCAGGTGAGCAGGTGTTTCTAGTTGAGTCTGAGGTTCTACAGTCCAGGAGAGCAGACTCACTGCCTTCACACTGGAACTCTTTGGTCGACATTGGAGCCTTCCCTTCTCCATAGAGCGCCCCCTGGATGACTGAAGGAGCCCCACAGCCAAGCTCCCTACAGACCACCTCTGCATCCTGCTGGTCAAAGTCACCTCCACACACTGAGACCCACGACTGAGTAGACTTCACCTCCACTCTGCCTGAACACGAACTAGACCCATTCACCAACCTGACAGACTCTGGAGAGAGAGAGAGAGAGAGAGAGAATGATATAATTATGTTATAGTTAGAAAACATACATAAAAATACACGCACGCCATACACATATTATTACCCTTATTATTATTATCATTATTATTATTATTATATATTTCTATTAAACACTTGACATGGAAAATGTACCCAAAATACAGATGTGTGGTTTAATGTGGTAGACATACATTTATTGTTCATAAAATAAAAACTCATATCATTCATGTCACTCCCGGCCCACTCTTCTGCCATAATCTGAAGACTCACCAATTCAGACTCAAGCTTAGCCCGTAGCACTTGCCCTAACTTGACAACCTTGCAGGCTTATTCAAATGTTAAAGTGTAAAGATAGCATGTTATGTAGACGGATGTCAGATTCATTTTTAGACCTGGCTTCCTATAGTGTGTATAGTTTCAATGTACATATTATCTATTTCTGATATTATACAGTTTAGACTGACGATTTATTCTTGGTTTATCTATGAACCTAGATGACTATTTCTATGCATTTGCTGTATTACCTTGTGTTTTAACTTGCTTAGGCTACTGTAAATTGCTCTTGATTAAGAGTTTGCTAAATGTCTACAGTCTCTAAATTGTACATAATATGAGATGAAAAAAGATTACCGTCCTTGTTTTAGTAATCGTTTGTTACCTGAACAGATCACCTCCAGTCTTTCATCAGATGACTTATACTTCTTTTTTCCACAATCCCCCAGTGAAGATTCAGATCCAACACAAGAAGGACTTATCTTCCATGCAGCTTGCCATGAACCAGAACTTGTTTCTGTTGAAACAGCAGAGCCACAGTCCAGCTCTCTACACACTACAGATGCTGACTTCAAGTTCCACCAGCTCATCTGCACTATTCTCCAATCTCCCTCATGTTTTGTCTCCACTCTACCAGCACAGCGACTGGCTCCTCCCACCAACCTGACAACAGGCTCTGTACAGAGAGAAGAGAATAAGCAGTACAAAAAATAAAGTTTACATTGACTGTAAAATAACAACCCACACCTGAAGTGCTTTTTTTGGTCTTTTTACCTGAGCAGGTGAGTCCAACAGTCTTGTCAGGTGAACAGGTGTTTCTAGTTGAGTCTGAGCTTCTACAGTCCTGGAGCGCAGACTCACTGCCTTCACACTGGAACTCTTTGGTCGACATTGGAGCCTTCCCTTCTCCATAGAGCGCCCCCTGGAGGACTGAAGGAGCCCCACATCCAAGCTCCCTACAGACCACCTGTGCATCCTGCTGGTCAAAGTCACCTTCACACACTGAGACCCACGACTGAGTAGACTTCACCTCCACTCTGCCTGAACATGGACTAGACCCATTCACCAACCTCACAGACTCTGGAGAGAGAGATAGAGAGAGAGAGAGAGAGAGAGAGAGAGAGAGAGGTGTGAGTAAGGCTACTTAGAGACACTAATTAGGAAAGATAAAGAACAAAATTGTCATATTTTGGTACTAACTTCACTAATACACACACTCCACACACTCATGACAATCTTACAGAAGATTATTGTCCTTGTTGAAGTCAGTTTGTTACCTGAACAGACCAGCTCCACTCTGCTGGAGGCAGCATTACTATGGTGCTTTCGTCCACACTCCCTCATTGAAGATTCGGATCCATCACATTCTTCATATCCAATAATCCACCATAAACGTTCGGTTTGAGAACCAGGACTCTGTTTTGATGAAACAACATTACCACAGTCCAACTGTCTACACACTACAGATGCTAACCTAATGTTCCAGGCATAAGGGTCCACTTGTCTCCACTCTCCTCCGTTTTTCAACTCCAGTTTACCAGCACAGTGACTGCTTCCTCCCACCAATCTGACATCACCATCTGTGCAGAGACAAGAGAATAAACAGAATATATTTATATATATATATATATATATATAAATATATATATATATATATTATATATATATATATTATATATATATATATATATGTATAGATGCATGACATAATGGTAGCGTATCGAAATCGTCCATAGAAAATGCCATATCAAGCAGAGCGCGCAAGTACTTTCGACCGCTACAAACTGTCAACCAATTACATATACATATACTATGTATATGTAATTTGTAAGTTGATTAGCGGTATACTGTGGTTACTTTGCGCCGTACGCACCGTATGCATTGTCCCAGCAAATTGTGCCTGATACGGCAGTGGTGCCAGATTACATATATGTATACACAGGAGCATTACCTTTAATCCTCCCAACACTAAAACATATCGTCATTACGTCACCATCGAAAACCAATTACACTCTGGCATTGGGTCCTTTAATACACATATTTCTTACGTCATCATTGAGAGCTAGTTATACATATACTATGTATATGTAATTTGTAAGTTGATTAGCGGTATGCTGTGGTTACTTTGCGCCGTACGCACCGTCCCAGCCAACCCGCCACTTTTGATGCATATACAACGTCCCAGCAAATTGTGCCTGATACGGCAGTGGCGCCAGATTACAGTATGTATACACAGGAGCATTACCTTTAATCCTCCCAACACTAAAACATATCGTCATTACGTCACCATCGAAAACCAATTACACTCTGGCATTGGGTCCTTTATCCACATTTTTCTTACGTCATCATTGAGAGCTAGTTATACATATACTATATGTATATGTAATTTGTAAGTTGATTAGCGGTATACTATGGTTACTTTGCGCCAAAAACCGTCCCAGCCAACCCGCCACTTTTGATGCTTATGCACCGTCCCAGCAAATTGTGCCTGATACGGCAGTGTTGCCAGATTACATACATGTATACACAGGAGCATTACCTTTAATCCTCCCAACACTAAAACATATCATCATTACGTCACCATCGAAAACCAATTACACTCTGGCATTGGGTCCTTTAATCCACATATTTCTTACGTCATCATTGAGAGCTAGTTATACATATACTATATATGTGTATATGTAATTTGTAAGTTTATTAGCGGTATACTGTGGTTACTTTGCGCCAAAAACCGTCCCAGCCAACCCGCCACTTTTGATGCGTACATGCACCGTCCCAGCAAATTGTGCCTGATACGGCAGTGGTGCCAGATTACATACATGTATACACAGGAGCATCACCTTTAATCCTCCCAACACTAAAACATATCGTCATTACGTCACCATCGAAAACCAATTACACTCTGGCATTGGGTCCTTTAATTTCTTACGTCATCATTGAGAGCTAGTTATACATATACACACCATGTAATCTGGTCCCAGCAAATCAGGCACAATTTGCTGGGACGGTGCATACGCATCAAAAGTGGCGGGTTGGCTGGGACGGTGCGTACGAGCCGGGCGAAACTATTACTTGCGCGCTCTGCTTGCGCAAGTAATGATCCCGATTATTTTCACCAATGTTAATGACGCAATAATAATGTGACGGTCAATGGCTTTGTACTTGCAGAGCAGACCGTCTCACTGTGGGGAGGGGGCCTTTACCTTTACTTTCACCAGCAAAATCGGAATTGGCCATAAGAGAGAGAGAGCAAAACATGTAAGGCCATAATCTATCATGTTTAGTTGTTTGTTCATGTCTGCTTACCCGTTGTGTTGTCTGTTGGTTGAACCTCATCTGAAGAGAGAAATGATAAAACTGATGAGTTTCAGTGTAACTAGCACTATAGTAACTAACTTATTTCTTGTGCATGGAGGGGGGGAAGGGTTCAAGGAAGAAAAAGTTTACATTTGAAGCTCTTGCCACAAATCACTCTTGCCACAAATCATAAATATAAAGGCTTATCCACGTTAGATGTGGCAAAGCCTTCCTACAAAACTGCACAACTGAACTTTTTTCTTTTGGGGGGGGGGGGGGGGGGGACCTCTATGGAGGCAGTGGGTGCTGCGGTCAGCACTGTGGGGAATGAAAGTTTGTATACATCTACGAGAGTCTAAATCTTTGGCTAGATACATAGATGAATATAACATGATCATAGTAAACATAAACATATACACAATAACAGAATCGCCCATTACAGAACTAAATGCCACATGGAGGAGGAGGTGGAGAGAATCTGAACACTGACATCTGAGTGAACAATGCACTGCTCTCTATAGTTGACAATATGACATAACCTGCAATAAACTAACACTCTCTAAAAATACAAAAATGAAATACAAATTCATGAGCAGATCTCAGCTCCTGTCATATTTACTCACTCCACTCCACACACTCAACAAATCATACAGGAGATTACTGTCATTGCTGAAGTCAGTTTGTTACCTGAACAGACCAACTTCAGTCTGTTGTCGGACTTTGATTTGGCCTTTGATCCACACTCCCTCATTGAAGATTCAGTTCCGTCACATTCAGAATCACGAATCCGCCATGTAGGTTTCCCTTTAGCACCAGGACTCTCTTTTGTTGAAACAGCACTGCCACAGTTCAACTGTCTGCATACCACAGATGACAAATGAAAGATCCATTTATAAGGGTCCACTTGTCTCCACTCCCCTTCGCTTTTCAACTCCAGTTTACCATCACAGTGACTGGTTCCTCCCACCAATCTGACATCACCATCTGTACAAAGTCAAAGACAAACAAATCTATATATTAGAGATGTACAATACAAGACGGCTAGGGGCGAGAAGCGACCTCGCCCGTCGCGTGCACTGGCCATATATGGAGCGAATCTTGAGCGTACAGGGTGTAAGATCAAGATATGCAATGTCAGAACAGGTCAGCTCCATATATGGACATCTAAGGGTTGCAGCGGGGGCAGTGTATTGAATATACAGGGTTTGATGAGGGCCCAGGTAGGGCCAGGCCTTAATTCTCGGGCCTATTGAGAACTCTAGTTTTTGCCCTCTGCCAGGCCCGCGCCTGGCAGATAACTTCAGGGCAAATAACTTCAAATAACTTCAGGGCAGGCCCATCTAGAGTTTAAATGGACAGGTATCAGTCAAAAGGGAGACATCGAAAAGGAAGGATGGATGGGGAACGATCAACATATGGAATGTCAGAACAGGTTCTGAGATATATCCATATACAAATATTGATGACATCAGGGATCTCCAAATATGGGCTAAATTGTGACAGCAGGTCGCTTTAGTATATGACATCATGGATCTCCATCCCTGATGATGTCATGCGATCTGGGCACCATATATGGGGCTTTCCCCATGTATGGGGATTTTGAGAGATACACTGACTGATTGACTGACGGGAAATGCATGATTCCATAGTTAACTGTGACCTTTGCAGCAACCACAGTGGTTATCATGAGACTGTCACAATATGACCATATATTGGCATTACTATAGGCTTAAGAGGTGGGGACGTGGGTGAATTGCATTGAATTGAATGGGAATTGAATGGGGATTATGGGGCTATGGGGTGGTGTGCTAATTTGCTTATTTCCATCGAAATAAGTAGTAAAGTGTGCCGCTTGGGATATTATTTGCATTCTGAAGAGAGGATATAATACAAAAAAACACCCCATAGCCCCATTCAATTCCCATTCAATTCAATGCAATTCATTTAGGGCTTATCGTAGGGGAAATAGCCAATGAGAAGCTTTTGCACAAAATAACACCTGGACCTCTTTGGTGGGGACGTAACAACGACAAAGAAAGGTAAGAAATCCTTTTAGTATGGAATTCTCCTTTAATATTGATCACAGTCAGGGATCTCCATATATGGGCATAACAGGGATTATATTAGGGTATCAGCTGGGAATGCCCAAGTATGGAACTTTTTCACGTGATGTCACGATGACCTGGGCACCTGGGGCCTTGCCTGGGGTGAGTGACGGGGATTGCGAGTGAGGTGACAAAAACGCAAGGTTTCATAGTTATCTGCGACCTCCGGTCGCAATAAGCGGTAAGCACCGGTAGGGTATCGTAACTGTACAAAAATCCATATTGGTATGAATTGAACCGATTTCAAAACGATCCCCATTATTTTCACCGAACACAAAACATGTAATGCAAAATGATCTATAATATGTTGAGTTGTTTGTTCATGTTTGCTTACCTGTTGGGTCTGTTGGTTGAACCCGGCGAGCTGAAGAGAGAAATGATAAATCAATGAGTTTCAGCGTATAGCGCTAGTAACTAACCTTTCCTCCTTGTCCTTGTACTTTTACACAAATTGTACAAATAAAGGCTTCTCCACCAACCTTGTAGCTACATTTAGGACACAGAGGTCATGACCTCTGTATTATATTGTGTTTCCAACAACATACAGATTAATTCAGACATTTTAATGATTCTGC
Organism: Protomyctophum parallelum; assembly: GCF_964188405.1. NCBI lineage: Eukaryota > Metazoa > Chordata > Actinopteri > Myctophiformes > Myctophidae > Protomyctophum > Protomyctophum parallelum. The sequence continues at coordinate 44,107,294 of NC_139708.1, forward strand.
TGAAACGAAACACTGGGTCAGTTTTCCATTCCTGACTTAAGGTGGCGCCATTTCTCTTTTTTGTAAAGATAGTCAGATGACTTTTACTATTGCGTGTGTGTGTGTGTGTGTGTGTGTGTGTGTGTGTGTGTGCGTGTGTGTGCGTGTGCGTGTGCGTGTGCGTGTGTGTGTGTGTGTGTGTGTGTGTGTGTGTGTGTGTGAGAGAGAGTGAGTGACAGATCAGGAGGAGTCAACTCATGGTTTTTATGTGAACTTTAATCCAGGACCTGAACAAGATCAATAACCTACAGTGTCTACAAACAAATTGTCATAGCTGGCTCTGGCAAAGATTGGGGCAGGAGACGAGGTAAATGTGTAACAGAATGGGATTTATTAAATTAGGCGTATACAAACAATAAACTAAAGGATAAACTGAAGAGCAACAGAACAGAACAGCACGGATCCTGTGAGGTGTGGAGTCAGTAATGACTGGTGTAATGGTGGATGTGTCAAACAGTAGTATAGTGTGTGTGAGGATGGAAAGCACAGCATTAAACATAACAGGACATGGTATGGAGGGAGTCAATTAGCCATTAGCGTAACGAGTCATAGTGTGTGTATGTGTGGGGCATCACAAAATACAAATTCAAGGCAACAACACATCTCCGTATCTATAGGACATGAGGTTGATACTTCACTATCATAACCTGTTATAAATGAATATTCTCCAGAACAAGAGAGGTTATCAGTATACTATGAGACACATAAGCTTTAGTAAACTATCTAGAACCAGAAAGTGTAACGGTTCTATGTGCAGTGACGCAAAGTAGCATGTAAGTAGAACATTTACTCAAGTAATTAAGCTACTAAGTGTCCCTAAGTAGGTGTACAATTTCGACCATTCTTTTTTACTTTACTGGAGTCCAGTTTTCACTCCAGTACTCCACTACATCTCAATGGCAATTGTACTTTTACTCCACTACAATTATCTGAAAACGTTACTAGTTGTGATTATTACAAAACATAAAATGCTCGTACACTGAGGGCTCCATTAATTGCTCCAATGTGACAGATGCTTTAATGCACCAACAAAAAATAAAACTAAAACTGTGAGGAATAGCTTTGAGGTGAAAATGTCACAGTATTTTGTGGAACAATAAAGAATCTGTCGCATTTGGAGCCCTCAGTGTGCGAGCGTTTATTGTTCTCTACACTCTAAAACATGTGATCAGTGTGAGATGGTCCAGTCTCACCATGGTATCAGGAGGTGAAGGATTACATCTACTTACAGTGCAGCTCCATGGTTAGGGAGGAAAGGAGGAGAGAGGTCACACTCAGCCACGTTACCATCTTCATCCTGCTGCCTGAAGACACCTTCACCCCCTGTCTGCTCCTGTGTCTGCTGAAGCTCCACAGATATGCCAGACACCCACTGTCTGGTCCACGCCCCCTCCATAGCCTCCCCACAACCAGCGCGCGCACGTGCACATGCATGCACATGCATGCACGCACGCACGCACGCACTTTCCATGTAACAGTTCAGACTGACTGTTGACTTTGATAAGAATTGCTCAATATAATGATAGTGAAGGACTTTGACATTGGATTTGGATTTATTTGAGGTTAGGTTCAAAGGGAAAACACATGATATACATATTCAACTATTGTATACTATTGTATAGCACCTTCATGACATGCAATGCAACTCAAAGTGCTTTACAGAGCAATAGAGAATGAAAGAAAAGCAAAGGCATAAAACTGCATTAAAATAATAGCAGTAATGCAATACAGTGAGGAGGACATGAATAACAAGGATTTCAACTAAAAGCAAGAGTAGAGGTAGGTCTTCAGCTGTGCTTTAAAAATGTCTACAGAGGCTGCCTGTCAAACGTATAGTGGGAATTTGTTCCACGGCGTCGGCCCGCAGAAGCAGAAAGCTGCTTCACCGTGCTTTTTAGTTGCCATTTTTAGACATCGAGCAGCCCAGCAGTGTAGGACGGTGCAGGGGAGGTTTTGGGACATATAGGCAGTCCTGTAGGTAGTAGGGCTGACCTCGATTAGTCGAATAGTCGACTAATCGATCGGAACGGGTCTCAGTCGACTGACCACCTCATAGTCGACTAAAAAAAAAAAAAAAAAGAAAAAAAAAAAGTTTTTTTTTTTTTTTTTTTTTTTTTTGCCCCAAAAAATTGTATATAAAAATACAATATTTACAAAAATATACAAAAATATTGTATTATTCCACTAGGTCTGTGGGGGACATAAACACATTTGAACATTCTGACTGTTCAAATCTCCAATGTGCATCTGGAGTGTGTCTGCCTGTGTGGCAATGTGCCACTGCCTGTGACTTGAATCGCACAGTGTGCTGGCCTGATAGACTCCAGAATCTCAATCTCACCTGCTGTGCTCAATCTGGCTAATGACAAGCCTCTCAGTTGTTAAAAAGAAAGATTTGAACAGTCAGAATGTTCAAATGTGTTTATGTCCCCCACAGACCTAGTGGAATAATACAATATTTTTGTATATTTTTGTAAATATTGTATTTTTATATACAATTTTTTTGGGGCAAAAAAAAAAAAAAAAAAAAAAAAAAACCTTTTTTTTTTTTTTTTTTTTTTTTTTTTTGCTTAGTCGACTATTAGTCGACTAACAGCTAATTTATTCATCTATCAGTCGACTATACAAATCCTTAGTCGGGGACAGCCCTAGTAGGTAGGAAGGTGCGAGACCATTGATAGCTTTAGAAACAAGTAAAGTAAGTTTTTAAATATTTTACTTGTTTACATGCTTCTCAAAAAGAAAGACCTGTGCCATGCCTGGAGGTCGTCTCCCTGACTTTTCCTCTCGTGTCCCCCTGCGCCCCTTCCCTTCACCCACCTTCCTGAGACTGTGATTGGAAGCATTTCCACCTTTGTGCCCAGGTGTGCTAATGACTCCCTTTTAGGGTTGTCCCAATCTGATCCCGTGATTGGAAATCGGGGGCCGATGAGCTCATTTTCAAATAATCGGAATCGGATTGGGAGGAAAAAAATGTGATCGGGACATCCCTAGTATCAATATTATATCATGATATTAGACTGGATATTGCCTGTGATTTTGGATATTGTATTGTTTTGATATGGCACAAATGTTATATATTGGATCGGGAAAAATCTGTATTGCCATGGATCGTTCCCAGTGGAAGAAAGCCATATATAGAGTCCAGTCCAATCCACACGGTGCCTGGAAAGTAGACTTAAAACCGAAGATGATGATGACATATACTCAAAATCAAATGATCGGAATCGCTGGACCAGGGGGAACTCAACCAGGGGTAACTGGACCAGGACCAGAGTTCCGCTGGATGGCTGGATCATTCCGTCAGGACCCGGATGTGTTTCATTGGACCCAAATGCTCATACTCAGTTCAAAATAGAATCAGTTAACGACAACTTTACTTAGGAAATAACCAACATTAAACAAAAAAATCACACCTGTGTGAACTGAGTGGTGCAACTCCTCTCTCTCCCTCCCCCTCTCTCTCATTAGCAGGCAACAGTACAGCACTACCTCTCTCTCTGTTTCTGGCACAACAGCGCCCCTACTGGTACTAATAGTCATACTCGTGCTCATTAACGTCACATACATAGGTGAACAACACGGACATTGCTGTTCCTTGGAGTGGTTGCACCACTCAAAAACATCACTTACCCTACCTTTTAAAGGAAGGAAGTCAGATCAGACAGAAACGTGTCTAAATGCATCATGTCATGATTCACAGATATGTCATAGAGCGGTGTTTCCCCAAACACTGGGTCGGGAGTCGGACCTTCTTCAACAAAACTGATGGTTTAGGATCGCTAAAGAAGGAAAGGCCAACCAAAAAAATAAATCAGCGATCCGGTTTGATATCAATCAATCAAACTTTATTTATATAGCACATTTAAAACAACAAAAGCTGACCAAAGTGTTAAAAACAAACAGAACATCAACAGCGCCCATCAGCGCTTATCAGACGGAACGTTACGCCAGAAGCAGTTGCCGGTTAGATTCCAACTGGCGGAACCTTCTGTCAGAAGCAATACATTTGTTAAAAAGGACAATGAACAATACCTGCAATGAAGATAAATATTTATATGAACCACAATGAAGATAGTGTAATGTCACCAGCAGAGTTGAGCTGTAGCAGGATACATATCCTTATGGAACATGCAGAACCAAAGGATATCTGATATGTTGTCTGTTATGACCTTTGTCTGATATGTTATGACCTAACTGTAAAGTACCTGATTTCTGTCCTGCCTGTGAAGCACTTTGAACTGCAACTCTGTAAGAAAGGTGCTATATAAATAGTTTATTATTATTATTATGGTGAAATAAGATGTTAATCTTTAATGAGTTGCTTTGTTCAAGTCATTGTTTGTCACCTGAACAGATCACCTCTATTCTGGAGATAGATGTATGATCCCACTTTAATATACACTCCCTCAGCGAAGCATCATGTAACTCACAAGAAGATCTGATCAACCATACAGGTTGAAGATCTCCAGAATTAATTTCTTTCTCTGAAACAAGAGAGCCACAGTTCAGCTGTCTACACACTGTGCCTGCTGTCCGCTGGTTCCACTGATAATCACTCACTGTTCTCCACTTCCCCAGGTGATGCAGCTCGAATATACCATTACAGCGACTGGTTCCCCCTACCAACCTGACATCAGTAGCTGTACAGAGAAAATTGAATAAGCGGTTAAAAAATCATACTTTTATTGTAAACTAATAGTCCAAACCTCAAGTGTATTTTTTATGTTTTTACCTGAGCAGGTGAGTCCAACAGTCTTGTCAGGTGAGCAGGTGTTTCTAGTTGAGTCTGAGGTTCTACAGTCCAGGAGAGCAGACTCACTGCCTTCACACTGGAACTCTTTGGTCGACATTGGAGCCTTCCCTTCTCCATAGAGCGCCCCCTGGAGGACTGAAGGAGCCCCACAGTCCAGCTGCTTACAGACCACCTCTGCATCCTGCTGGTCAAAGTCGTCTTCACACACTGAGACCCACGACTGAGTAGACTTCACCTCCACTCTGCCTGAACATGAACTAGACCCATTCACCAACCTTACAGAACCTGGAGAGAGAGAGAGAGAGAGAGAGAGAGAGAGAGAGAGAGAGAGAGAGAGAAAGAGAGAGAGAGAGAGAGAGAGAGAGAGAGAGAGATTTAGGAAGCGTTTAACTTCACAACCCCTAAGCCTAACCACTAAATTCTATTCCAACCCTAATATTTTCCTAATGTTAAGCTATAAATTAACTCCCTGTCCTTCTCTCTCTCAACAGAGCAGAACCTCCACAAATATTTCACTTGGGCCTGTCACAGCATCACCAGGAGGCCGATTCTTGCTATTAACATAATTATTTATTGATATTACTCAGACAGATTTTGTCCAAACGTCACGCTGATTGGAACAAAATGCCTCAAATAATAGACACAGCTTCCGATTGCCGCGTAGATTTGCACACATTATTCCCACTAGGCGAGTAAGTCATGCAACCCTTTTCAGTGTCATGTTATAGCACCACTGGATGGCTGGAAATGGAAAATAAGAGTTTCCATAGGTTTATGTACATGCATAAACTTTCCTTAACGAAAATATATGGTTTCAGTATTTAATTATGATGTATTTTATTTTCTCTATTATTAAGGTTATTGTAGCCATCAATTTGTATTGGGGGTGGGGCGGGGGTCGCGAGACATTGCCAAAGCATTTCCAGGGGGTCCCCAGCCAAAAAGGTTCAGGACCCCTGGTATAGATTACTGTCATTGTTGAGGTCATTGTTGGTTACCTGAACAGACCACCTCTACTCTGCCTTCTCGTTTCATTAAATTTGATGATGATCCCTCACACTCCCTCAGTGAAGATTCAGATCCACGACAGGAAGATTCCAGCCACCATACTGGTTGATTTGAACGAGTAAACGTTTTTGTTGAAACAGGAGAGCCACAGTCCAGCTCCCTACACAGTACAGTTGCGAATCTCATGTTCCAATAGTTCAAATCAATTGGTCTCAAATCTCCATTAATTTTCATCTCCACAGTGCCAGCACAGTGACTGGTTCCTCCCACCAACCTGACTTCAGGGTCTGTAGTACAGAGACAAGAGCATAAGCAGTAGCATACACAATAAAATGAAATAAAATACATTTTAAATTGGATGAATGTAAGATAATCCAATCACAGTTTGTCTTTTATACCTGAGCAGGTGAGTCCAATGGTCTTGTCAGGTGAGCAGGTGATTCTAGTTGAGTCTGAGGTTTTACAGTCCTGGAGATCAGATTCACTGCCTTCACACTGAAACTCTTTGGTCGACCTTGGAGCCCACCCTTCTCCATAGAGCGCCCCCTGGAGGACTGAAGGAACCCCACAGTCAAGCTGCCGACAGACCACCTCTGCATCCTGCTGGTCAAAGTCACCTTCACACACTGGGACCCATGACTGATTTGACTTCACCTCCACTCTGCCTGAACATGAACTAGGCCCATGCACCAATTGTACAGACCCTGAAGAGAGAGAGAGGGCAGGATACAATTTAAACTGTCTATGCAGAATTTACATATTTACACTATCCACTTTTATTAAATCAGAAAGAGATCGCTGATAGCCACCTGGCCATCAGAGTTCCCTTCGCTACAGTATAACGCTCGGCTCGGCTGTGGTCCGTTAAGTGCAATCTTAAAACGCTGTTTTCTCTGAATCCTTTCTCAGATTGAGGTGTTTGATCAAAACCGTGATGTTAGCGGCTCATTACTAAATCATCGCTACCTCACGGTTACAATATTAACACTTCGGATGGCTTTAGCTTTAGCCGATTTAGCTTCTTCATTTTTGCGTCTTCAGAATAAAACATCCAGCTGCAGCCGTGTCAGGGAACGGACTACAGACTGAATCAATGCTGGCAGTACATTTGTTTAAAAATCTGCACAAATTATCATATTCAGACGATCACTGTCATTTGTTGTTACCTGAACAGGTCAACTCCAGTGTGTTGTCAGCAGTTATATAAGTCCAACTTCCACACTCCCTCAGTAAAGATTCAGATCCAGAACAGTTCCAAGCTACTATAAGCAACCATGCGGGTGCATAACCGGAACCATAAATCCGTTGTGTTGAAACAGGAGTACCACAGCCCAGCTGTCTACACGCTACAGTGGATAACTTTATTAAATTCTGCTCCCAGCCACTAGGATTTACTGGATTCCACTCGTCCTCATGTTTCACCTCCAATGTACCAGTACACTTTCTGCTTCCTCCCACCAACCTGAGATCATCAACCTCTGTACCGAGACAATAGAATAGACAGCAACAAGAAAGGTACTTTGATTAAAACCGTTTAAGGCTCCAATCTGATGTTTAGTTGTTTGAGGTGTGTTTGTTCACCTGTTGTGTGGCGTGTTGGTTGAACATGGAGAGCTGAAAGGACAAAAGATTAATTGTTATTAGTTAATTAGTTTAAGTGTAACAGAGTACATGGATCTTCTCTAGCAGTACAGCAGGTTGGATTCTCTGTTGAAATACGACGAGATGGTATTTTGTTTCTCCAGTTTGCAGCTATTTATTTGACTTACTCACTGTTTGGCAATGAATAACTGTTACTATTACTATAGATTTCTCAGAATACACACTAATACATATGAATAGAGGGTTAGCGTAAAGAAGAAAGAAAGAAAGAAAGAAAGAAAGAAAGAAAGAAAGCACATCAAGTAAAAGAAGGTGCAGAAATACTGTAACATAGATACCGTACCCTTCATGGTACCGCACAGTAAAACTTAAACTTAAAACTTAAAATACCATACCATCAATACTTGTGATAGATAGGAGTAGAAGATAAAATAAGAGACTGTATAGATTACCGTCATTGGTGAAGTGATTGTTTGTTACCTGAACAGACCACTTCCAGTTTGTGGCGAGTATCAGACATATCAGACAACAATGTTCCACACTCCCTCAGTGAAGATTCAGATCCATCACAGTTCGATACCAACTTCCGTGCAGGCAACCATGTGTCATCAGAAGTTCTTTGTGTTGAAACAGCCGAGCCACAGTCCAGCTGTCTACACACTGCAATTGCTGACTCCAGTTTCCACCGATATTTATCATCCACTGGGCTCCACTCTCCCTGATGTTTCATCTCCAGTGTACCAGTACAGTTACTGGTTCCTCCCACCAACCTGATGTCTTGAGGCTCTGCACACAGACAAGAGAAAAACAGCACAAAAAAGTAATATGATGTTGATTCTAACATAATAAACCCAACTTAAAATGAAGTTTTTCTTTTTATTTTTTTTTACCTGAGCAGGAGAGTCCAACAGTCTTGTCAGGTGAACAGGTGTTTCTAGTTGAGTCTGAGGTTCTACAGTCCAGGAGAGCAGACTCACTGCCTTCACACTGGAACTTTTTGGTTGACAATGGGGCCTTCACTTCTCCATAGAGCGCCCCCTGGAGGACTGAAGGAGCCCCACAGCCAAGCTCCCTACAGACCACCTCTGCATCCTGCTGGTCAAAGTCACCTCCACACACTGAGACCCACGACTGAGTAGACTTCACCTCCACTCTGCCTGAACATGAACTAGACCCATTCACCAACCTTACAGACTCTGGAGAGAGAGAGAGAGAGAGAGATTTAGGAAAAGTTTAACTTCACAACCCCTAAGACTAACCACTAAATTCTATTCCAACCCTAATATTTTCCTAATTTTAAGCTATAAATTAACTCCCTGTCCTCTCTCTCAACAGAGCAGAACCTCCACAAATATTTCACTTGGGCCTGCCACAGCATCACCAGGAGGCCGATTCTTGCTATTAACATAATTATTTATTGATATTACTCAGACAGATTTTGTCCAAATGTCACGCTGATGATTGGAACAAAATGCCTCAAATAATAGACACAGCTTCCGATTGCCGCGTAGATTTGCACACATTATTCCCACTAGGCGAGTAAGTCATGCAACCCTTTTCAGTGTCATGTTATAGCACCACTGGATGGCTGGAAATGGAAAATAAGAGTTTCCATAGGTTTATGTACATGCATAAACTTTCCTTAACGAAAATATATGGTTTCAGTATTTAATTATGATGCATTTTATTTTCTCTATTATTAAGGTTATTGTAGCCATCAATTTGTATTGGGGTGGGGTGGGGTGGGGCGGGGGTCGCGATACATGGCCAAAGCATTTCCAGGTTATTGTTGGTTACCTGAACAGATCACCTCTACTCTGCCTTCTTGTACTTCATTTGGCCTATATGATCCCTCACACTCCCTCAGTGAAGATTCAGATCCACCACAGGAAGATGTCAGCCACCATACAGGTTGCTTTGAACGAGTAAACTTTTTTGTTGAAACAGGAGAGCCACAGTCCAGCTCCATACACAGTACAGTTGCGAACCTCATGTTCCAATAGTTAAAATCAATTGGTCTCCAATCTCCATTATTTTTCATCTCCACTGTGCCAGCACAGTGACTGGTTCCTCCCACCAACCTGACTTCAGGGTCTGTAGTACAGAGACAAGAGCATAAGCAGTAGCATACACAATAAAATGAAATAAAATACATTTTAAATTGGATGAATGTAAGATAATCCAATCACAGTTTGTCTTTTATACCTGAGCAGGTGAGTCCAATGGTCTTGTCAGGTGAGCAGGTGATTCTAGTTGAGTCTGAGGTTTTACAGTCCTGGAGATCAGATTCACTGCCTTCACACTGAAACTCTTTGGTCGACCTTGGAGCCCACCCTTCTCCATAGAGCGCCCCCTGGAGGACTGAAGGAAACCCACAGTCAAGCTGCCGACAGACCACCTCTGCATCCTGCTGGTCAAAGTCACCTTCACACACTGGGACCCATGACTGATTTGACTTCACCTCCACTCTGCCTGAACATGAACTAGGCCCATGCACCAATTTTACAGACCCTGAAGAGAGAGAGAGGGCAGGATACAATTTAAACTGTCTATGCAGAATTTACATATTTACACTATCCACTTTTATTAAATCAGAAAGAGATCGCTGATAGCCACCTGGCCATCAGAGTTCCCTTCGCTACAGTATAACGCTCGGCTCGGCTGGGGTCCGTTAAGTGCAATCTTAAAACGCTGTTTTCTCTGAATCCTTTCTCAGATTGAGGTGTTTGATCAAAACCGTGATGTTAGCGGCTCATTACTAAATCGTCGCTACCTCACGGTTACAATATTAACACTTCGGATGGCTTTAGCTTTAGCCGATTTAGCTTCTTCATTTTTGCGTCTTCAGAATAAAACATCCAGCTGCAGCAGTGTCAGGGAACGGACTACAGACTGAATCAATGCTGGCAGTACATTTGTTTAAAAATCTGCACAAATTATCATATTCAGACGATCACTGTCATTTGTTGTTACCTGAACAGGTCAACTCCAGTGTGTTGTCAGCAGTTCTATAAGTCCAACTTCCACACTCCCTCAGTAAAGATTCAGATCCAGAACAGTTCCAAGCTACTATAAGCAACCATGCGGGTGCATAACCGGAACCATAAATCTGTTGTGTTGAAACAGGAGTACCACAGCCCAGCTGTCTACACGCTACAGTGGATAACTTTATTAACTTCTGCTCCCAGCCACTAGGATATACTGGATTCCACTCGTCCTCATGTTTCACCTCCAATGTACCAGTACACTTTCTGCTTCCTCCCACCAACCTGAGATCATCAACCTCTGTACCGAGACAATAGAATAGACAGCAACAAGAAAAGTACTTTGATTAAAACCGTTTAAGGCTCCAATCTGATGTTTAGTTGTTTGAGGTGTGTTTGTTCACCTGTTGTGTGGCGTGTTGGTTGAACATGGAGAGCTGAAAGGACAAAAGATTAATTGTTATTAGTTAATTAGTTTAAGTGTAACAGAGTACATGGATCTTCTCTAGCAGTACAGCAGGTTGGATTCTCTGTTGAAATACGACGAGATGGTATTTTGTTTCTCCAGTTTGCAGCTATTTATTTGACTTACTCACTGCTTGGCAATGAATAACTGTTACTATTACTATAGATTTCTCAGAATACACACTAATACATATGAATAGAGGGTTAGCGTAAAGAAGAAAGAAAGAAAGAAAGAAAGAAAGAAAGCACATCAAGTAAAATAAGGTGCAGAAAATACTGTAACATAGATACCGTACCGCACAGTAAAACTTAAACTTAAAACTTAAAATACCATACCATCAATACTTGTGATAGATAGGAGTAGAAGATAAAATAAGAGACTGTATAGATTACCGTCATTGGTGAAGTGATTGTTTGTTACCTGAACAGACCACTTCCAGTTTGTGGCGAGTATCAGACATATCAGACAACAATGTTCCACACTCCCTCAGTGAAGATTCAGATCCATCACAGTTCGATACCAACTGCCGTGCAGGCAACAATGTGCTCCCCCTCCTCCTTTGTGTTGAAACAGCCGAGCCACAGTTCAGCTGTCTACACACTGCAATTGCTGACTCCAGTTTCCACCGATATTTATCATCCACTGGGCTCCACTCTCCCTGGTGTTTCATCTCCAGTGTACCAGTACAGTTACTGGTTCCTCCCACCAACCTGATGTCTTGAGGCTCTGCACACAGACAAGAGAAAAACAGCACAAAAAAGTAATATGATGTTGATTCTAACATAATAAACCCAACTTAAAATGTAGTTTTTTTTTTTTCGTTTTTTTTACCTGAGCAGGAGAGTCCAACAGTCTTGTCAGGTGAGCAGGTGTTTCTAGTTGAGTCTGAGGTTCTACAGTCCAGGAGAGCAGACTCACTGCCTTCACACTGGAACTTTTTGGTTGACAATGGGGCCTTCACTTCTCCATAGAGCGCCCCCTGGAGGACTGAAGGAGCCCCACAGCCAAGCTCCCTACAGACCACCTCTGCATCCTGCTGGTCAAAGTCACCTCCACACACTGAGACCCACGACTGAGTAGACTTCACCTCCACTCTGCCTGAACATGAACTAGACCCATTCACCAACCTTACAGACTCTGGAGAGAGAGAGAGAGAGAGAGAGAGATGTTGTAACATGTTATAGTTACTGTATGTTATAAGAAAAAAGTAAAAAAAGAGAAAAGACAAGATAAGTGAACAAATTAATTTATAACACAATTTAGGCATTTAGCAAGAACAAAGAATAAGCAAGAACAAAAACATAGCGATACATCGTATACAAAAAATAGTTATCATGAATCATACGTAAGTATATCGCAACAATGGAATATAATGCAACTATGCATATATATTGAAAGTGCTATGTCTACATAAAATGTTACATAAGTTGAGCCTTTGCATTCGTCTGTAAGGTAAGTGCTACAGCAAGTTCTACTTGCAAGATATAGGGGTGCCATGCCTTTGGTTGCTTTGAATGCCAGCATCAACATCTGAGTTTTGTATGTAGCTCAAATGTAGCTAAAAAGTTCAGAGATCAGGTCACAAATGGTTAGATTTACACCCTCCACAGCACACTCACACTCACACAAACATACAGAACAACTGTACACGCAAGGAAGGCATACACGTGCATGTACAGTATGCACGTGTACGTGTGCGCACACACACACACACACACACACACACACACACACACACACACACACACAGGGTGGAGGGATTCGATATTAGAGCTTTAAATAAACTAAATAAGACGGGGGACATTTTCTTAATCATTAAAAGCACAAAAAACGTAAAATAGCAAATGTGGAAGTTTACCCAAAAATACGGATGCAGGGTTTAATGTGGTAAGCATACATTATTATTATTATTATCATTATTATCAAAAAATAATAATCATTCATGTCACGTCACCAATTGTCCGTCATAATCTGAAGACTGAAGAAAATGTAATTTAGATAGCATGTCATGTAGACGGATGTCAGGTTCATTTTAAGACATGGCATCGTACAGAGTGTATAGTTTCAATGTACAGATTATTTATGTCTGATATTATTCTGTTTAGACTGATGATCGATTCTTGGTATACTTATGATCTTAGATGACCATTTTGGTGCATTTGTTGAATTACCTAGTTTTTAACTTGCTTATTGTAAATCACTCTAGAATAAGGGCCCTATCTTGCGTCAGGGGCACTTTATCCATAATTTAGGAATTTAGCATTGTGTAAGAGGCGTGCCCCCGTAAAATTGTCTGTCTTGTGCCACAGCCTAAATCCTTAAAACACCTCCGCTACCCGTTACATTATGCATAGGTGTGGTTTGGGTGTTACAATAATTAGATCTATTATCCATCACACATTATGCCCAGTGATATCTTACTATGGCCCATGGAAGCACAACGTGTGCTGCCTTGGAATACATTTAAATTTGATACGGAGGGTTGTTTTATGTGGCCAGTATCTGTCATCTACTCCATGCTGTCTCACTAATGCCCCACTCCCGTGCCGGTTTTTCCCACCGCTCACAGATACAGTATGCACCAAGAACACTCGTCATTGCCACAGACGAAAAACAGTCTAAGGGCCGATTCATACTCCTATTTTACCACTGTTTCGGCGCTGTAGTGCCCAAATGATTTCGGCTCGTCAGAAATGTTCAGTAGCACCAAAGAGCTGACTTTAGGACGGTACCCCCCCCCCCCCCCCCCCCGAACCTCAAATGACGTCACATTGTAGGCACTACAGAGCCAAACCGACTTTTATTCGGCCCTAAAATAGGAGTATGAATCGGCCCTTAGTCCACACTATTTATCCATAATGTATAAATGATAGATAAGGGTTCAGGACAACGAGGCCTTTTCGTAGACTGTTTTTCGTCTGTGGTACTCTTTTCTCTTTTTTTTAACCAAATGCTGTGTAATCTATGGAGTTCGAGCTTTCATTTGGTATATAGATCCGTGAGTGTTTTGCCTCTCTATGAAATGGTATCAAGCGAAAAGGAAAGTTTGGGAAATCGGATAAATTAAACAGACTTGCACTGAGGAGAAATAACATTGGAAATGGCACCTGTTGCTTCCTTACCATCTACTGTAGCCTTAAATTGCCTTTAAATAAAACCACATATTGTTGACACAAGTATCAGCTACAGTACGTGTTGCCGATTTTATTGTAATCCAATAAATATATTGTGGTGATGACACTGAACAGGCATAGTGAATTGCGCACAATGCGCCATGGCACAAATTATATATATATATATATTTTTTTTTTTAATATATTTTTTATCCCACGATTTTGTAACCCATTTTTCACCCCTGTGTCAATCATCTAATGTGATCCTGGGCTCTACACACCCTCCACCAACCTAGTCCCCATATATGGGGGACATGGGGAGAGCAACGTACTTGAACTCATGCTTCCCAATTAAATAACTTCTTGACTAGACAATTACACACAATGGACACAAGGAATTGACACTCGACGCCGATTATAGGAAAATTACAATCACAGAGATTTGTGGAGAATTAAGACAGAATGAGACGTCTGAGCTGTGAATGTTCTGCAACATGTGTCATGTGGTTTGAGGAGGCGCTTTCCGTTATCCTAAACCTGTGTGCATAAGATAGCAATTATAGGGAAAGTTCATCAACATGCCTACAGACACACCTCCACCCGCAAATAAAGATGTCGGCATAATGTATAGTGGCCGTAAGATACCATTAACGCATAATGGAAGCTCCTAATTGCATTATTCACGGATAATAGTTTGCGAGTAAGGCATGGTATACGATAGAGCCCTAAGAGTGTTTGCTAAATGTGTGTACATATAAGAGATGAAAAAAGATTACTGTCCATGTTTTAGCCATTGTTAATTACCTGAACAGATCACGTCTAGTCTGTCTGTAGTTGAGACCTCTTGAGACCTCTTTGTTCCACACTCGCTCAGTGAAGATTCAGAACCAACACAAGAATGACTTATCATCCATACAGCTTGCCTTGAACCAGAACTTGTTTCTATTGAAACCACAGAGCCACAGTCCAGCTGTCTACAAAATACAGATGCTAACTTCAAGTTCCACCAGCTCATCTGCACTAGTCTCCACTCTTCCTCGTGTTTGATCTCCACTCTACCAGCACAGCGACTGGTTCCTTCCACCAACCTGACAACAGGCTCTGTACAGAGAGAGGAGAATAAGCAGTACAAAAAATAAAGTTTACATTGACTGTAAAATAACAATCCACACCTGAAGTGCTTTTTTTGGTATTTTTACCTGAGCAGGTGAGTCCAACAGTCTTGTCAGGTGAACAGGTGTTTCTAGTTGAGTCTGAGCTTCTACAGTCCTGGAGCGCAGACTCACTGCCTTCACACTGGAACTCTTTGGTCGACATTGGAGCCTTCCCTTCTCCATAGAGCGCCCCCTGGAGGACTGAAGGAGCCCCACATCCAAGCTCCCTACAGACCACCTGTGCATCCTGCTGGTCAAAGTCACCTTCACACACTGAGACCCACGACTGAGTAGACTTCACCTCCACTCTGCCTGAACATGGACTAGACCCATTCACCAACCTTACAGACTCTGGAGAGAGAGAGAGAGAGAGAGATTTAGGAAAAGTTTAACTTCACAACCCCTAAGACTAACCACTAAATTCTATTCCAACCCTAATATTTTCCTAATTTTAAGCTATAAATTAACTCCCTGTCCTCTCTCTCAACAGAGCAGAACCTCCACAAATATTTCACTTGGGCCTGTCACAGCATCACCAGGAGGCCGATTCTTGCTATTAACATAATTATTTATTGATATTACTCAGACAGATTTTGTCCAAATGTCACGCTGATGATTGGAACAAAATGCCTCAAATAATAGACACAGCTTCCGATTGCCGCGTACATTTGCACACATTATTCCCACTAGGCGAGTAAGTCATGCAACCCTTTTCAGTGTCATGTTATAGCACCACTGGATGGCTGGAAATGGAAAATAAGAGTTTCCATAGGTTTATGTACATGCATAAACTTTCCTTAACGAAAATATATGGTTTCAGTATTTAATTATGATGCATTTTATTTTCTCTATTATTAAGGTTATTGTAGCCATCAATTTGTATTGGGGTGGGGTGGGGCGGGGGTCGCGATACATGGCCAAAGCATTTCCAGGTTATTGTTGGTTACCTGAACAGATCACCTCTACTCTGCCTTCTTGTACTTCATTTGGCCTATATGATCCCTCACACTCCCTCAGTGAAGATTCAGATCCACCACAGGAAGATGTCAGCCACCATACAGGTTGCTTTGAACGAGTAAACTTTTTTGTTGAAACAGGAGAGCCACAGTCCAGCTCCCTACACAGTACAGTTGCGAACCTCATGTTCCAATAGTTCAAATCAATTGGTCTCCAATCTCCATTATTTTTCATCTCCACTGTGCCAGCACAGTGACTGGTTCCTCCCACCAACCTGACTTCAGGGTCTGTAGTACAGAGACAAGAGCATAAGCAGTAGCATACACAATAAAATAAAATAAAATACATTTTAAATTGGATGAATGTAAGATAATCCAATCACAGTTTGTCTTTTATACCTGAGCAGGTGAGTCCAATGGTCTTGTCAGGTGAGCAGGTGATTCTAGTTGAGTCTGAGGTTTTACAGTCCAGGAGAGCAGACTCACTGCCTTCACACTGAAACTCTTTGGTCGACCTTGGAGCCCACCCTTCT
The DNA here is from genome assembly GCF_964188405.1 of Protomyctophum parallelum. Lineage (NCBI taxonomy): Eukaryota > Metazoa > Chordata > Actinopteri > Myctophiformes > Myctophidae > Protomyctophum > Protomyctophum parallelum. The sequence continues at coordinate 44,123,905 of NC_139708.1, forward strand.
CCATAGAGCGCCCCCTGGAGGACTGAAGGAACCCCACAGTCAAGCTGCCGACAGACCACCTCTGCATCCTGCTGGTCAAAGTCACCTTCACACACTGGGACCCATGACTGATTTGACTTCACCTCCACTCTGCCTGAACATGAACTAGGTCCATGCACCAATTTTACAGACCCTGAAGAGAGAGAGAGGGCAGGATACAATTTAAACTGTCTATGCAGAATTTACATATTTACAATATCCACTTTTATTAAATCAGAAAGAGATCGCTGATAGCCACCTGGCCATCAGAGTTCCCGTCGCTACAGTATAACGCTCGGCTCGGCTGTGGTCCGTTAAGTGCAATCTTAAAACGCTGTTTTCTCTGAATCCTTTCTCAGATTGAAGTATTTGATCAAAACCGTGATGTTAGCGGCTCATTACTAAATCGTCGCTACCTCACGGTTACAATATTAACACTTCGGATGGCTTTAGCTTTAGCCGATTTAGCTTCTTCATTTTTGCGTCTTCAGAATAAAACATCCAGCTGCAGCCGTGTCAGGGAACGGACTACAGACTGAATCAACGCTGGCAGTACATTTGTTTAAAAATCTGCACAAATTATCATATTCAGACGATCACTGTCATTTGTTGTTACCTGAACAGGTCAACTCAGGTGTCTTGTCAGCAGTAGCAGAAGTCCAACTTCCACACTCCCTCAGTAAAGATTCAGATCCAGAACAGTGCCAAGCTACTATAAGCCACCATGCGGGTGCATAACCGGAACGAGAAATCCATTGTGTTGAAACAGGAGTACCACAGCCCAGCTGTCTACACGCTACAGTGGATAACTTCTGCTCCCAGCCACTAGGATATACTGGATACCACTCGTCCTCGTGTTTCACCTCCAATGTACCAGTACACTTTCTGCTTCCTCCCACCAACCTGAGATCATCAACCTCTGTACAGAGACAATAGAATAGACAGCAACAAGAAAAGTACTTTGATTAAAACCGTTTAAGGCTCCAATTAGTTGTTTGAGGTGTGTTTGTTCACCTGTTGTGTGGCGTGTTGGTTGAACATGGAGAGCTGAAAGGACAAAAGATTACATGTTATTAGTTAATTAGTTTAAGTGTAACAGAGTACATGGATCTTCTCTAGCAGTACAGCAGGTTGGATTCTCTGTTGAAATACGACGAGATGGTATTTTGTCACTGTTTGGCAATGAATAACTGTTACTATTACTATACATTTCTCAGAATACACACTAATACATATGAATAGAGGGTTAGCGTAAAGAAGAAAGAAAGAAAGAAAGAAAGAAAGAAAGAAAGAAAGAAAAAAAGAAAGCACATCAAGTAAAATAAGGTGCAGAAATACTGTAACATAGATACCGTACCGCACAGTAAAACTTAAACTTAAAACTTAAAATACCATACCATCAATACTTGTGATAGATAGGAGTAGAAGATAAAATAAGAGACTGTATAGATTACCGTCATTGGTGAAGTGATTGTTTGTTACCTGAACAGACCACTTCCAGTTTGTGGCGAGTATCAGACATATCAGACAACAATGTTCCACACTCCCTCAGTGAAGATTCAGATCCATCACAGTTCGATACCAACTTCCGTGCAGGCAACCATGTGTCATCAGAAGTACTTTGTGTTGAAACAGCCGAGCCACAGTTCAGCTGTCTACACACTGCAATTGCTGACTCCAGTTTCCACCGATATTTATCATCCACTGGGCTCCACTCTCCCTGATGTTTCATCTCCAGTGTACCAGTACAGTTACTGGTTCCTCCCACCAACCTGATGTCTTGAGGCTCTGCACACAGACAAAAGAAAAACAGCACAAAAAAGTAATATGATGTTGATTCTAACATAATAAACCCAACTTAATTTTTTTTTCTTTTTACCCGAGCAGGAGAGTCCAACAGTCTTGTCAGGTGAGCAGGTGTTTCTAGTTGAGTCTGAGGTTCTACAGTCCAGGAGAGCAGACTCACTGCCTTCACACTGGAATTTTTTGGTTGACAATGGGGCCTTCACTTCTCCATAGAGCGCCCCCTGGAGGACTGAAGGAGCCCCACAGCCAAGCTCCCTACAGACCACCTCTGCATCCTGCTGGTCAAAGTCACCTCCACACACTGAGACCCACGACTGAGTAGACTTCACCTCCACTCTGCCTGAACATGAACTAGACCCATTCACCAACCTGACAGACTCTGGAGAGAGAGAGAGAGAGAGAGAGAGAGAGAGAGAGAGAGAGAGAGAGAGAGAGAGAGAGAGAGAGAGAGAGAGAGAGAGAGAGATGTTGTAATGTTATAGTTACTGTATGTTATAAGAAAAAAGTAAAAAAGAGAAAAGACAAGATAAGTGAACAAATTAACTTATAACACAATTTAGGCATTTCGCAAGAACAAAGAATAAGCAAGAACAAAAACATAGCGATACATCGTATACAAAAAATAGTTATCATGAATCATACGTAAGTATAATATCGCAACAATGGAATATAATGCAACTATGCATATATATTGAAAGTGCTATGTCTACATAAAATAAGTTGAGCCTTTGCATTCGCCTGTAAGGTAAGTGCTACAGCAAGTTCTACTTGCAAGATATAGGGGTGCCATGCCTTTGGTTGCTTTGAATGCCAGCATCAACATCTGAGTTTTGTATGTAGCTCAAATGTAGCTAAAAAGTTCAGAGATCAGGTCACAAATGGTTAGATTTACACCCTCCACAGCACACTCACACTCACACAAACATACAGAACAACTGTACACGCAAGGAAGGCATACACGTGCATGTACAGTATGCACGTGTACGCGTGCGCACACACACACACACACACACACACACACACACACACACACACACACACACAGGGTGGAGGGATTCGATATTAGAGCTTTAAATAAACTAAATAAGACGGGGGACATTTTCTTAATCATTAAAACCACAAAAAAAACGTAAAATAGCAAATGTGGAAGTTTACCCAAAAATACGGATGCAGGGTTTAATGTGGTAAGCATACATTATTATTATTATTATTATTTTCATTATTTTCATTATTATCAAAAAATAATAATCATTCATGTCACGTCACCAATTGTCCGTCATAATCTGAAGACTCATCGCTTCAGACTCCAATTTAGCCCGTAGCACTTGCCCTAGCTTTGACAACCTTGCAGGCTTATTCAAATGCTAAAATGTAATTTAGATAGCATGTTGTGTAGATGGATGTCAGGTTCATTTTAAGACATGGCATCGTACAGAGTGTATAGTTTCAATGTACAGATTATTTATGTCTGATATTATTCTGTTTAGACTGATAATCGTTTCTTGGTATACTTATGATCTTAGATGACCATTTTGGTGCATTTGTTGAATTACCTAGTTTTTAACTTGCTTATTGTAAATCACTCTAGAATAAGGGCCCTATCTTGCGTCAGGGGCACTTTATCCATAATTTAGGAATTTAGCATTGTGTAAGAGGCGTGCCCCCGTAAAATTGTCTGTCTTGTGCCACAGCCTAAATCCTTAAAACACCTCTGCTACCCGTTACATTATGCATAGGTGTGGTTTGGGTGTTACAATAATTAGATCTATTATCCATCACACATTATGCCCAGTGATATCTTACTATGGCTCATGGAAGCACAACGTGTGCTGCCTTGGAATACATTTAAATTTGATACGGAGGGTTGTTTTATGTGGCCAGTATCTGTCATCTACTCCATGCTGTTCGGTTTTTCCCACCGCTCACAGATACAGTATGCACCAAGAACACTCGTCATTGCCACAGACGAAAAACAGTCTAAGTCCACACTATTTATCCATAATGTATAAATGATAGATAAGGGTTCAGGACAACGAGGCCTTTTCGTAGACTATTTTTCGTCTGTGGTACTCTTTTTTTTTTTTACCAAATGCTGTGTAATCTATGCAGTTCGAGCTTTCATTTGGTATATAGATCGTGAGTGTTTTGCCTCTCTATGAAATGGTTTCAAGCGAAAAGGAAAGTTTGGGAAATCGGATGAATTAAACAGACTTGCACTGAGGTGAAATAACATTGGAAATGGCACCTGTTTGAGGAGGCGCTTTCCGTTATCCTAAACCTGTGTGCATAAGATAGCAATTATAGGGAAAGTTCATCAACATGCCTACAGACACACCTCCACCCGCAAATAAAGATGTCGGCATAATGTATAGTGGCCGCAATATACCATTAACGCATAATGGAAGCTCCTAATTGCATTATTCACGGATAATAGTTTGCGGGTAAGGCATGGTATACGATAGAGCCCTAAGAGTGCTAAATGTGTGTACATATAAGAGATTACTGTCCATGTTTTAGCCATTGTTCATTACCTGAACAGATCACGTCTAGTCTGTCTGTAGTTGACTTAGACCTCTTTGTTCCACACTCGCTCAGTGAAGATTCAGAACCAACACAAGAAGGACTTATCATCCATACAGCTTGCGACAAACCAGAACTTGTTTCTATTGAAACCACAGAGCCACAGTCCAGCTGTCTACAAACTACAGATGCTGACTTCAAGTTCCACCAGCTCATCTGCACTAGTCTCCACTCTTCCTCGTGTTTGATCTCCACTCTACCAGCACAGCGACTGGTTCCTTCCACCAACCTGACAACAGGCTCTGTACAGAGAGAAGAGAATAAGCAGTACAAAAAATAAAGTTCACATTGACTGTAAAATAACAATCCACACCTGAAGTGCTTTTTTTTCTCTTTTTACCTGAGCAGGTGAGTCCAACAGTCTTGTCAGGTGAACAGGTGTTTCTAGTTGAGTCTGAGCTTCTACAGTCCATGAGAGCAGACTCACTGCCTTCACACTGGAACTCTTTGGTCGACATTGGAGCCTTCCCTTCTCCATAGAGCACCCCCTGGAGGACTGAGGGAGCCCCACAGTCCAGCTGCTTACAGACCACCTCTGCATCCTGCTGGTCAAAGTCACCTTCACACACTGAGACCCACGACTGAGTAGACTTCACCTCCACTCTGCCTGAACATGGACTAGACCCATTCACCAACCTCACAGACTCTGGAGAGAGAGGGAGAGAGAGAGAGAGAGAGAGAGGTGTAAGTAAGGCTATACTTATGTAGACACTAATTAGGAAAGATAAAGAACAAAATTGTCATATCCACACACTCCACACACTCATGACAATCTTACAGGAGATTATTGTCCTTGTTGAAGTCAGTTTGTTACCTGAACAGACCAGCTCCACTCTGCTGGAGGCAACACTATGGTGCTTTAGTCCACACTCCCTCATTGAAGATTCGGATCCATCACATTGAGATCCAATAATCCACCATAAACGTTCGGTTTGAGAACCAGGACTCTGTTTTGATGAAACAACATTACCACAGTCCAACTGTCTACACACTACAGATGCTAACCTAATGTTCCAGGCATAAGGGTCCACTTGTCTCCACTCTCCTCCGTTTTTCAACTCCAGTTTACCAGCACAGTGACTGCTTCCTCCCACCAATCTGACATCACCATCTGTGCAGAGACAAGAGAATAAACAGAATATATATATATATATATATATATATATATATATATATATATATATAGATGCATGACATAATTGGTAGCGTATCGAAATCGTCCATAAAAAATGCCATATCAGTATCGAACCAATCTCAAAACTAGAACTGCACTCTGTCGAGTGCATACTTGCTTGTTGCACACTAGTAGGCCAGCGCCAACTAGTGCGCAAGCAGAGCGCGCAAGTACTTTTGACCGCAACAAACTGTCAACCAATTACATATACATATACTATGTATATGTATATGTAATTTGTAAGTTGATTAGCAGTCTACTGTGGTTACTTTGCGCCATACGCACCGTCCCAGCCAACCCGCCACTTTTGATGCTTATGCAACGTCCCAGCAAATTGTGCCTGATACGGCAGTAGTGCCAGATTACATACATGTATACACAGGAGCATTACCTTTAATCCTCCCAACACTAAAACATATCGTCATTACGTTATCATCGAAAACCAATTACACTCTGGCATTGGGTCCTTTAATCCACATATTTCTTACGTCATCATTGAGAGCTAGTTATACATATACTATATGTAATTTGTAAGTTGATTAGCGGTATACTGTGGTTACTTTGCGCCAAAAACCGTCCCAGCCAACCCGCCACTTTTGATGCGTATGCACCGTCCCAGCAAATTGTGCCTGATACGGCAGTGGTGCCAGATTACAAACATGTATACACAGGAGCATTACCTTTAATCCTCCCAACACTAAAACATATCGTCATTACGTCACCATCGAAAACCAATTACACTCTGGCATTGGGTCCTTTAATCCACGTATTTCTTACGTCATCATTGAGAGCTAGTTATACATATACTATATATATATATGTAATTTGTAGGTTGATTAGCGGTATACTGTGGTTACTTTGCGCCAAAAACCGTCCCAGCCAACCCGCCACTTTTCCTGCGTATGCACCGTCCCAGCAAATTGTGCCTGATACGGCAGTGGTGCCAGATTACATACATGTATACACAGGAGCATTACCTTTAATCCTCCCAACACTAAAACATATCGTCATTACGTCACCATCGAAAACCAATTACACTCTGGCATTGGGTCCTTTAATCCACATATTTCTTACGTCATCATTGAGAGCTAGTTATACATATACTATAATTATGTATATGTAATTTGTAAGTTGTTTAGCGGTATACTGTGGTTACTTTGCGCCAAAAACCGTCCCAGCCAATCCGCCACTTTTGATGAGTACATGCACCGTCCCAGCAAATTGTGCCTGATACGGCAGTGGTGCCAGATTACATACATGTATACACAGGAGCATTACCTTTAATCCTCCCAACACTAAAACATATCGTCATTACGTCACCATCGAAAACCAATAGACTGTGCGGTAAGCCCCGCCCGCTCGCTCAGCTGCCTCGATACCGTTGTTAAGCAGGACAAACATCTGCGAACCTCCATTGAGGACCGTGTTATGTCGGCGTTTTTCCGAAGAGGAATAGAAGCATTCATATCAACAACATTCATACTAACGCCATGGTGAAACGTTGCTGTTGGGCGTCCTGCAACAGTGCTTAATAAGTACCCAGAACGTTTGGGGCATTTATTTTTATTCCTTTTCCCGTGGGTGCGCACATCATGCACATGTCAATGTTTACATTCTGGAGGTGGAGGACGCGGCGGTCACTCATTCACCCTCCCTGCTACTAAATCATACTATTAACGTCAACTTTTACTAAACAATGTTTAAATCAATCGTCTAATAAACAACTAACAACTTACCTTGGAGCAAATGGTGTGCTTTGTAACTTTCTAATCTCCACGCTCAGTTGCTTGTGTTGGTCGGACTGCAGCCACAGGCTCCAGCCTCCAGTCACGTTCCCTCCCACTGCGGTTCAGAAAAAGAACGCTACCATTTTCTGCACATTGTATCCAAAAAGTGAAGGTCCGATAATGGTCTAAACTATTTTGAATTTAGGAACGGCAAAGAAAATAGTTTAGACCATTAGCGGACTTTCACTTTTTGGATGCAGAAGGGGGTAAGCAGCGTTCTTTTTTTTCTGATCCGCAGTGGGAGGGGACGTGACTGGAGCCTGTGGTTGAAGACAGTTATGTGGCTGCTGTCCAACACAAGCAACTAGAAAGTTACAAAGCACACCATTTGCTCCATGATAAGTTGTTTGTTGTTTATTAGACGATTGATTTAACCATTGTTTAGTAAAAGTTTACGTTAATACTAGTATGATAGTAGCAGGGAGGGTGAACGAGTGACGCCAACGCCGCTTCCTCCTCTAGAATGTAAACATTGTGCGCACCCACCCAAAAGAAAATGCCCTAAACGTTCTGGGTGCCTATGAAGCACTGTTGCAGGACGCCCATCAGCAACGTTTCACCATGGCGTTATAGTATGAATGTTGTTGATATGAATGCTTCTATTGCTCTTCGGAAAAACGCCGACATAACACGGTCCTCAATGGAGGTTCGCTGATGTTTGTCCTGCTTAACAACGGTATCGAGGCAGCTGAGCGAGCGGGCGGGGCTTACCGCACGGTCTATTACACTCTGGCATTGGGTCCTTTAATCCACATATTTCTTACGTCATCATTGAGAGCTAGTTATACATATACACACCATGTAATCTGGTCCCAGCAAATCAGGCACAATTTGCTGGGACGGTGCATGCGCATCAAAAGTGGCGGGTTGGCTGGGACGGTGCATACGAGCCTGGCGATAATGTAATGATCCCGATTATTTTCACCAATGTTAATGACGCAATAATAATGTGACGGTCAATGGCTTTGTACTCGCAGAGCAGACCGTCTCACTGTGGGGAGGGGTCCTTTACCATATACTTTCACCAGCAAAATCGGAATTGGCCATAAGAGAGAGAGAGCAAAACATGTAAGGCCATAATCTATCATGTTTAGTTGTTTGTTCATGTCTGCTTACCCGTTGTGTTGTCTGTCTGTTGAACCTCATCTGAAGAGAAAAATGATAAAACTGATGAGTTTCAGTGTAACTAGCATATGACTATAGTAACTAACTCTTTTCTTGTGCATGGAGGGGGGGGGGGTTCAAGGAAGAAAAAGTTTACATTTGAAGCTCTTGCCACAAATCACTCTTGCCACAAATCATAAATATAAAGGCTTATCCACGTTAGATGTGGCAGAGCCTTCCTACAAAACTGCACAACTGAACTTTTTTTTGGGGGGGGGGGGGATTTTACATTAATTTTGTTCAGACCTCTATGGAGGCAGTGGGTGCTGCGGTCAGCACTGTGGGGAATGAAAGTTTGTATACATCTACGAGAGTCCAAATCTTTGGCTAGATACATAGATGAATATAACATGATCATAGTAAAACTATACACAATAACAGAACTAGATACCACATTTCATAGTACAATCCATCACATTATAATCACAGAATCGCCCATTACAGAACTAAATGCCACATGGAGGAGGAGGTGGAGAGAATCTGAACACTGACATCTGAGTGAACAATGCACTGCTCTCTATCCACACTTTTCCTGGGCTGTGTGTGCTCCACTTCCTGTCGATTTGATCCAATGAAATCCAATGAAACTGGTCAGATGACCAATGATATTCAATGAAATCGACAGGAAGTGGAGCACACACAGCCCAGGAAAAGTGAAGATTCAGTTCCGTCACATTCAGAATCACGAATCCACCATGTAGGTTTCCCTTTAGCACCAGGACTCTCTTTTGTTGAAACAGCACTGCCACAGTTCAACTGTCTGCACACCACAGATGATAAATGAAAGATCCATTTATAAGGGTCCACTTCTCTCCACTCTCCTCCGTTTTTCAACTCCAGTTTACCATCACAGTGACTGGTTCCTCCCACCAATCTGACATCACCATCTGTACAAAGTCAAAGACAAACAAATCTATATATTAGAGATGTACAATACAAGACGGCTAGGGGCGAGAAGCGACCTCGCCCGTCGCGTGCACTGGCCATATATGGAGCGAATCTTGAGCGTACAGGGTGTAAGATCAAGATATGCAATGTCAGAACAGGTCAGCTCCATATATGGAAATCTAAGGGTTGCAGCGGGGGCAGTGTATAGGATATACAGGGTTTGATGAGGGCCCAGGTAGGGCCAGGCCTTAATTCTCGGGCCTATTGAGAACTCTAGTTTTTGCCCTCTGCCAGGCGCGGCTGCACAAATAACTTTAGGGCAGGCCCGTCTAGAGTTTAAATGGACAGGTATCAGTCAAAAGGGAGACATCGAAAAGGAAGGATGGATGGGGAACGATCAACATATGGAATGTCAGAACAGGTTCTGAGATATATCCATATACTAATATTGATGACATCAGTATTTACTATATGACATCACGGATCTCCATCCCTGATGATGTCATGCGATGTCACGAGACCTGGGCACCATATATGGGGCTTTCCCCATGTATGGGGATTTTGAGAGATACACTGACTGACTGACTTATTTCCATCGAAATAAGTAGTAAAGTGTGCCGCTTGGGATATTATTTGCATTCTGAAGAGAGGATATAATACAAAAAAACACCCCATAGCCCCATTCAATTCCCATTCAATTCAATGCAATTCATTTAGGGCTTATCGTAGGGGAAATAGCCAATAAGAAGCTTTTGCACAAAATAACACCTGGACCTCTTTGGTGGGGACGTAACAACGACAAAGAAAGGTAAGAAATCCTTTTAGTATGGAATTCTCCTTTAATATTGATCACAGTCAGGGATCTCCATGTATGGGCATAACAGGGATTATATTAGGGTATCAGCTGGGAATGCCCATGTATGGAACTTTTTCACGTGATGTCACGATGACCTGGGCACCTGGGGCCTTGCCTGGGGTGAGTGACGGGGATTGCGAGTGAGGTGACAAAAACGCAAGGTTTCATAGTTATCTGCGACCTCCCGTCGCAATAAGCGGTAAGCACCGGTAGGGTATCGTAACTGTACAAAAATCCATATTGGTATGAATTGAACCGATTTCAAAACGATCCCCATTATTTTCACCGAACACAAAACATGTAAGGCAAAATGATCTATAATATGTTGAGTTGTTTGTTCATGTTTGCTTACCTGTTGGGTCTGTTGGTTGAACCCGGCAAGCTGAAGAGAGAAATGATAAATCAATGAGTTTCAGCGTATAGCGCTAGTAACTAACCTTTCCTACTTGTCCTTGTACTTTTACACAAATTGTACAAATAAAGGCTTCTCCACCAACCTTGTAGCTACATTTAGGACACAGAGGTCATGACCTCTGTATTATGTTCCAACAACATACAGATTAATTCATATATTTTAATGATTCTGCTGAAACGAAACACTGGGTCAGTTTTCCATTCCTGACTTAAGGTGGCGCCGTTTCTCTTTTTTGTAAAGATAGTCAGATGACTTTTACTATTGCTTGTGTATGTGTGTGTGTGTGTGTGTGTGTGTGTGTGTGTGTGTGTGTGTGTGTGTGTGTGTGTGTGTGTGTGTGTGTGTGTGTGTGAGAGAGAGTGAGTGACAGATCAGGAGGAGTCAACTCATGGTTTTTATGTGAACTTTTGGCCTTAGTTATTAATCCAGGACCTGAACAAGATCAATAACCTACAGTGTCTACAAACAAATTGTCATAGCTGGCTCTGGCAAAGATTGGGGAAGGAGACGAGGTAAATGTGTAACATCACCATCTGTACAAAGACAAAGACAAACAAATCTATATATTAGAGATGTACAATACAAGACGGCTAGGGGCGAGAAGCTACCTCGCCCGTCGTGTGCATTGGCCATATATGGAGCGAATCTTGAGCGTACAGGGTGTAAGATCAAGATATGCAATGTCAGAACAGGTCAGCTCCATATATGGACATCTATGGGTTGCAGCGGGGGCAGTGTATTGAATATACAGGGTTTGATGATGGCCCAGGTAGGGCCAGGCCTTAATTCTCGGGCCTATTGAGAACTCTAGTTTTTGCCCTCTGCCAGGCGCGGCTGCACAAATAACTTCAGGGCAGGCCCGTCTAGAGTTTAAATGGACAGGTATCAGTCAAAAGGGAGACATCGAAAAGGAAGGATGGATGGGGAACGATCAACATATGGAATGTCAGAACAGGTTCTGAGATATATCCATATACAAATATTGATGACATCAGGGATCTCCAAATATGGGCTAAATTGTGACAGCATTTACTATATGACATCACGGATCAACATCCCTGATGATGTCATGCGATGTCACGAGACCTGGGCACAATATATGGGGCTTTCCCCATGTATGGGGATTTTGAGAGATACACTGACTGACTGACTGACTGACTGACTGACTGACTGACTGACTGACTGACTGATTGACGGGAAATGCATGATTCCATAGTTAACTGTGACCTTTGCAGCAACCACAGTGGTTATCATGACTGTCACAATATGACCATATATTGGCATTACTATAGGCTTAAGAGGTGGGGACGTGGGTGAATTGCATTGAATTGAATGGGAATTGAATGGGGATTATGGGGCTATGGGGTGGTGTGCTAATTTGCTTATTTCCATCGAAATAAGTAGTAAAGTGTGCCGCTTGGGATATTATTTGCATTCTGAAGAGAGGATATAATACAAAAAAACACCCCATAGCCCCATTCAATTCCCATTCAATTCAATGCAATTCATTTAGGGCTTATGGTAGGGGAAATAGCCAATAGGAGCTTTTGCACAAAATAACACCTGGACCTCTTTGGTGGGGACGTAACAACTACAAAGAAAGGTAAGAAAGCCTTTTAGTATGGAATTCTCCTTTAATATTGATCACAGTCAGGGATCTCCATATATGGGCATAACAGGGATTATATTAGGGTATCAGCTGGGAATGCCCAAGTATGGAACTTTTTCACGTGATGTCACGATGACCTGGGCACCTGGGGCCTTGCCTGGGGTGAGTGACGGGGATTGCGAGTGAGGTGACAAAAACGCAAGGTTTCATAGTTATCTGCGACCTCCGGTCGCAATAAGCGGTAAGCACCGGTAGGGTATCGTAACTGTACAAAGATCCATATTGGTATGAATTGAACCGATTTCAAAACGATCCCCATTATTTTCACCGAACACAAAACATGTAAGGCAAAATGATCTATAATATGTTGAGTTGTTTGTTCATGTTTGCTTACCTGTTGGGTCTGTTGGTTGAACCCGGCGAGCTGAAGAGAGACATGATAAATCAATGAGTTTCAGCGTATAGCGCTAGTAACTAACCTTTCCTCCTTGTCCTTGTACTTTTACACAAATTGTACAAATAAAGGCTTCTCCACCAACCTTGTAGCTACATTTAGGACACAGAGGTCATGACCTCTGTATTATGTTCCAACAACATACAGATTAATTCATATATTTTAATGATTCTGCTGAAACGAAACACGGGGTCCGTTTTCCATTCCTGACTTAAGGTGGCGCCATTTCTCTTTTTTGTAAAGATAGTCAGATGACTTTTACTATTGCTTGTGTATGTGTGTGTGTGTGTGTGTGTGTGTGTGTGTGTGTGTGTGTGTGTGTGTGTGTGTGTGTGTGTGCGTGTGTGTGTGTGTGTGTGTGTGTGTGTGTGTGTGTGTGTGTGTGTGTGTGTGTGTGTGTGAGAGAGAGTGAGTGACAGATCAGGAGGAGTCAACTCATGGTTTTTATGTGAACTTTTGGCCTTAGTGATTAATCCAGGACCTGAACAAGATCAATAACCTACAGTGTCTACAAACAAATTGTCATAGCTGGCTCTGGCAAAGATTGGGGCAGGAGACGAGGTAAATGTGTAACAGAATGGGATTTATTAAATTAGGCGTATACAAACAATAAACTAAAGGATAAACTGAAGAGCAACAGAACAGAACAGCACGGATCCTGTGAGGTGTGGAGTCAGTAATGACTGGTGTAAAGGTGGATGTGTCAAACAGTAGTATAGTGTGTGTGAGGATGGAAAGCACAGCATTAAACATAACAGGACATGGTATGGAGGGAGTCAATTAGCCATTAGCGTAACGAGTCATAGTGTGTGTGTATGTGTGGGGCATCACAAAATACAAATTCAAGGCAACAACACATCTCCGTATCTATAGGACATGAGGTTGATACTTCACTATCATAACCTGTTATAAATGTATATTCTCCAGAACAAGAGAGGTTATCAGTATACTATGAGACACATAAGCTTTAGTAAACTATCTAGAACCAGAAAGTGTAACGGTTCTATGTGCAGTGACGCAAAGTAGCATGTAAGTAGAACATTTACTCAAGTAATTAAGCTACTAAGTGTCCCTAAGTAGGTGTAGGCCTACAATTTCGACCATTCTTTTTTACTTTACTGGAGTCCAGTTTTCACTCCAGTACTCCACTACATCTCAAAGGCAATTGTACTTTTACTCCACTACAATTATCTGAAAACGTTACTAGTTGTGATTATTACAAAACATAAAATGCTCGCACACTGAGGGCTCCAATAATTGCTCCAATGTGACAGATGCTTTAATGCACCAACAAAAAATAAAAATAAAACTGTGAGGAATAGCTTTGAGGTGAAAATGTCACAGTATTTTGTGGAACAATAAAGAATCTGTCGCATTTGGAGCCCTCAGTGTGCGAGCGTTTATTGTTCTCTACACTCTAAAACATGTGATCAGTGTGAGATGGTCCAGTCTCACCATGGTATCAGGAGGTGAAGGATTACATCTACTTACAGTGCAGCTCCATGGTTAGGGAGGAAAGGAGGAGAGAGGTCACACTCAGCCACGTTACCATCTTCATCCTGCTGCCTGAAGACACCTGCACCCCCTGTCTGCTCCTGTGTCTGCTGAAGCTCCACAGATACCTTCACCCCCTGTCTGCTCCTGTGTCTGCTGAAGCTCCACAGATACCTTCACCCCCTGTCTGCTCCTGTGTCTGCTGAAGCTCCACAGATACCTGCACCCCCTGTCTGCTCCTGTGTCTGCTGAAGCTCCACAGATATGTCAGACACCCACTGTCTGGTCCACCCCCCCTCCATAGCCTCCCCACAACCGGCGTGCGCACGTGCACATGCATGCACATGCATGCACGCACGCACGCACGCACGCACGCACTTTCCATGTAACAGTTCAGACTGACTGTTGACTTTGATAAGAATTGCTCAATATAATGATAGTGAAGGACTTTGACATTGGATTTGGATTTATTTGAGGTTAGGTTCAAAGGGAAAACACATGATATACATATTCAACTATTGTATACTATTGTATAGCACCTTCATGACATGCAATGCAACTCAAAGTGCTTTACAGAGCAATAGAGAATGAAAGAAAAGCAAAGGCATAAAACTGCATTAAAATAATAGCAGTAATGCAATACAGTGAGGAGGACATGAATAACAAGGATTTCAACTAAAAGCAAGAGTAGAGGTAGGTCTTCAGCTGTGCTTTAAAAATGTCTACAGAGGCTGCCTGTCCAACGTATAGTGGGAATTTGTTCCACGGCGTCGGCCCGCAGAAGCAGAAAGCTGCTTCACTGTGCTTTTTAGTTGCCATTTTTAGACATCGAGCAGCCCAGCAGTGTAGGACGGTGCAGGGGAGGTTTTGGGACATATAGGCAGTCCTGTAGGTAGGAAGGTGCGAGACCATTGATAGCTTTAGAAACAAGTAAAGTAAGTTTTTAAATATTTTACTTGTTTACATGCTCTCAAAAAGAAAGACCTGTGCCATGCCTGGAGGTCGTCTCCCTGACTTTTCCCCTCGTGTCCCCCTGCGCCCCTTCCCTTCACCCACCTTCCTGAGACTGTGATTGGAAGCATTTCCACCTTTGTGCCCAGGTGTGCTAATGACTCCCTTTTAGGGTTGTCCCAATCTGATCACGTGATTGGAAATCGGGGGCCGATGAGCTCATTTTCAAATAATCGGAATCGGATTGGGAGGAAAAAAATGTGATCGGGACATCCCTAGTATCAATATTATATCATGATATTAGACTGGATATTGCCTGTGATTTTGGATATTGTATTGTTTTGATATGGCACAAATGTTATATATTGGATCGGGAAAAATCTGTATTGCCATGGATCGTTCCCAGTGGAAGAAAGCCATATATAGAGTCCAGTCCAATCCACACGGTGCCTGGAAAGTAGACTTAAAACCGAAGATGATGATGACATATACTCAAAATCAAATGATCGGAATCGCTGGACCAGGGGGAACTCAACCAGGGGTAACTGGACCAGGACCAGAGTTCCGCTGGATGGCTGGATCATTCCGTCAGGACCCGGATGTGTTTCATTGGACCCAAATGCTCATACTCAGTTCAAAATAGAATCAGTTAACGACAACTTTACTTAGGAAATAACCAACATTAAACAAAAAAATCACACCTGTGTGAACTGAGTGGTGCAACTCCTCTCTCTCCCTCCCCCTCTCTCTCATTAGCAGGCAACAGTACAGCACTACCTCTCTCTCTGTTTCTGGCACAACAGCGCCCCTACTGGTACTAATAGTCATACTCGTGCTCATTAACGTCACATACATAGGTGAACAACACGGACATTGCTGTTCCTTGGAGTGGTTGCACCACTCAAAAACATCACTTACCCTACCTTTTAAAGGAAGGAAGTCAGATCAGACAGAAACGTGTCTAAATGCATCATGTCATGATTCACAGATATGTCATAGAGCGGTGTTTCCCCAAACACTGGGTCGGGAGTCGGACCTTCTTCAACAAAACTGATGGTTTAGGATCGCTAAAGAAGGAAAGGCCAACCAAAAAAATAAATCAGCGATCCAGTTTGATATCAATAAAGCTTATCAATCAATCAAACTTTATTTATATAGCACAACAAACAGAACATCAACAGCGCCCATCAGCGCTTATCAGACGGAACGTTACGCCAGAAGCAGTTGCCGGTTAGATTCCAACTGGCGGAACCTTCTGTCAGAAGCAATACATTTGTTAAAAAGGACAATGAACAATACCTGCAATGAAGATAAATATTTATATGAACCACAATGAAGATAGTGTAATGTCACCAGCAGAGTTGAGCTGTAGCAGGATACATATCCTTATGGAACATGCAGAACCAAAGGATATCTGATATGTTGTCTGTTATGACCTTTGTCTGATATGTTATGACCAAACTATAAAGTACCTGATTTCTGTCCTGCCTGTGAAGCACTTTGAACTGCAACTCTGTAAGAAAGGTGCTATATAAATAGTTTATTATTATTATTATGGTGAAATAAGATGTTAATCTTTAATGAGTTGCTTTGTTCAAGTCATTGTTTGTCACCTGAACAGATCACCTCTATTCTGGAGATAGATGTATGATCCCACTTTAATATACACTCCCTCAGCGAAGCATCATGTGACTCACAAGAAGATCTGATCAACCATACAGGTTGAAGATCTCCAGAATTAATTTCTTTCTCTGAAACAAGAGAGCCACAGTTCAGCTGTCTACACACTGTGCCTGCTGTCCGCTGGTTCCACTGATAATCACTCACTGTTCTCCACTTCCCCAGGTGATGCAGCTCGATTATACCATTACAGCGACTGGTTCCCCCTACCAACCTGACATCAGTAGCTGTACAGAGAAAATTGAATAAGCGGTTAAAAAATCATACTTTTATTGTAAACTAATAGTCCAAACCTCAAGTGTATTTTTTATGTTTTTACCTGAGCAGGTGAGTCCAACAGTCTTGTCAGGTGAGCAGGTGTTTCTAGTTGAGTCTGAGGTTCTACAGTCCAGGAGAGCAGACTCACTGCCTTCACACTGGAACTCTTTGGTCGACATTGGAGCCTTCCCTTCTCCATAGAGCGCCCCCTGGAGGACTGAAGGAGCCCCACAGTCCAGCTGCTTACAGACCACCTCTGCATCCTGCTGGTCAAAGTCGTCTTCACACACTGAGACCCACGACTGAGTAGACTTCACCTCCACTCTGCCTGAACATGAACTAGACCCATTCACCAACCTTACAGAACCTGGAGAGAGAGAGAGAGAGAGAGAGAGAGAGAGAGAGAAAGAGAGAGAGAGAGAGAGAGAGAGAGAGAGAGAGAGAGATTTAGGAAGCGTTTAACTTCACAACCCCTAAGCCTAACCACTAAATTCTATTCCAACCCTAATATTTTCCTAATGTTAAGCTATAAATTAACTCCCTGTCCTTCTCTCTCTCAACAGAGCAGAACCTCCACAAATATTTCACTTGGGCCTGTCACAGCATCACCAGGAGGCCGATTCTTGCTATTAACATAATTATTTATTGATATTACTCAGACAGATTTTGTCCAAACGTCACGCTGATTGGAACAAAATGCCTCAAATAATAGACACAGCTTCCGATTGCCGCGTAGATTTGCACACATTATTCCCACTAGGCGAGTAAGTCATGCAACCCTTTTCAGTGTCATGTTATAGCACCACTGGATGGCTGGAAATGGAAAATAAGAGTTTCCATAGGTTTATGTACATGCATAAACTTTCCTTAACGAAAATATATGGTTTCAGTATTTAATTATGATGTATTTTATTTTCTCTATTATTAAGGTTATTGTAGCCATCAATTTGTATTGGGGGTGGGGTGGGGCGGGGGTCGCGAGACATGGCCAAAGCATTTCCAGGGGGTCCCCAGCCAAAAAGGTTCAGGACCCCTGGTATAGATTACTGTCATTGTTGAGGTCATTGTTGGTTACCTGAACAGACCACCTCTACTCTGCCTTCTCGTTTCATTAAATTTGATGATGATCCCTCACACTCCCTCAGTGAAGATTCAGATCCACGACAGGAAGATTCCAGCCACCATACTGGTTGATTTGAACGAGTAAACGTTTTTGTTGAAACAGGAGAGCCACAGTCCAGCTCCCTACACAGTACAGTTGCGAATTTCATGTTCCAATAGTTCAAATCAATTGGTCTCAAATCTCCATTAATTTTCATCTCCACAGTGCCAGCACAGTGACTGGTTCCTCCCACCAACCTGACTTCAGGGTCTGTAGTACAGAGACAAGAGCATAAGCAGTAGCATACACAATAAAATGAAATAAAATACATTTTAAATTGGATGAATGTAAGATAATCCAATCACAGTTTGTCTTTTATACCTGAGCAGGTGAGTCCAATGGTCTTGTCAGGTGAGCAGGTGATTCTAGTTGAGTCTGAGGTTTTACAGTCCTGGAGATCAGATTCACTGCCTTCACACTGAAACTCTTTGGTCGACCTTGGAGCCCACCCTTCTCCATAGAGCGCCCCCTGGAGGACTGAAGGAACCCCACAGTCAAGCTGCCGACAGACCACCTCTGCATCCTGCTGGTCAAAGTCACCTTCACACACTGGGACCCATGACTGATTTGACTTCACCTCCACTCTGCCTGAACATGAACTAGGCCCATGCACCAATTGTACAGACCCTGAAGAGAGAGAGAGGGCAGGATACAATTTAAACTGTCTATGCAGAATTTACATATTTACACTATCCACTTTTATTAAATCAGAAAGAGATCGCTGATAGCCACCTGGCCATCAGAGTTCCCTTCGCTACAGTATAACGCTCGGCTCGGCTCGGCTGTGGTCCGTTAAGTGCAATCTTAAAACGCTGTTTTCTCTGAATCCTTTCTCAGATTGAGGTGTTTGATCAAAACCGTGATGTTAGCGGCTCATTACTAAATCATCGCTACCTCACGGTTACAATATTAACACTTCGGATGGCTTTAGCTTTAGCCGATTTAGCTTCTTCATTTTTGCGTCTTCAGAATAAAACATCCAGCTGCAGCCGTGTCAGGGAACGGACTACAGACTGAATCAATGCTGGCAGTACATTTGTTTAAAAATCTGCACAAATTATCATATTCAGACGATCACTGTCATTTGTTGTTACCTGAACAGGTCAACTCCAGTGTGTTGTCAGCAGTTATATAAGTCCAACTTCCACACTCCCTCAGTAAAGATTCAGATCCAGAACAGTTCCAAGCTACTATAAGCAACCATGCGGGTGCATAACCGGAACCATAAATCCGTTGTGTTGAAACAGGAGTACCACAGCCCAGCTGTCTACACGCTACAGTGGATAACTTTATTAAATTCTGCTCCCAGCCACTAGGATTTACTGGATTCCACTCGTCCTCATGTTTCACCTCCAATGTACCAGTACAATTTCTGCTTCCTCCCACCAACCTGAGATCATCAACCTCTGTACCGAGACAATAGAATAGACAGCAACAAGAAAGGTACTTTGATTAAAACCGTTTAAGGCTCCAATCTGATGTTTAGTTGTTTGAGGTGTGTTTGTTCACCTGTTGTGTGGCGTGTTGGTTGAACATGGAGAGCTGAAAGGACAAAAGATTAATTGTTATTAGTTAATTAGTTTAAGTGTAACAGAGTACATGGATCTTCTCTAGCAGTACAGCAGGTTGGATTCTCTGTTGAAATACGACGAGATGGTATTTTGTTTCTCCAGTTTGCAGCTATTTATTTGACTTACTCACTGTTTGGCAATGAATAACTGTTACTATTACTATAGATTTCTCAGAATACACACTAATACATATGAATAGAGGGTTAGCGTAAAGAAGAAAGAAAGAAAGAAAGAAAGAAAGAAAGAAAGAAAGAAAGAAAGCACATCAAGTAAAAGAAGGTGCAGAAATACTGTAACATAGATACCGTACCCTTCATGGTACCGCACAGTAAAACTTAAACTTAAAACTTAAAATACCATACCATCAATACTTGTGATAGATAGGAGTAGAAGATAAAATAAGAGACAGTATAGATTACCGTCATTGGTGAAGTGATTGTTTGTTACCTGAACAGACCACTTCCAGTTTGTGGCGAGTATCAGACATATCAGACAACAATGTTCCACACTCCCTCAGTGAAGATTCAGATCCATCACAGTTCGATACCAACTTCCGTGCAGGCAACCATGTGTCATCAGAAGTTCTTTGTGTTGAAACAGCCGAGCCACAGTTCAGCTGTCTACACACTGCAATTGCTGACTCCAGTTTCCACCGATATTTATCATCCACTGGGCTCCACTCTCCCTGATGTTTCATCTCCAGTGTACCAGTACAGTTACTGGTTCCTCCCACCAACCTGATGTCTTGAGGCTCTGCACACAGACAAGAGAAAAAAGTAATATGATGTTGATTCTAACATAATAAACCCAACTTAAAATGTAGTTTTTCTTTTTTTTTTTTTTTACCTGAGCAGGAGAGTCCAACAGTCTTGTCAGGTGAACAGGTGTTTCTAGTTGAGTCTGAGGTTCTACAGTCCAGGAGAGCAGACTCACTGCCTTCACACTGGAACTTTTTGGTTGACAATGGGGCCTTCACATCTCCATAGAGCGCCCCCTGGACGACTGAAGGAGCCCCACAGCCAAGCTCCCTACAGACCACCTCTGCATCCTGCTGGTCAAAGTCACCTCCACACACTGAGACCCACGACTGAGTAGACTTCACCTCCACTCTGCCTGAACATGGACTAGACCCATTCACCAACCTTACAGACTCTGGAGAGAGAGAGAGAGAGATTTAGGAAAAGTTTAACTTCACAACCCCTAAGACTAACCACTAAATTCTATTCCAACCCTAATATTTTCCTAATTTTAAGCTATAAATTAACTCCCTGTCCTCTCTCTCAACAGAGCAGAACCTCCACAAATATTTCACTTGGGCCTGCCACAGCATCACCAGGAGGCCGATTCTTGCTATTAACATAATTATTTATTGATATTACTCAGACAGATTTTGTCCAAATGTCACGCTGATGATTGGAACAAAATGCCTCAAATAATAGACACAGCTTCCGATTGCCGCGTACATTTGCACACATTATTCCCACTAGGCGAGTAAGTCATGCAACCCTTTTCAGTGTCATGTTATAGCACCACTGGATGGCTGGAAATGGAAAATAAGAGTTTCCATAGGTTTATGTACATGCATAAACTTTCCTTAACGAAAATATATTGTTTCAGTATTTAATTATGATGCATTTTATTTTCTCTATTATTAAGGTTATTGTAGCCATCAATTTGTATTGGGGTGGGGTGGGGTGGGGCGGGGGTCGTGATACATGGCCAAAGCATTTCCAGGTTATTGTTGGTTACCTGAACAGATCACCTCTACTCTGCCTTCTTGTACTTCATTTGGCCTATATGATCCCTCACACTCCCTCAGTGAAGATTCAGATCCACCACAGGAAGATGTCAGCCACCATACAGGTTGCTTTGAACGAGTAAACTTTTTTGTTGAAACAGGAGAGCCACAGTCCAGCTCCCTACACAGTACAGTTGCGAACCTCATGTTCCAATAGTTCAAATCAATTGGTCTCCAATCTCCATTATTTTTCATCTCCACTGTGCCAGCACAGTGACTGGTTCCTCCCACCAACCTGACTTCAGGGTCTGTAGTACAGAGACAAGAGCATAAGCAGTAGCATACACAATAAAATGAAATAAAATACATTTTAAATTGGATGAATGTAAGATAATCCAATCACAGTTTGTCTTTTATACCTGAGCAGGTGAGTCCAATGGTCTTGTCAGGTGAGCAGGTGATTCTAGTTGAGTCTGAGGTTTTACAGTCCTGGAGATCAGATTCACTGCCTTCACACTGAAACTCTTTGGTCGACCTTGGAGCCCACCCTTCTCCATAGAGCGCCCCCTGGAGGACTGAAGGAAACCCACAGTCAAGCTGCCGACAGACCACCTCTGCATCCTGCTGGTCAAAGTCACCTTCACACACTGGGACCCATGACTGATTTGACTTCACCTCCACTCTGCCTGAACATGAACTAGGCCCATGCACCAATTTTACAGACCCTGAAGAGAGAGAGAGGGCAGGATACAATTTAAACTGTCTATGCAGAATTTACATATTTACACTATCCACTTTTATTAAATCAGAAAGAGATCGCTGATAGCCACCTGGCCATCAGAGTTCCCGTCGCTACAGTATAACGCTCGGCTCGGCTGGGGTCCGTTAAGTGCAATCTTAAAACGCTGTTTTCTCTGAATCCTTTCTCAGATTGAGGTGTTTGATCAAAACCGTGATGTTAGCGGCTCATTACTAAATCGTCGCTACCTCACGGTTACAATATTAACACTTCGGATGGCTTTAGCTTTAGCCGATTTAGCTTCTTCATTTTTGCGTCTTCAGAATAAAACATCCAGCTGCAGCAGTGTCAGGGAACGGACTACAGACTGAATCAATGCTGGCAGTACATTTGTTTAAAAATCTGCACAAATTATCATATTCAGACGATCACTGTCATTTGTTGTTACCTGAACAGGTCAACTCCAGTGTGTTGTCAGCAGTTCTATAAGTCCAACTTCCACACTCCCTCAGTAAAGATTCAGATCCAGAACAGTTCCAAGCTACTATAAGCAACCATGCGGGTGCATAACCGGAACCATAAATCTGTTGTGTTGAAACAGGAGTACCACAGCCCAGCTGTCTACACGCTACAGTGGATAACTTTATTAACTTCTGCTCCCAGCCACTAGGATATACTGGATTCCACTCGTCCTCATGTTTCACCTCCAATGTACCAGTACACTTTCTGCTTCCTCCCACCAACCTGAGATCATCAACCTCTGTACCGAGACAATAGAATAGACAGCAACAAGAAAAGTACTTTGATTAAAACCGTTTAAGGCTCCAATCTGATGTTTAGTTGTTTGAGGTGTGTTTGTTCACCTGTTGTGTGGCGTGTTGGTTGAACATGGAGAGCTGAAAGGACAAAAGATTAATTGTTATTAGTTAATTAGTTTAAGTGTAACAGAGTACATGGATCTTCTCTAGCAGTACAGCAGGTTGGATTCTCTGTTGAAATACGACGAGATGGTATTTTGTTTCTCCAGTTTGCAGCTATTTATTTGACTTACTCACTGTTTGGCAATGAATAACTGTTACTATTACTATAGATTTCTCAGAATACACACTAATACATATGAATAGAGGGTTAGCGTAAAGAAGAAAGAAAGAAAGAAAGAAAGAAAGAAAGCACATCAAGTAAAATAAGGTGCAGAAAATACTGTAACATAGATACCGTACCGCACAGTAAAACTTAAACTTAAAACTTAAAATACCATACCATCAATACTTGTGATAGATAGGAGTAGAAGATAAAATAAGAGACTGTATAGATTACCGTCATTGGTGAAGTGATTGTTTGTTACCTGAACAGACCACTTCCAGTTTGTGGCGAGTATCAGACATATCAGACAACAATGTTCCACACTCCCTCAGTGAAGATTCAGATCCATCACAGTTTGATACCAACTGCCGTGCAGGCAACAATGTGCTCCCCCTCCTCCTTTGTGTTGAAACAGCCGAGCCACAGTTCAGCTGTCTACACACTGCAATTGCTGACTCCAGTTTCCACCGATATGTATCATCCACTGGGCTCCACTCTCCCTGATGTTTCATCTCCAGTGTACCAGTACAGTTACTGGTTCCTCCCACCAACCTGATGTCTTGAGGCTCTGCACACAGACAAGAGAAAAACAGCACAAAAAAGTAATATGATGTTGATTCTAACATAATAAACCCAACTTAAAATGTAGTTTTTTTTTTTTTCGTTTTTTTTACCTGAGCAGGAGAGTCCAACAGTCTTGTCAGGTGAGCAGGTGTTTCTAGTTGAGTCTGAGGTTCTACAGTCCAGGAGAGCAGACTCACTGCCTTCACACTGGAACTTTTTGGTTGACAATGGGGCCTTCACTTCTCCATAGAGCGCCCCCTGGAGGACTGAAGGAGCCCCACAGCCAAGCTCCCTACAGACCACCTCTGCATCCTGCTGGTCAAAGTCACCTCCACACACTGAGACCCACGACTGAGTAGACTTCACCTCCACTCTGCCTGAACATGAACTAGACCCATTCACCAACCTTACAGACTCTGGAGAGAGAGAGAGAGAGAGAGAGAGAGAGATGTTGTAACATGTTATAGTTACTGTATGTTATAAGAAAAAAGTAAAAAATAAGAAAAGACAAGATAAGTGAACAAATTAATTTATAACACAATTTAGGCATTTAGCAAGAACAAAGAATAAGCAAGAACAAAAACATAGCGATACATCGTATACAAAAAATAGTTATCATGAATCATACGTAAGTATATCGCAACAATGGAATATAATGCAACTATGCATATATATTGAAAGTGCTATGTCTACATAAAATGTTACATAAGTTGAGCCTTTGCATTCGTCTGTAAGGTAAGTGCTACAGCAAGTTCTACTTGCAAGATATAGGGGTGCCATGCCTTTGGTTGCTTTGAATGCCAGCATCAACATCTGAGTTTTGTATGTAGCTCAAATGTAGCTCAAATGTTCATAGATCAGGTCACAAATGGTTAGATTTACACCCTCCACAGCACACTCACACTCACACAAACATACAGAACAACTGTACACGCAAGGAAGGCATACACGTGCATGTACAGTATGCACGTGTACGCGTGCGCACACACACACACACACACACACACACACACACACACACACAGGGTGGAGGGATTCGATATTAGAGCTTTAAATAAACTAAATAAGACGGGGGACATTTTCTTAATCATTAAAAGCACAAAAAACGTAAAATAGCAAATGTGGAAGTTTACCCAAAAATACGGATGCAGGGTTTAATGTGGTAAGCATACATTATTATTATTATTATCATTATTATCAAAAAATAATAATCATTCATGTCACGTCACCAATTGTCCGTCATAATCTGAAGACTGAAGAAAATGTAATTTAGATAGCATGTCATGTAGACGGATGTCAGGTTCATTTTAAGACATGGCATCGTACAGAGTGTATAGTTTCAATGTACAGATTATTTATGTCTGATATTATTCTGTTTAGACGATTCTTGGTATACTTATGATCTTAGATGACCATTTTGGTGCATTTGTTGAATTACCTAGTTTTTAACTTGCTTATTGTAAATCACTCTAGAATAAGGGCCCTATCTTGCGTCAGGGGCACTTTATCCATAATTTAGGAATTTAGCATTGTGTAAGAGGCGTGCCCCCGTAAAATTGTCTGTCTTGTGCCACAGCCTAAATCCTTAAAACACCTCCGCTACCCGTTACATTATGCATACGTGTGGTTTGGGTGTTACAATAATTAGATCTATTATCCATCACACATTATGCCCAGTGATATCTTACTATGGCCCATGGAAGCACAACGTGTGCTGCCTTGGAATACATTTAAATTTGATACGGAGGGTTGTTTTATGTGGCCAGTATCTGTCATCTACTCCATGCTGTCTCACTAATGCCCCACTCCCGTGCCGGTTTTTCCCACCGCTCACAGATACAGTATGCACCAAGAACACTCGTCATTGCCACAGACGAAAAACAGTCTAAGGGCCGATTCATACTCCTATTTTACCACTGTTTCGGCGCTGTAGTGCCCAAATGATTTCGGCTCGTCAGAAATGTTCAGTAGCACCAAAGAGCTGACTTTAGGACGGTACCCCCCCCCCCCCCCCCCCCGAACCTCAAATGACGTCACATTGTAGGCACTACAGAGCCAAACCGACTTTTATTCGGCCCTAAAATAGGAGTATGAATCGGCCCTTAGTCCACACTATTTATCCATAATGTATAAATGATAGATAAGGGTTCAGGACAACGAGGCCTTTTCGTAGACTGTTTTTCGTCTGTGGTACTCTTTTCTCTTTTTTTTAACCAAATGCTGTGTAATCTATGGAGTTCGAGCTTTCATTTGGTATATAGATCCGTGAGTGTTTTGCCTCTCTATGAAATGGTTTCAAGCGAAAAGGAAAGTTTGGGAAATCGGATAAATTAAACAG
The DNA here is from genome assembly GCF_964188405.1 of Protomyctophum parallelum. NCBI lineage: Eukaryota > Metazoa > Chordata > Actinopteri > Myctophiformes > Myctophidae > Protomyctophum > Protomyctophum parallelum. Next base: position 44,150,234 of record NC_139708.1, read on the forward strand.
ACTTGCACTGAGGAGAAATAACATTGGAAATGGCACCTGTTGCTTCCTTACCATCTACTGTAGCCTTAAATTGCCTTTAAATAAAACCACATATTGTTGACACAAGTATCAGCTACAGTACGTGTTGCCGATTTTATTGTAATCCAATAAATATATTGTGGTGATGACACTGAAAAGGCATAGTGAATTGCGCACAATGCGCCATGGCACAAATTAAATATATATATATATTTTTTTTTAATATATTTTTTATCCCACGATTTTGTAACCCATTTTTCACCCCTGTGTCAATCATCTAATGTGATCCTGGGCTCTACACACCCTCCACCAACCTAGTCCCCATATATGGGGGACATGGGGAGAGCAACGTACTTGAACTCATGCTTCCCAATTAAATAACTTCTTGACTAGACAATTACACACAATGGACACAAGGAATTGACACTCGACGCCGATTATAGGAAAATTACAATCACAGAGATTTGTGGAGAATTAAGACAGAATGAGACGTCTGAGCTGTGAATGTTCTGCAACATGTGTCATGTGGTTTGAGGAGGCGCTTTCCGTTATCCTAAACCTGTGTGCATAAGATAGCAATTATAGGGAAAGTTCATCAACATGCCTACAGACACACCTCCACCCGCAAATAAAGATGTCGGCATAATGTATAGTGGCCGTAAGATACCATTAACGCATAATGGAAGCTCCTAATTGCATTATTCACGGATAATAGTTTGCGAGTAAGGCATGGTATACGATAGAGCCCTAAGAGTGTTTGCTAAATGTGTGTACATATAAGAGATGAAAAAAGATTACTGTCCATGTTTTAGCCATTGTTAATTACCTGAACAGATCACGTCTAGTCTGTCTGTAGTTGAGACCTCTTGAGACCTCTTTGTTCCACACTCGCTCAGTGAAGATTCAGAACCAACACAAGAATGACTTATCATCCATACAGCTTGCCTTGAACCAGAACTTGTTTCTATTGAAACCACAGAGCCACAGTCCAGCTGTCTACAAAATACAGATGCTAACTTCAAGTTCCACCAGCTCATCTGCACTAGTCTCCACTCTTCCTCGTGTTTGATCTCCACTCTACCAGCACAGCGACTGGTTCCTTCCACCAACCTGACAACAGGCTCTGTACAGAGAGAGGAGAATAAGCAGTACAAAAAATAAAGTTTACATTGACTGTAAAATAACAATCCACACCTGAAGTGCTTTTTTTGGTATTTTTACCTGAGCAGGTGAGTCCAACAGTCTTGTCAGGTGAACAGGTGTTTCTAGTTGAGTCTGAGCTTCTACAGTCCTGGAGCGCAGACTCACTGCCTTCACACTGGAACTCTTTGGTCGACATTGGAGCCTTCCCTTCTCCATAGAGCGCCCCCTGGAGGACTGAAGGAGCCCCACATCCAAGCTCCCTACAGACCACCTGTGCATCCTGCTGGTCAAAGTCACCTTCACACACTGAGACCCACGACTGAGTAGACTTCACCTCCACTCTGCCTGAACATGGACTAGACCCATTCACCAACCTTACATACTCTGGAGAGAGAGAGAGAGAGAGAGAGATTTAGGAAAAGTTTAACTTCACAACCCCTAAGACTAACCACTAAATTCTATTCCAACCCTAATATTTTCCTAATTTTAAGCTATAAATTAACTCCCTGTCCTCTCTCTCAACAGAGCAGAACCTCCACAAATATTTCACTTGGGCCTGTCACAGCATCACCAGGAGGCCGATTCTTGCTATTAACATAATTATTTATTGATATTACTCAGACAGATTTTGTCCAAATGTCACGCTGATGATTGGAACAAAATGCCTCAAATAATAGACACAGCTTCCGATTGCCGCGTACATTTGCACACATTATTCCCACTAGGCGAGTAAGTCATGCAACCCTTTTCAGTGTCATGTTATAGCACCACTGGATGGCTGGAAATGGAAAATAAGAGTTTCCATAGGTTTATGTACATGCATAAACTTTCCTTAACGAAAATATATGGTTTCAGTATTTAATTATGATGCATTTTATTTTCTCTATTATTAAGGTTATTGTAGCCATCAATTTGTATTGGGGTGGGGTGGGGCGGGGGTCGCGATACATGGCCAAAGCATTTCCAGGTTATTGTTGGTTACCTGAACAGATCACCTCTACTCTGCCTTCTTGTACTTCATTTGGCCTATATGATCCCTCACACTCCCTCAGTGAAGATTCAGATCCACCACAGGAAGATGTCAGCCACCATACAGGTTGCTTTGAACGAGTAAACTTTTTTGTTGAAACAGGAGAGCCACAGTCCAGCTCCCTACACAGTACAGTTGCGAACCTCATGTTCCAATAGTTCAAATCAATTGGTCTCCAATCTCCATTATTTTTCATCTCCACTGTGCCAGCACAGTGACTGGTTCCTCCCACCAACCTGACTTCAGGGTCTGTAGTACAGAGACAAGAGCATAAGCAGTAGCATACACAATAAAATAAAATAAAATACATTTTAAATTGGATGAATGTAAGATAATCCAATCACAGTTTGTCTTTTATACCTGAGCAGGTGAGTCCAATGGTCTTGTCAGGTGAGCAGGTGATTCTAGTTGAGTCTGAGGTTTTACAGTCCAGGAGAGCAGACTCACTGCCTTCACACTGAAACTCTTTGGTCGACCTTGGAGCCCACCCTTCTCCATAGAGCGCCCCCTGGAGGACTGAAGGAACCCCACAGTCAAGCTGCCGACAGACCACCTCTGCATCCTGCTGGTCAAAGTCACCTTCACACACTGGGACCCATGACTGATTTGACTTCACCTCCACTCTGCCTGAACATGAACTAGGTCCATGCACCAATTTTACAGACCCTGAAGAGAGAGAGAGGGCAGGATACAATTTAAACTGTCTATGCAGAATTTACATATTTACAATATCCACTTTTATTAAATCAGAAAGAGATCGCTGATAGCCACCTGGCCATCAGAGTTCCCGTCGCTACAGTATAACGCTCGGCTCGGCTGTGGTCCGTTAAGTGCAATCTTAAAACGCTGTTTTCTCTGAATCCTTTCTCAGATTGAGGTATTTGATCAAAACCGTGATGTTAGCGGCTCATTACTAAATCGTCGCTACCTCACGGTTACAATATTAACACTTCGGATGGCTTTAGCTTTAGCCGATTTAGCTTCTTCATTTTTGCGTCTTCAGAATAAAACATCCAGCTGCAGCCGTGTCAGGGAACGGACTACAGACTGAATCAACGCTGGCAGTACATTTGTTTAAAAATCTGCACAAATTATCATATTCAGACGATCACTGTCATTTGTTGTTACCTGAACAGGTCAACTCAGGTGTCTTGTCAGCAGTAGCAGAAGTCCAACTTCCACACTCCCTCAGTAAAGATTCAGATCCAGAACAGTGCCAAGCTACTATAAGCCACCATGCGGGTGCATAACCGGAACGAGAAATCCATTGTGTTGAAACAGGAGTACCACAGCCCAGCTGTCTACACGCTACAGTGGATAACTTCTGCTCCCAGCCACTAGGATATACTGGATACCACTCGTCCTCGTGTTTCACCTCCAATGTACCAGTACACTTTCTGCTTCCTCCCACCAACCTGAGATCATCAACCTCTGTACAGAGACAATAGAATAGACAGCAACAAGAAAAGTACTTTGATTAAAACCGTTTAAGGCTCCAATTAGTTGTTTGAGGTGTGTTTGTTCACCTGTTGTGTGGCGTGTTGGTTGAACATGGAGAGCTGAAAGGACAAAAGATTACATGTTATTAGTTAATTAGTTTAAGTGTAACAGAGTACATGGATCTTCTCTAGCAGTACAGCAGGTTGGATTCTCTGTTGAAATACGACGAGATGGTATTTTGTCACTGTTTGGCAATGAATAACTGTTACTATTACTATACATTTCTCAGAATACACACTAATACATATGAATAGAGGGTTAGCGTAAAGAAGAAAGAAAGAAAGAAAGAAAGAAAAAAAGAAAGCACATCAAGTAAAATAAGGTGCAGAAATACTGTAACATAGATACCGTACCGCACAGTAAAACTTAAACTTAAAACTTAAAATACCATACCATCAATACTTGTGATAGATAGGAGTAGAAGATAAAATAAGAGACTGTATAGATTACCGTCATTGGTGAAGTGATTGTTTGTTACCTGAACAGACCACTTCCAGTTTGTGGCGAGTATCAGACATATCAGACAACAATGTTCCACACTCCCTCAGTGAAGATTCAGATCCATCACAGTTCGATACCAACTTCCGTGCAGGCAACCATGTGTCATCAGAAGTACTTTGTGTTGAAACAGCCGAGCCACAGTTCAGCTGTCTACACACTGCAATTGCTGACTCCAGTTTCCACCGATATTTATCATCCACTGGGCTCCACTCTCCCTGATGTTTCATCTCCAGTGTACCAGTACAGTTACTGGTTCCTCCCACCAACCTGATGTCTTGAGGCTCTGCACACAGACAAAAGAAAAACAGCACAAAAAAGTAATATGATGTTGATTCTAACATAATAAACCCAACTTAATTTTTTTTTTCTTTTTACCCGAGCAGGAGAGTCCAACAGTCTTGTCAGGTGAGCAGGTGTTTCTAGTTGAGTCTGAGGTTCTACAGTCCAGGAGAGCAGACTCACTGCCTTCACACTGGAATTTTTTGGTTGACAATGGGGCCTTCACTTCTCCATAGAGCGCCCCCTGGAGGACTGAAGGAGCCCCACAGCCAAGCTCCCTACAGACCACCTCTGCATCCTGCTGGTCAAAGTCACCTCCACACACTGAGACCCACGACTGAGTAGACTTCACCTCCACTCTGCCTGAACATGAACTAGACCCATTCACCAACCTGACAGACTCTGGAGAGAGAGAGAGAGAGAGAGAGAGAGAGAGAGAGAGAGAGAGAGAGAGATGTTGTAATGTTATAGTTACTGTATGTTATAAGAAAAAAGTAAAAAAGAGAAAAGACAAGATAAGTGAACAAATTAACTTATAACACAATTTAGGCATTTCGCAAGAACAAAGAATAAGCAAGAACAAAAACATAGCGATACATCGTATACAAAAAATAGTTATCATGAATCATACGTAAGTATAATATCGCAACAATGGAATATAATGCAACTATGCATATATATTGAAAGTGCTATGTCTACATAAAATAAGTTGAGCCTTTGCATTCGCCTGTAAGGTAAGTGCTACAGCAAGTTCTACTTGCAAGATATAGGGGTGCCATGCCTTTGGTTGCTTTGAATGCCAGCATCAACATCTTGAGTTTTGTATGTAGCTCAAATGTAGCTAAAAAGTTCAGAGATCAGGTCACAAATGGTTAGATTTACACCCTCCACAGCACACTCACACTCACACAAACATACAGAACAACTGTACACGCAAGGAAGGCATACACGTGCATGTACAGTATGCACGTGTACGCGTGCGCACACACACACACACACACACACACACACAGGGTGGAGGGATTCGATATTAGAGCTTTAAATAAACTAAATAAGACGGGGGACATTTTCTTAATCATTAAAACCACAAAAAAAACGTAAAATAGCAAATGTGGAAGTTTACCCAAAAATACGGATGCAGGGTTTAATGTGGTAAGCATACATTATTATTATTATTTTCATTATTTTCATTATTATCATTATTATCAAAAAATAATAATCATTCATGTCACGTCACCAATTGTCCGTCATAATCTGAAGACTGCCCGTAGCACTTGCCCTAGCTTTGACAACCTTGCAGGCTTATTCAAATGCTAAAATGTAATTTAGATAGCATGTTGTGTAGATGGATGTCAGGTTCATTTTAAGACATGGCATCGTACAGAGTGTATAGTTTCAATGTACAGATTATTTATGTCTGATATTATTCTGTTTAGACTGATAATCGTTTCTTGGTATACTTATGATCTTAGATGACCATTTTGGTGCATTTGTTGAATTACCTAGTTTTTAACTTGCTTATTGTAAATCACTCTAGAATAAGGGCCCTATCTTGCGTCAGGGGCACTTTATCCATAATTTAGGAATTTAGCATTGTGTAAGAGGCGTGCCCCCGTAAAATTGTCTGTCTTGTGCCACAGCCTAAATCCTTAAAACACCTCCGCTACCCGTTACATTATGCATAGGTGTGGTTTGGGTGTTACAATAATTAGATCTATTATCCATCACACATTATGCCCAGTGATATCTTACTATGGCTCATGGAAGCACAACGTGTGCTGCCTTGGAATACATTTAAATTTGATACGGAGGGTTGTTTTATGTGGCCAGTATCTGTCATCTACTCCATGCTGTTCGGTTTTTCCCACCGCTCACAGATACAGTATGCACCAAGAACACTCGTCATTGCCACAGACGAAAAACTGTCTAAGTCCACACTATTTATCCATAATGTATAAATTATAGATAAGGGTTCAGGACAACGAGGCCTTTTCGTAGACTATTTTTCGTCTGTGGTACTCTTTTTTTTTTTTACCAAATGCTGTGTAATCTATGCAGTTCGAGCTTTCATTTGGTATATAGATCGTGAGTGTTTTGCCTCTCTATGAAATGGTATCAAGCGAAAAGGAAAGTTTGGGAAATCGGATGAATTAAACAGACTTGCACTGAGGTGAAATAACATTGGAAATGGCACCTGTTTGAGGAGGCGCTTTCCGTTATCCTAAACCTGTGTGCATAAGATAGCAATTATAGGGAAAGTTCATCAACATGCCTACAGACACACCTCCACCCGCAAATAAAGATGTCGGCATAATGTATAGTGGCCGCAATATACCATTAACGCATAATGGAAGCTCCTAATTGCATTATTCACGGATAATAGTTTGCGGGTAAGGCATGGTATACGATAGAGCCCTAAGAGTGCTAAATGTGTGTACATATAAGAGATTACTGTCCATGTTTTAGCCATTGTTCATTACCTGAACAGATCACGTCTAGTCTGTCTGTAGTTGACTTAGACCTCTTTGTTCCACACTCGCTCAGTGAAGATTCAGAACCAACACAAGAAGGACTTATCATCCATACAGCTTGCGACAAACCAGAACTTGTTTCTATTGAAACCACAGAGCCACAGTCCAGCTGTCTACAAACTACAGATGCTGACTTCAAGTTCCACCAGCTCATCTGCACTAGTCTCCACTCTTCCTCGTGTTTGATCTCCACTCTACCAGCACAGCGACTGGTTCCTTCCACCAACCTGACAACAGGCTCTGTACAGAGAGAAGAGAATAAGCAGTACAAAAAATAAAGTTCACATTGACTGTAAAATAACAATCCACACCTGAAGTGCTTTTTTTTCTCTTTTTACCTGAGCAGGTGAGTCCAACAGTCTTGTCAGGTGAACAGGTGTTTCTAGTTGAGTCTGAGCTTCTACAGTCCATGAGAGCAGACTCACTGCCTTCACACTGGAACTCTTTGGTCGACATTGGAGCCTTCCCTTCTCCATAGAGCACCCCCTGGAGGACTGAGGGAGCCCCACAGTCCAGCTGCTTACAGACCACCTCTGCATCCTGCTGGTCAAAGTCACCTTCACACACTGAGACCCACGACTGAGTAGACTTCACCTCCACTCTGCCTGAACATGGACTAGACCCATTCACCAACCTCACAGACTCTGGAGAGAGAGGGAGAGAGAGAGAGAGAGAGAGAGAGAGAGAGAGAGAGAGGTGTAAGTAAGGCTATACTTATGTAGACACTAATTAGGAAAGATAAAGAACAAAATTGTCATATCCACACACTCCACACACTCATGACAATCTTACAGGAGATTATTGTCCTTGTTGAAGTCAGTTTGTTACCTGAACAGACCAGCTCCACTCTGCTGGAGGCAGCATTACTATGGTGCTTTAGTCCACACTCCCTCATTGAAGATTCGGATCCATCACATTGAGATCCAATAATCCACCATAAACGTTCGGTTTGAGAACCAGGACTCTGTTTTGATGAAACAACATTACCACAGTCCAACTGTCTACACACTACAGATGCTAACCTAATGTTCCAGGCATAAGGGTCCACTTGTCTCCACTCTCCTCCGTTTTTCAACTCCAGTTTACCAGCACAGTGACTGCTTCCTCCCACCAATCTGACATCACCATCTGTGCAGAGACAAGAGAATAAACAGATATATATATATATATATATATATATATATATATATATATATATATGCATATATATATATATATATATATATATATATATAGATGCATGACATAATTGGTAGCGTATCGAAATCGTCCATAAAAAATGCCATATCAGTATCGAACCAATCTCAAAACTAGAACTGCACTCTGTCGAGTGCATACTTGCTTGTTGCACACTAGTAGGCCAGCGCCAACTAGTGCGCAAGCAGAGCGCGCAAGTACTTTTGACCGCAACAAACTGTCAACCAATTACATATACATATACTATGTATATGTATATGTAATTTGTAAGTTGATTAGCAGTCTACTGTGGTTACTTTGCGCCATACGCACCGTCCCAGCCAACCCGCCACTTTTGATGCGTATGCAACGTCCCAGCAAATTGTGCCTGATACGGCAGTAGTGCCAGATTACATACATGTATACACAGGAGCATTACCTTTAATCCTCCCAACACTAAAACATATCGTCATTACGTTATCATCGAAAACCAATTACACTCTGGCATTGGGTCCTTTAATCCACATATTTCTTACGTCATCATTGAGAGCTAGTCATACATATACTATATGTAATTTGTAAGTTGATTAGCGGTATACTGTGGTTACTTTGCGCCAAAAACCGTCCCAGCCAACCCGCCACTTTTGATGCGTATGCACCGTCCCAGCAAATTGTGCCTGATACGGCAGTGGTGCCAGATTACAAACATGTATACACAGGAGCATTACCTTTAATCCTCCCAACACTAAAACATATCGTCATTACGTCACCATCGAAAACCAATTACACTCTGGCATTGGGTCCTTTAATCCACGTATTTCTTACGTCATCATTGAGAGCTAGTTATACATATACTATATATATATATGTATATGTAATTTGTAGGTTGATTAGCGGTATACTGTGGTTACTTTGCGCCAAAAACCGTCCCAGCCAACCCGCCACTTTTCATGCGTATGCACCGTCCCAGCAAATTGTGCCTGATACGGCAGTGGTGCCAGATTACATACATGTATACACAGGAGCATTACCTTTAATCCTCCCAACACTAAAACATATCGTCATTACGTCACCATCGAAAACCAATTACACTCTGGCATTGGGTCCTTTAATCCACATATTTCTTACGTCATCATTGAGAGCTAGTTATACATATACTATAATTATGTATATGTAATTTGTAAGTTGTTTAGCGGTATACTGTGGTTACTTTGCGCCAAAAACCGTCCCAGCCAATCCGCCACTTTTGATGAGTACATGCACCGTCCCAGCAAATTGTGCCTGATACGGCAGTGGTGCAGGATTACATACATGTATACACAGGAGCATTACCTTTAATCCTCCCAACACTAAAACATATCGTCATTACGTCACCATCGAAAACCAATAGACTGTGCGGTAAGCCCCGCCCGCTCGCTCAGCTGCCTCGATACCGTTGTTAAGCAGGACAAACATCTGCGAACCTCCATTGAGGACCGTGTTATGTCGGCGTTTTTCCGAAGAGGAATAGAAGCATTCATATCAACAACATTCATACTAACGCCATGGTGAAACGTTGCTGTTGGGCGTCCTGCAACAGTGCTTAATAAGTACCCAGAACGTTTGGGGCATTTCTTTTTATTCCTTTTCCCGTGGGTGCGCACATCATGCACATGTCAATGTTTACATTCTGGAGGTGGAGGACGCGGCGGTCACTCATTCACCCTCCCTGCTACTAAATCATACTATTTTGAATTTAGGAACGGCAAAGAAAATAGTTTAGACCATTAGCGGACCTTCACTTTTTGGATGCAGAAGGGGGTAAGCAGCGTTCTTTTTTTTCTGATCCGCAGTGGGAGGGGACGTGACTGGAGCCTGTGGTTGAAGACAGTTATGTGGCTGCTGTCCAACACAAGCAACTAGAAAGTTACAAAGCACACCATTTGCTCCATGGTAAGTTGTTTGTTGTTTATTAGACGATTGATTTAACCATTGTTTAGTAAAAGTTTACGTTAATACTAGTATGATAGTAGCAGGGAGGGTGAACGAGTGACGCCAACGCCGCTTCCTCCTCTAGAATGTAAACATTGTGCGCACCCACCCAAAAGAAAATGCCCTAAACGTTCTGGGTGCCTATGAAGCACTGTTGCAGGACGCCCATCAGCAACGTTTCACCATGGCGTTATAGTATGAATGTTGTTGATATGAATGCTTCTATTGCTCTTCGGAAAAACGCCGACATAACACGGTCCTCAATGGAGGTTCGCTGATGTTTGTCCTGCTTAACAACGGTATCGAGGCAGCTGAGCGAGCGGGCGGGGCTTACCGCACGGTCTATTACACTCTGGCATTGGGTCCTTTAATCCACATATTTCTTACGTCATCATTGAGAGCTAGTTATACATATACACACCATGTAATCTGGTCCCAGCAAATCAGGCACAATTTGCTGGGACGGTGCATGCGCATCAAAAGTGGCGGGTTGGCTGGGACGGTGCATACGAGCCTGGCGATAATGTAATGATTCCGATTATTTTCACCAATGTTAATGACGCAATAATAATGTGACGGTCAATGGCTTTGTACTCGCAGAGCAGACCGTCTCACTGTGGGGAGGGGTCCTTTACCATATACTTTCACCAGCAAAATCGGAATTGGCCATAAGAGAGAAAGAGCAAAACATGTAAGACCATAATCTATCATGTTTAGTTGTTTGTTCATGTCTGCTTACCCGTTGTGTTGTCTGTCTGTTGAACCTCATCTGAAGAGAAAAATGATAAAACTGATGAGTTTCAGTGTAACTAGCATATGACTATAGTAACTAACTCTTTTCTTGTGCATGGAGGGGGGGGGGGGGGGTTCAAGGAAGAAAAAGTTTACATTTGAAGCTCTTGCCACAAATCACTCTTGCCACAAATCATAAATATAAAGGCTTATCCACGTTAGATGTGGCAAAGCCTTCCTACAAAACTGCACAACTGAACTTTTTTTGGGGGGGGGGGGGGCAGCAGGGTAAGTACCTTAGATTTTACATTAATCTTGTTCAGACCTCTATGGAGGCAGTGGGTGCTGCGGTCAGCACTGTGGGGAATGAAAGTTTGTATACATCTACGAGAGTCCAAATCTTTGGCTAGATACATAGATGAATATAACATGATCATAGTAAATATACATATACACAATAACAGAATCACACATATAACAGAACTAGATACCACATTTCATAGTACAATCCATCACATTATAATCACAGAATCGCCCATTACAGAACTAAATGCCACATGGAGGAGGAGGTGGAGAGAATCTGAACACTGACATCTGAGTGAACAATGCACTGCTCTCTATCCACACTTTTCCTGGGCTGTGTGTGCTCCACTTCCTGTCGATTTGATCCAATGAAATCCAATGAAACTGGTCAGATGACCAATGATATTTAATGAAATCGACAGGAAGTGGAGCACACACAGCCCAGGAAAAGTGAAGATTCAGTTCCGTCACATTCAGAATCACGAATCCACCATGTAGGTTTCTCTTCATCACCAGGACTCTCTTTTGTTGAAACAGCACTGCCACAGTTCAACTGTCTGCATACCACAGATGACAAATGAAAGATCCATTTATAAGGGTCCACTTCTCTCCACTCTCCTCCGTTTTTCAACTCCAGTTTACCATCACAGTGACTGGTTCCTCCCACCAATCTGACATCACCATCTGTACAAAGACAAAGACAAACAAATCTATATATTAGAGATGTACAATACAAGACGGCTAGGGGCGAGAAGCGACCTCGCCCGTCGCGTGCACTGGCCATATATGGAGCGAATCTTGAGCGTACAGGGTGTAAGATCAAGATATGCAATGTCAGAACAGGTCAGCTCCATATATGGACATCTAAGGGTTGCAGCAGGGGCAGTGTATAGGATATACAGGGTTTGATGAGGGCCCAGGTAGGGCCAGGCCTTAATTCTCGGGCCTATTGAGAACTCTAGTTTTTGCCCTCTGCCAGGCGCGGGCGGCTGCACAAATAACTTTAGGGCAGGCCCGTCTAGAGTTTAAATGGACAGGTATCAGTCAAAAGGGATACATCGAAAAGGAAGGATGGATGGGGAACGATCAACATATGGAATGTCAGAACAGGTTCTGAGATATATCCATATACTAATATTGATGACATCAGGGATCTCCATATATGGGCTAAATTGTGACAGTATTTACTATATGACATCACGGATCTCCATCCCTGATGATGTCATGCGATGTCACGAGACCTGGGCACCATATATGGGGCTTTCCCCATGTATGGGGATTTTGAGAGATACACTGACTGACTGACTGACTGACTGACTGACGGGAAATGCATGATTCCATAGTTAACTGTGACCTTTGCAGCAACCACAGTGGTTATCATGAGACTGTCACAATAATGACCATATATTGGCATTACTAGGCTTAAGAGGTGGGGACGTGGGTGAATTGCATTGAATTGAATGGGGATTATGGGGCTATGGGGTGGTGTGCTAATTTGCTTATTTCCATCGAAATAAGTAGTAAAGTGTGCCGCTTGGGATATTATTTGCATTCTGAAGAGAGGATATAATACAAAAAAACACCCCATAGCCCCATTCAATTCAATGCAATTCATTTAGGGCTTATCGTAGGGGAAATAGCCAATAAGAAGCTTTTGCACAAAATAACACCTGGACCTCTTTGGTGGGGACGTAACAACGACAAAGAAAGGTAAGAAATCCTTTTAGTATGGAATTCTCCTTTAATATTGATCACAGTCAGGGATCTCCATATATGGGCATAACAGAAGAAGAAAGAAGAAGAAATGCGTTCTGGTAAATCAAGTTTACCAAGGGTAACTGGACTAAGCATCAGATACTTGTTTACAGCCAGGCCCACATGGAGCATTTCATGGTAGTGGTTCAATGCCTTGTCCAAGGGCACTTCAACGGTGGTAATTTTAACGTGTCGGACCGCTGATTCGAACTGGCGACCTTCCGATATCTAGCCCGCTCCGCAATCCACTCGGCCACCGCTGCCAACAGGGATTGTATTAGGGTATCAGCTGGGAATGCCCAAGTATGGAACTTTTTCACGTGATGTCACGATGACCTGGGCACCTGGGGCCTTGCCTGGGGTGAGTGACGGGGATTGCGAGTGAGGTGACAAAAACGCAAGGTTTCATAGTTATCTGCGACCTCCCGTCGCAATAAGCGGTAAGCACCGGTAGGGTATCGTAACTGTACAAAAATCCATATTGGTATGAATTGAACCGATTTCAAAACGATCCCCATTATTTTCACCGAACACAAAACATGTAAGGCAAAATGATCTATAATATGTTGAGTTGTTTGTTCATGTTTGCTTACCTGTTGGGTCTGTTGGTTGAACCCGGCAAGCTGAAGAGAGAAATGATAAATCAATGAGTTTCAGCGTATAGCGCTAGTAACTAACCTTTCCTCCTTGTCCTTGTACTTTTACACAAATTGTACAAATAAAGGCTTCTCCACCAACCTTGTAGCTACATTTAGGACACAGAGGTCATGACCTCTGTATTATATTGTGTTTCCAAGAACATACAGATTAATTCAGACATTTTAATGATTCTGCTGAAACGAAACACTGGGTCAGTTTTCCATTCCTGACTTAAGGTGGCGCCGTTTCTCTTTTTTGTAAAGATAGTCAGATGACTTTTACTATTGCTTGTGTATGTGTGTGTGTGTGTGTGTGTGTGTGTGTGTGTGTGTGTGTGTGTGTGTGTGTGTGTGTGTGTGTGTGTGTGTGTGTGTGAGAGTGAGTGACAGATCAGGAGGAGTCAACTCATGGTTTTTATGTGAACTTTTGGCCTTAGTTATTAATCCAGGACCTGAACAAGATCAATAACCTACACCTACAGTGTCTACAAACAAATTGTCATAGCTGGCTCTGGCAAAGATTGGGGAAGGAGACGAGGTAAATGTGTAACATCACCATCTGTACAAAGACAAAGACAAACAAATCTATATATTAGAGATGTACAATACAAGACGGCTAGGGGCGAGAAGCGACCTCGCCCGTCGTGTGCATTGGCCATATATGGAGCGAATCTTGAGCGTACAGGGTGTAAGATCAAGATATGCAATGTCAGAACAGGTCAGCTCCATATATGGACATCTAAGGGTTGCAGCGGGGGCAGTGTATTGAATATACAGGGTTTGATGAGGGCCCAGGTATAGGGCCAGGCCTTAATTCTCGGGCCTATTGAGAACTCTAGTTTTTGCCCTCTGCCAGGCGCGGCTGCACAAATAACTTTAGGGCAGGCCCGTCTAGAGTTTAAATGGACAGGTATCAGTCAAAAGGGAGACATCGAAAAGGAAGGATGGATGGGGAACGATCAACATATGGAATGTCAGAACAGGTTCTGAGATATATCCATATACTAATATTGATGATATCAGGGATCTCCATATATGGGCTAAATTGTGACAGTATTTACTATATGACATCACGGATCTCCATCCCTGATGATGTCATGCGATGTCACGAGACCTGGGCACCATATATGGGGCTTTCCCCATGTATGGGGATTTTGAGAGATACACTGACTGACTGACTGACTGACTGACTGACGGGACATGCATGATTCCATAGTTAACTGTGACCTTTGCAGCAACCACAGTGGTTATCATGAGACTGTCACAATATGACCATATATTGGCATTACTATAGGCTTAAGAGGTGGGGACGTGGGTGAATTGCATTGAATTGAATGGGGATTATGGGGCTATGAGGTGGTGTGCTAATTTGCTTATTTCCATCGAAATAAGTAGTAAAGTGTGCCGCTTGGGATATTATTTGCATTCTGAAGAGAGGATATAATACAAAAAAACACCCCATAGCCCCATTCAATTCCCATTCAATTCAATGCAATTCATTTAGGGCTTATGGTAGGGGAAATAGCCAATAAGAAGCTTTTGCACAAAATAACACCTGGACCTCTTTGGTGGGGACGTAACAACGACAAAGAAAGGTAAGAAATCCTTTTAGTATGGAATTCTCCTTTAATATTGATCACAGTCAGGGATCTCCATGTATGGGCATAACAGGGATTATATTAGGGTATCAGCTGGGAATGCCCAAGTATGGAACTTTTTCACGTGATGTCACGATGACCTGGGCACCTGGGGCCTTGCCTGGGGTGAGTGACAGGGATTGTGAATGAGGTGACAAAAACGCAAGGTTTCATAGTTATCTGCGACCTCCGGTCGCAATAAGCGGTAAGCACCGGTAGGGTATCGTAACTGTACAAAAATCCATATTGGTATGAATTGAACCGATTTCAAAACGATCCCCATTATTTTCACCGAACACAAAACATGTAAGGCAAAATGATCTATAATATGTTGAGTTGTTTGTTCATGTTTGCTTACCTGTTGGGTCTGTTGGTGGAACCCGGCGAGCTGAAGAGAGAAATGATAAATCAATGAGTTTCAGCGTATAGCGCTAGTAACTAACCTTTCCTCCTTGTCCTGTACTTTTACACAAATTGTACAAATAAAGGCTTCTCCACCAACCTTGTAGCTACATTTAGGACACAGAGGTCATGACCTCTGTATGATGTTGTGTTTCCAACAACATACAGATTAATTCATATATTTTAATGATTCTGCTGAAACGAAACACTGGGTCAGTTTTCCATTCCTGACTTAAGGTGGCGCCGTTTCTCTTTTTTGTAAAGATAGTCAGATGACTTTTACTATTGCGTGTGTGTGTGTGTGTGTGTGTGTGTGTGTGTGTGTGTGTGCGTGCGTGTGTGTGTGTGTGTGTGTGTGTGTGTGTGTGTGTGTGTGTGTGTGTGTGTGTGTGTGTGTGTGTGTGTGTGTGTGTGTGTGTGTGTGTGTGTGTGTGTGTGTGTGTGTGTGTGTGTGTGTGTGTGTGTGAGAGAGTGAGTGACAGATCAGGAGGAGTCAACTCATGGTTTTTATGTGAACTTTTGGCCTTAGTGATTAATCCAGGACCTGAACAAGATCAATAACCTACAGTGTCTACAAACAAATTGTCATAGCTGGCTCTGGCAAAGATTGGGGCAGGAGACGAGGTAAATGTGTAACAGAATGGGATTTATTAAATTAGGCGTATACAAACAATAAACTAAAGGATAAACTGAAGAGCAACAGAACAGAACGGCATGGATCCTGTGAGGTGTGGAGTCAGTAATAACTGGTGTAATGGTGGATGTGTCAAACAGTAGTATAGTGTGTGTGAGGATGTAAAGCATAGCATTAAACATAACAGGACATGGTATGGAGGGAGTCAATTAGCCATTAGCGTAACGAGTCATAGTGTGTGTGTATGTGTGGGGCATCACAAAATACAAATTCAAGGCAACAACACATCTCCGTATCTATAGGACATGAGGTTGATACTTCACTATCATAACCTGTTATAAATGAATATTCTCCAGAACAAGAGAGGTTATCAGTATACTATGAGACACATAAGCTTTAGTAAACTATCTAGAACCAGAAAGTGTAACGGTTCTATGTGCAGTGACGCAAAGTAGCATGTAAGTAGAACATTTACTCAAGTAATTAAGCTACTAAGTGTCCCTAAGTAGGTGTACAATTTCGACCATTCTTTTTTACTTTACTGGAGTCCAGTTTTCACTCCAGTACTCCACTACATCTCAAAGGCAATTGTACTTTTACTCCACTACAATTATCTGAAAACGTTACTAGTTGTGATTATTACAAAACATAAAATGCTCGCACACTGAGGGCTCCATTAATTGCTCCAATGTGACAGATGCTTTAATGCACCAACAAAAAATAAAACTAAAACTGTGAGGAATAGCTTTGAGGTGAAAATGTCACAGTATTTTGTGGAACAATAAAGAATCTGTCGCATTTGGAGCCCTCAGTGTGCGAGCGTTTATTGTTCTCTACACATGTGATCAGTGTGAGATGGTCCAGTCTCACCATGGTATCAGGAGGTGAAGGATTACATCTACTTACAGTGCAGCTCCATGGTTAGGGAGGAAAGGAGGAGAGAGGTCACACTCAGCCACGTTACCATCTTCATCCTGCTGCCTGAAGACACCTTCACCCCCTGTCTGCTCCTGTGTCTGCTGAAGCTCCACAGATACCTTCACCCCCTGTCTGCTCCTGTGTCTGCTGAAGCTCCACAGATATACCAGACACCCACTGTCTGGTCCACCCCCCCTCCATAGCCTCCCCACAACCGGCGCGCGCACGTGCACATGCATGCACATGCATGCACGCACGCACGCATGCACGCACTTTCCATGTAACAGTTCAGACTGACTGTTGACTTTGATAAGAATTGCTCAATATAATGATAGTGAAGGACTTTGACATTGGATTTGGATTTATTTGAGGTTAGGTTCAAAGGGAAAACACATGATATACATATTCAACTATTGTATACTATTGTATAGCACCTTCATGACATGCAATGCAACTCAAAGTGCTTTACAGAGCAATAGAGAATGAAAGAAAAGCAAAGGCATAAAACTGCATTAAAATAATAGCAGTGATGCAATAGAGTGAGGACATGAATAACAAGGATTTCAACTAAAAGCAAGAGTAGAGATAGGTCTTCAGCTGTGCTTTCAAAATGTCTACAGATGCTGCCTGTCAAACGTATAGTGGGAATTTGTTCCACGGCGTCGGCCCGCAGAAGCAGAAAGCTGCTTCACTGTGCTTTTTAGTTGCCATTTTTAGACATCGAGCAGCCCAGCAGTGTAGGACGGTGCAGGGGAGGTTTTGGGACATATAGGCAGTCCTGTAGGTATAGGAAGGTGCGAGACCATTGATAGCTTTAGAAACAAGTAAAGTAAGTTTTTTAATATTTTACTTGTTTACATGCTTCTCAAAAAGAAAGACCTGTGCCATGCCTGGAGGTCGTCTCCCTGACTTTTCCCCTCGTGTCCCCCTGCGCCCCTTCCCTTCACCCACCTTCCTGAGACTGTGATTGGAAGCATTTCCACCTTTGTGCCCAGGTGTGCTAATGACTCCCTTTTAGGGTTGTCCCAATCTGATCACGTGATTGGAAATGGGGGGCCGATGAGCTCATTTTCAAATAATCGGAATCGGATTGGGAGGAAAAAAATGTGATCGGGACATCCCTAGTATCAATATTATATCATGATATTAGACTGGATATTGCCTGTGATTTTGGATATTGTATTGTTTTGATATGCCACAAATGTTATATATTGGATCGGGAAAAATCTGTATTGCCATGGATCGTTCCCAGTGGAAGAAAGCCATATATAGACTCTATATATGGCTTTCTTCCACCGTGTGGATTGGACTGGACTCTATATTATAGAGTCCAGTCCAATCCACACGGTGCCTGGAAAGTAGACTTAAAACCAATGATGATGACGACATATACTCAAAATCAAATGATCGGAATCGCTGGACCAGGGGGAACTCAACCAGGGGTAACTGGACCAGGGGTAACTGGACCAGGACCAGAGTTCCATTGGATGGCTGGATCATTCCGTCAGGACCCGGATGTGTTTCATTGGACCCAAATGCTCATACTCATTTCAAAATAGAATCAGTTAACGACAACTTTACTTAGGAAATAACCAACATTAAACAAAAAAATCACACCTGTGTGAACTGAGTGGTGCAACTCCTCTCTCTCCCTCCCCCTCTCTCTCATTAGCAGGCAACAGTACAGCACTACCTCTCTCTCTGTTTCTGGCACAACAGCGCCCCTACTGGTACTAATAGTCATACTCGTGCTCATTAACGTCACATACATAGGTGAACAACACGGACATTGCTGTTCCTTGGAGTGGTTGCACCACTCAAAAACATCACTTACCCTACCTTTTAAAGGAAGGAAGTCAGATCAGCCAGAAACGTGTCTAAATGCATCATGTCATGATTCACAGATATGTCATAGAGCGTTGTTTCCCCAAACACTGGGTCGGGAGTCGGACCTTCTTCAACAAAACTGATGGTTTAGGATCGCTAAAGAAGGAAAGGCCAACCAAAAAAAGAAATCAGCGATCCGGTTTGATATCAATAAAGCTTATCAATCAATCAAACTTTATTTATATATCACATTTAAAACAACAAAAGCTGACCAAAGTGTTAAAAACAAACAGAACATCAACAGCGCCCATCAGCGCTTATCAGACGGAACGTTACGCCAGAAGCAGTTGCCGGTTAGATTCCAACTGGCGGAACCTTCTGTCAGAAGCAATACATTTGTTAAAAAGGACAATGAACAATACCTGCAATGAAGATAAATATTTATATGAACCACAATGAAGATAGTGTAATGTCACCAGCAGAGTTGAGCTGTAGCAGGATACATGTCCTTATGGAACATGCAGAACCAAAGGGTATCTGATATGTTGTCTGTTATGACCTTTGTCTGATATGTTATGACCCAACTGTAAAGTACCTGATTTCTGTCCTGCCTGTGAAGCACTTTGAACTGCAACTCTGTAAGAAAGGTGCTATATAAATAAAGTTTATTATTATTATTATTATGGTGAAATAAGATGTTAATCTTTAATGAGTTGCTTTCTATCCTAGAGACTAGATTACAATCATTGTTCAAGTCATTGTTTGTCACCTGAACAGATCACCTCTATTCTGGAGATAGATGCATCATCCCACTTTAATATACACTCCCTCAGCAAAGCATCATGTGACTTACAAGAAGATCTGATCAACCATACAGGTCGATTAATTTCTCCAGAAATAATTTCTTTCTCTGAAACAAGAGAGCCACAGTTCAGCTGTCTACACACTGTGCCTGCTGTCCGCTGGTTCCACTGATAATCAGTCACTGTTCTCCACTTTCCCAGGTGATGCAGCTCGAATATACCATTACAGCGACTGGTTCCCCCCACCAACCTGACATCAGTAGCTGTACAGAGAAAATTGAATAAGCGGTTAAAAGAATCATACTTTTATTGTAAACTAATAGTCCAAACCTCAAGTGCATTTTTTATGTATTTTTTTTTTACCTGAGCAGGTGAGTCCAACAGTCTTGTCAGGTGAGCAGGTGTTTCTAGTTGAGTCTAAGGTTCTACAGTCCTGGAGAGCAGACTCACTGCCTTCACACTGGAACTCTTTGGTCGACATTGGAGCCTTCCCTTCTCCATAGAGCGCCCCCTGGAGGACTGAAGGAGCCCCACAGTCCAGCTGCTTACAGACCACCTCTGCATCCTGCTGGTCAAAGTCACCTTCACACACTGAGACCCACGACTGAGTAGACTTCACCTCCACTCTGCCTGAACACGAACTAGACCCATTCACCAACCTTACAAACTCTGGAGAGAGAGAGAGAGAGAGAGAGAGAGAGATTTAGGAAAAGTTTAACTTCACAACCCCTAAGACTAACCACTAAATTATATTCCAAACCCTAATATTTTCCTAATTTTAAGCTATAAATTAACTCCCTGTCCTCTCTCTCAACAGAGCAGAACCTCCACAAATATTTCACTTGGGCCTGTCACAGCATCACCAGGAGGCCGATTCTTGCTATTAAAGATAACATTGGTAGCACTTTATATTAAGGTCGTCTTTATAATGCATTATAATGTGCTCATAAGGCATTATAACACTCATTATAAATGTTTGTAATCATGTATAACAACTTATAACCACGTTTATAACATATTATAAGTGCTGGTCACAAAGCGTTATTATGCTCAGTGGAACAGCACATTATAACTATTATAACTTAGGTGGTTATAAAGGCACATAGAGAAGTGCTGTAATGTCTGTGTCATAATGCATTATAACCAATGTGTAATAAATGGAATAATGTCTTATAAGCATCACTAATGCTATAGCAGGACTTTGAGACCTTTAATTAAAGTGACAAAACTTTGTATAATATGCTATAACATATTATTGATGCTTATAGGATATTATTCCATTTAATAAACACATTGGTTATAATGCATTATGACACAGACATTACAGCACTTCTCTATGTGCCTTTATAACCACATACGTTATAATAGTTATAATGTGCTGTTCCACTGAGCATAATAATGCATTATGACCAGCTCTTATAATATGTTATAAACGTGGTTATAAGTTGTTATACATGATTACAAACATTTATAACATGTGTTATAATGCCTTATAAGCACATTATAATGCATTATAAATGAGCTTATAATGAATTATAAAGGCGACCTTAATATAAAGTGTTATAACATCTTATGCTATGGTTCTGCATGTTCCATAAGGATATGTAACCTGCTACAGCTCAACTCTCCTGGTGACATTACACTGTCTTCATTGTACGTGGTTCATATAAAGGTTTTCTGTGCAGGTATTGTCCTTTTTAATATTACCCCTGACCTACAGTATGGTATGAGGTATTCCAATTGTCAGATTTGGGGAAGCCAACTGTTGACTCATTATATTATAAAGCTATAAGTATGATGATAATTCTATCTTTAGGACAACGTTGTTCCTCTTCTTCTGAAAGAGTTGGAAAATAAATATTTTTATTGAACCACAGCTATGTTTTCTTTGAGGCATGACTCAGAGACGAGATGAGGGTGTGTGTGTGTGTGTGTGTGTGTGTGTGTGTGTGTGTGTGTGTGTGTGTGTGTGTGTGTGTGTGTGTGTGTGTGTGTGTGTGTGTGTGTGTGTGTGTGTGTGTGTGTGTGTGTGTGTGCGAGCGTGCGTGCGTGCGTGCGCCACTAAGCCTATCTCCAGTAATGTTTTTCACAAGCTGATAAATAGCTACTGAAAATGTATTGTCTGCTCATTAAAGAGGTGGAGAGACAGGGAGACCCATGTTATTGAACAAACACTTATAGCAATGATTACTATCAAAATTTAACCTTTTAACAAAAAGCTTTTTGGTTTAAACAAAAAAACATCACTTACCCTACCTTTTAAAAGAAGGAAGTCAGATCAGCCAGAAACGTGCATGCATCATGTCATGCATTCACAGATATGTCATAGAACGGTGTTTCCCCAAACACTGGGTCGGGAGTCGGACCTTCTTCAACAAAACTAATGCAGCTCTGCACAAACTCTACCAGGTGGCACTGTCACTTTTAAGAGTGCCATTTCATAGTGTCGAGGGTTGGCCTAAAAAAACATCTTGAATGCAAAACAAGCAACCTGTGGTGTGGGGGATTCTTTGAAGGGATTATCTTGGTAAAATTGCTATACTTTCATTGTATATTTTCAGATACACGTGTAAGCACATTATTGATGCAGTATAGTCTTTCAAGAGGTTATGTCAAGGTGATTCAGAATGCATGTTGACGGTTGCAGATGGTAAACAAGAGGTGGAAGCTGTGAACTAGTTCAACTTGGTTGAGTTTCTCTGTCCTCATTGTACTGTAAGTACTGCGTATTTGTATAAGGAGAAGAGACTGGAGCAGCACGGACCTTTAGAGCCTTTTATTAGGTGCTAAAATATACAAAGACTAACGTTTCGTCCTTGCGATCTTCATCAGAGTCATAGGGTGGCAGCATTTGGGCATGTCTTAAATACAGGCTGGGCTATCAATGAGCCAATTCCCCAACATTTGAGGGAAGCTGGGGACCCATGGGTCCCCAGGGAATAGACAAAACCACAGCCCCGCCACGGGGAGGTGATATAATCATCAAATTGCTCCGCAGAGAAGCACTGTGGATACATACACTTGACACATTAGAACCTAATGGCCTGAATGAAGAAACTGAGCCTTTCATCTTTTTTTGAGTGTTTTATTGTCTTGTTTTTCTTGTGCCTCTGTATTTAACTTTTTCTATATATTTGGCCACAAGGCCCTTAATTATGTATGTGCACTGTTGTTCCTAAATATTGTTTTTTACTTTGATGGCTTTTTATGGTTGAATTACTGTTTTACTTTATTTATTTTACTGTTCAACAGCGTGCCCAAATGCTATGACTCTGATGAAGACTGCAAGGTCGAAACGTTAGTCTTTGTATACTTTAGCACCTAAATAAAAGGCTCTAAATGTCCGTGCTGCTCCAGCCTCTTCTCCTTATGCATCTTATGTCCCTGTACCTGTGAAGCACCGGATCAGCCGTTTCAGGCTTGAGGCGCGTTGGTAGACTCCCTTTGTTACTGCTTATTTGTGTTTGTATTTCAATATTTTATGTAGCCTATATATGTTTTATCATGATTTAAGAAAATTGCAAGTTTGTTCCCACAAATGGATGTTTTGCTGATAATGTTGTTAACGTGTGTCTCAGTGGAAAGTGTGTGAGTTCGCCATTCCTATAGATATACAAATTCAGAAACGGGTCTCATGGTTGCAGCAAACGTATTTCCAGTAGGCGGAGCTGACATGACATAGCTGCGGTGTAAACCTGCAGTCCGGCACCTCTTCTACTACATTGAATGGTAGAGTGACTGATGTTAGTCTGGTCAAACGTTACTCTTTTACCTACTTTTTACAAACACTAACTTTACAAAGATGCCCAGATCATCGGGATGAACCTGTGTATAGGCTGCTCCAACAGTAGTGGCAACATTCAACTTTGGAGAAAAATGGAATGTCAAAAAATACACCGCCGTGATTGAGACCAGAGCCAGAGTAAAGGTTGAGACGAAGCAGTGAAAAATCCTGAAAGATACACAACGTCAGTCTTACCCAATACCTAATCTTTCTGTTGTATGAACACACGGCTGCTGTACTTTATACCTCATACTTTAAATGCTTAGTATGAGGTACAGGATAATGAGCTTCAAGCACGGCTACTAGGGTTGTCCCGGTCGGATCAAGTGATCGCAAATCGGCTCCGATCACATGATTTTCAAAAGATCGGAATCGGGGGGAAAAGATCGGATTTTTAATTGTCTATACAATGTTGTCTATAGTACTAATGTAATGTAAATCTCAAAGAAAGATGTATAAGCTAGCTATGCTAGTTGTTTTCCTTCTGGTCCCAGTCAGACATTAGACAAGTGTCTATTTGTATGTCTCTAAATGTTTTGATGAATTGAACAATGTGGACCCTGTTGTAAACAAGTGTAATGCTTAATTGGGTCGTCCACTCACAGTTAACAGTACATTTGTATTGAGTTTGTGCTTGAAATGTACTGTAATTCTACAAACTGTTAATAAATATTTCAATCAATCAATCAATCAATCAATCAAAAAACATCATCAAACAAAGACTAGTCACACTCAGAGGCGTGAAAGACACCAATTATGAAAACAAAGGAAATGCATCACCTATATGCATGATGGCATACAGTAGGTGTCTGTAGTACTCTCTCTGAATGAGAGAGATACTCTTTAAGAGTTTTAACTTGACTTCAGTTCTATAAGCTGTAGAACTGTATTCACTCTAATTAACCAATACATCATTATTTTGCTATGATCCCATGCTTTCAAGAAAAAAACACAATGACAGTCATTCTAATAAAGGCATAGTCACATTTTGGCAAAAAAACTTGTCAATCCAGAATGTGTACCAACCGACACCAGGTTCTAGATATCTCAATGGAAGAGTAATTGTAAGTTATATTGTAGTAACATGTATAGGCTATACTGTACAATGCAAATTGATTAAAATAATGTCTTTGCTTATTGATTAAAAATTAAGTTCCAGATGGCAGCTTACGCCTTATTTGGGTGTAAAGCAGACTCTGTTTATACTTCATTTATACCTCCTATGGCGCAGACAGACACACAACAGACAGACAAATGAGTGTTTTAGTCAGTTCATCAGAATACTTTATTGTTGGATTTCTGAGAACGGCTGGCAGCATTGTGTAAAATGTTGACGTTGGGTTTTATCATTCCAGGGTGCTGGCGCTGGAGCTGACCTCCTCGCCGTCGACAATCTCCTTGGTGACGATCACCACCTTGCGCGTTGTTGTTATTGTTTTAGTTTCAGGACTGTGGGACAACACATTGGGACACAGTTAGACACACGCGTCTCGTTTTCTCCACCCGACAGTAACATCTGCTGTGGTGTCAATTTAACTCTGAGAGTGTACAGATTGAAACAAACAGACCCGTTTGTATGCATTCTGTACAATCCGAGTTAAAGAGTTAAAATGTATACAGTACATTAACACAGATATTGTACTATGTGTGGATCAGTCAACCAATAGAAAAGCTGCTTTGCTTTTGCATTTTCTTGCACATTATAATATCTTTCCAACAAGACATCAGTGTGAAATGCTGACGTGAACAATGCTGTTAACGTTTGTCCTCTGGTAGTAAAACATTAGAAATGGCCTGACAGAGGTATAATATATAGTTATATCTTGGCTTAAAGGGAGTCCTCAATTCACAGACAGGAAGTATTCATAATGTTTTCCAGCAAGCCTGTTCGAAATCTGTTGTTTTAAATCTTTTGAAGTGGATGTATGTAATTCCATAATTTGGCTATTCCGCTAATCCTGCCCCCCCATGTCCGCCTTGCATGTTCAGTTATCTGCAGTGGTTCTCAAAGTGGGGTCCGGGGACCCCCAGGGGTTCTTGAGGGAGTTCCATGGGGTCCCCAGTTAAATGATACTTGTCTGTAACTCAGACCCTAATGGGTTCCATTTGTACACACTCAGAGTTAAATTAACATTGATTTTACAATATAAATTGGGGTTCCAGAGATAGAAATGCCAATGGGGGGGGGGGGGGGTCCTTGAAATGAAAAGGTTTGAGAACCACTGATCTATATCGTGTGTGTGTGTGTGTGTGTGTGTGTGTGTGTGTGTGTGTGTGTGTGTGTGTGTGTGTGTGCGGGTGTGTGTGTGCGGGTGTGTGTGTGCGAGTGTGTGCGTGTGTGTGTACACTCACGTGTACAGCTCTCCGTCCAGCAGTCTCCTGTACTCGGCGATCTCCATCTCCAGTCTGGTCTTCATGTCCAGCAGCGTCTGGTACTCCTGGCGCTGACGCTCCAGGTCAGACCGGAGCTGACCCAGCTGGTCCTCCAGGCCCGTCACCTGCCTCTGGTAACCGGCCAGCATGTTGGCATACCTGCTCTGGGTGTCCTCCAGGGTGCCCTCCAGAGAACTTTTCTGTACAAGGGAGGAAGTAGAGATTATAGAGCTTTCCTAAACCAGAAGAAGTGAGCTTTGTTGTCGTTTTTGCATTTGGAGCATTTTGCTCCAGGATCCAAAAGGCAAAAAGATGGAAGAGATTTGAAATGGATATTGGCCCATTTGGCTGTGTTATAAAGCTTTGAATGAAGGAAGGTGCTTGTCTACTTTCTGTTTTACATAAGTGCCGTTTGCTTGGTGTCATTTGACACACCCTGCTGTGGGCCATGTTCGTTCATGAATCTCTTTGTGGAGCACGAGTCTCCCTGAGAACCCAGCCAGTGTGTGTTTTGTCATGAACAAAGAATGAAGGAAGATAAATAATGCTTGTTTGTCCTTTTGAAATGGGAGATGCATGTCTTTCAAGACAAATGAAACGGAAAACGGGGCGTATGATTGGATAAGAAGACAGCTAGGAGACCTACCATGCTGAGCTGTGATTGGAGCTCGATCTCCAGACTCTGCAGGGTGCGTTTGACTTCGTTGATCTCGGTCTTGGATGTCTGGAGCACCTCTGTGCTCACGGCGACCTCTTTGTTCAGATCCTCTGTCTGTGAACGGACGGAGCACATTGTAACAATACTGTTTCATAATCATGTTATATCATATTATTCATCCGTATTTACATTTACTCGATGTGATGTGTTTTTTTAATTTTTTTATAGTCAATTATTATCAATTAGCCCATTTAGACCTGAGGACGCATCCGTGTCACCTTATAGCTTTAAACCACTTTAACCATTATTTTAAACTTTAGCTGTTGAAAAATAGCATATATTACATATATTTTTGGGAGTCCTTAAAGGTATATTCAGTGATTTCACTCAAATAACCTTAGGTTTCGTTTTTGGCTGTGGGACCCAGCCTTTCGTCCAATCAGGATAGAGAGTCAAAAACGAAACCTAAGGTTTTTTGACCCCCAGGGGTTAACTGGGGACAGGAAGGAACTCCTTATATGGCCAGCACACTCTATAGTAGGGAGGATTATCACAACAAAACAAAAAAATAAGTGATATTTGAATTAAGTGAAATCACTGAATATACCTTTAACACAGATTTATATCCATTGTCCTGGGATTCTCTGCTATAGGCGTCCACTATAGGCACACCTACCTTCTGAGTGAACCAGCTCTCCAGGTCCCTGCGGTTCTTGGTGGCGACTCCCTCGTAGTGGTCTCTGATGTTGGCCATGATGGCGGACAGGTCCTGCTGAGGAGCGGCGTCGACCTCCACGTTCACCTGGCCACTCATCTGGCTACGTATGGCCAACAGGTCCTGGAGGAGCACAAGCATTTTATAGTTAATATCCATGGCAACCATGGATCTGACCGTGGCAGGCCACTGACCAATTTGGTCGCTTGTAGTGGTCTCATACGTTGAAAGCTATGCATTTGTTGATTGTAGACATTAACGGTCCATTAGCTACTGTATATGCCTGTAGTGCAGCCGGTGACCCACAGATAATATACAAGCGTTGGTGTTAATTTATAATGTCGGGACAATACGGAAAAGTTCAAGCCCACCTCCTCGTGGTTCCTCTTGAGGTGGATGAGCTCCTCCTTCAGTCCCTCGATCTGCATCTCCAGGTCTGATCTGCTCATGGTCAGCTCGTCCAGGAGCCTCCTGAGGCCGCTGATGTCTGCCTCCACACCCTGGCGCATGGCCAGCTCGCTCTCATACCTGCGGAGCCACGCAGTCACAGTCATCGTCATGGGAAACCAAACAGGTTTATGTATGGAAGTTATCTGCGCCACTCTAAGGCATTGATGGAGTCCGGGGAACCAAAAGCATGGGTCTGTAACTCTTTTTTATTTTTATAATTTTTATCCCACGATTTTGTAACCCATTTTTCACCCCTGTGTCAATTATCTAATGTGATCCTGGGCTCTACACACCCTCCGCCAACCTGGGGAGAGCAACGGACTTGAACTCATGCTTCCTTCATGCCTGAGTGTCCAAGTTGCTCCTTTACACCTGACAGGGGGGAGTTTCCCTGGTTGGACGTAGCACGTGGAAGGAACACATTATTCCAACCAGTTCCATTCCTCCCCATCAGGCGCCCCGGCTGGCCAGGGGGAGGCAGTTTAGAGACCAGGATTACTGCATGTTTTTGTGAGGGTACCTACCCTAGGGGACACGGGGAGAACATGCAAACTCCACACAGAAAGGCCCTTTCGCCAACACCGCCTCGGGTATGGGCACTGATGACGCGGAGGAGGAAACACGCCGCCAGCACCCACAGCGCCCCGAGCGGGAATCGAACCCAGGACCTTCTAGCTGTGAGGCGACAGCACTACCAACTGTGCCACCGTGCCCCTTGGGTCTGTAACTCTTGACAGTGTACACTATCAGAGTTAAAATAACATTACGATATAAATTAGGGTCTCAGACATAGAAATGCCATTAAATGGGGGTCTGTAGTAACCTGACGCTGCCAGATCCAAGAAGCTTGCTACACAAATTTGTTTCACAGCTTATTGGGATCGCGGAAGCAAATTCGATGACGGGGCTGTTCCTTTTTTTTCAAGATACTTGGTAGATGATTGGATGGGACCGTCTGTCTATCACCGTGTGGGCGTGCAAACACAACCAATCATATTGACGTGTCTATATAGCTTCACATCCGGTTTCGCACATATCCCGCCCTTAGCTCACGCTGATTGGTTCGGTACGGAACGGATTGGTGTTAGCTGAACTCCCTGAGAAATCCCAGATGGAAGCTGTGTTGGGGAACATGGTTACCCAATACCGCCCCCATCTGGCAGCGTCAGGTTAGGTCTGTAGACTAATGCGTGTCAAACTTTCTTTCGTGTCTTTGAAATTCAACGGGTTGAGAATCACTGCTGGAGCCGTGAAAAGTTTCTCTTCACTCGCATTATCTCTACAAATGGGAGTCTGCGGGCTAATTAGTGTCAATTTGGGGGTCCTTGACATGGAAAAGTTTGGGAACCACTGCTGTATACTATTAGTGACACACGGAGATGTGGCACCAACCATGTGGACTGAGCTTCCTTCTACCCTAAAGCACCAACCATGTGGACTGAGCTTCCTTCTACCCTAAAGCACCAACCATGTGGACTGAGCTTCCTTCTACCCTAAAGACAAAACCTAAAGCTATTGTTTTGTTTGGAGAGTTTGTCAATAAGTTAGTCTTTAACTATAGCTGTGACCAAACTATATGAATCAGCCAGTTCAGTCACTGCATGGCGCAGCAGTTTGATGTGTAGCCTACTTACTTGGTCTTGAAGTCATCTGCTGCCAGCTTAGCGTTGTCGATGGACAGGTAGATTCCTCCATTGATACGTGTGGCATACTGGATCTAAACCATGGACAAAGAAAAGACATGGGTCAAATGGTAAATATATATATATATATTATGCAAAACCAGTGGAGTTCACTGAATCCCAGACTAGAGACATTGTGTGTGTGTGTGTGTGTGTGTGTGTGTGTGTGTGTGTGTGTGTGTGTGTGTGTGTGTGTGTGTGTGTGTGTGTGTGTGTGTGTGTGTGTGTGTGTGTGTGTGTGTGCGTGCATGCGTGTGTTTCCGTTTGCGTGCGCGCTCGCCCACGGATCAGAGATGCAATCAGCACACTGAGGGAGAGGGAGGGAGGGAGCTCTCACATTAGCTGTGCAGTCTTATTGTCATTAAACATCATATTCCACATGAACATTTTTCTCCTGGTTATGTACATGAACATTAATATGAATATTCTGACAATGTTCACAAGGTATAGGCCCACAGCCTGGCCTTTGATTTTTTTGGTTACATTTCATTCTCTTCATTTACATTCATCTAATCTATTACTTTTGTAGTTGACACAAAGCCAAATCCAATTTGTTTTTGTGAAGGCCCAAACAAAACGTTAAAACTGTGCCTATGTGTGTGGGTAAACCTTCCCCCTGTGTGTCGTGTGTGTTCATCCCAGGTGAGGGCTTTTAGTTGTGGCTCCAGGGCAGGCAGCCATGTCTCTTTGACTTTCCAGTATACTGAAATTTGCTCCAGGATATATAATACCACTGAGCAAACCTGTATAGCAGGTATCTCTGGACTATTGTTCACTAAGCAATGCTTTTCCCTTTTCTTTCTTGTTTCGGTTGAGGACCAGCCTCTTATGCAAACAAAGTGCTCTGTCTACAGAGCCACACCCTGAGGGGAAATCCAACTTTAAGCTGCAGCGCTAATGCTTTGTTCTGTGATGAAACGATACCTCACTTTATATTGATAATGACTTTGCATATAGATTAGATTAGAATATATAGACAGACAGATACAGTGTAGACAGACAGACAGACAGACAGACAGACAGACAGACAGACAGACAGACAGACAGACAGACAGACAGACAGACAGACAGACAGACAGACAGACAGACAGACAGACAGATACAGTGTACAGACAGACAGACAGACAGACAGACAGACAGACAGACAGACAGACAGACAACACAGACAACACAGACCAGACAGACAACACAGACAGACCTGATGGAAATTCAGTTGCCATAGCAGCACAGCGGTAAGGATGAATCAAATATACAGGTAAGGGTGGGGAACAAGTTGAACCTCTGTCTCTCTACCTTCCATTTTAAATTGAGAGGACTGCAGCAGGACTGATGGACCAATGGGCTACTGCAGTGGTTTAAATGGACCCTTACGGGGTCTGAATGGACCCTTTCAGGTTCTGTCTGTCTGTCTGTCTGTCTGTCTGTCTGTCTGTCTGTTCTGATCTAATCTAAACTATGCAAAGTCATTATCAATACGTCTCCGAGACCACTCACCTGGTCCTGTAGGTCAGCGATGGTGGCCTTGAAGGCGCCGTAGTCGTTCGACTCAGGCTTGGTCTTGCTCTCCAGGAACTGCAGGATCTTCAGCTCCAGGTCGGCGTTGGCCTTCTCCAGGTTGCGCACCTTCTCCAGGTAGGTGCCCAGGCGGTCGTTGAGGTTCTGCATGGTGGCCTTCTTGTTCTCGTTCATGTCGATGGCGTCGGACAGGTTGAAGCCCCCCATGCCGCCCCCCATGCCTCCCCCCATGCCGCCGCCCGGGGCGGCCCCGAAGGCCCTGGAGGCGCTGGCGCTGGAGATGCGCACCCCGCTGCCCCCGGCGCCTCCATACACGCTGCCGCTGCCGGACCTCAGGGGCGTCAGGCGGCTGGCGCCGATGCGGCCGCCTGCCTTCTGGTAAGATGGATCACGTTGGGAGTACATGATGGCGGTGGTCTGTCTGTCGGTCTGTCTGCTCTGGCCGGGAGGGAGAAGGGTCGACGACTGAATGAGGAGAGGTTGGTCACACCACTGCCTTTTATGTCACAGCAGGGAGAGGGAGAGTGAGAGGGGAGGGGTGTGTGTGTGTGTGTGTGTGTGTGTGTTCGTGTGTTCCAGCCCCCATTGCGGGTTGGCCTTAGGCCAATACCTTAAGAAAACACACACACACAGAAAACAGACCGTGTACAAAGTCATATCTGATGATGGAATGTTAAATATACGTTGTTGCACAACGTATATGAATGATGTGCAACACAGGAACACGGATGGACGGGGGCGCTCCACTTGTTACGATGTGGTGTAAATGAATTCTTTCAGTGTGACACACAGCGTTGAAAATTCATGGCTCACATGTCAAAGTCTAAACCACCCATGTACACACACACGCACACGCACACACACACACACACACACACGCACACGCACACACACACACACACACACACACACACACACACACACACACACACACACACACACACACACACACACACACACACACTTCCGCTGCTCAGATTCCTTTTTTACTTGCCTGTACCTGCCCTGTTGTTCCTCTTTGTGTATATGTTGTCTCAGATGGGAGGTGCAGAGATGCTATACTTTCATGTCCCTCTCTCTCTCTCTCTCTCTCTCTCTCTCGCTCTCTCTCTCTCTCTAACTCTCTCTCTCATGTCGGTGGTCACAAGGGAACATTGAAAAGCCTTTGTGTCTGTTCTTCACATCACGTGTTTGTTAGCCACAGCTCGAAGAAACACAAACATATATCAACATGCATACAGTACAATACTCTGACTGTGACCCATGCTGTGACATGTGACCTGTGTTTTTACTTTTATTTTGATTCATATTTTTGTATTTACTTTTGTCTTGTTTGTCCTTGTTTCGTTGGGGGGTGTACGTTGTAACGTTGTTTGCTGATTATGTTTCTGTGATGCTTTGTGACGTTTTAAAAAAAGAAAAAGAAATGGGTGACTATATGTAAAGATCTTCTTGTCAGATGTGCCGCAATGTCCCCAATAAAAACACATGCATGCAGTATATCAGGTGTCACAAGTCACATGGACCTAAACTCAGTCTCAGGGGTTGCTGCTGTCGCAGCCCCCGTGGGACGGCATTCCCCTCCCGGCCCCCCTGGACCCCTCCATTGAATCCTCTAAAAGAAAGCTCAAGACTTGTATTCAGTATATAGCGTTTGAATCCCCCTGGTGTGCATGGCAGATCTTTTTTTTCATATCGTTTTTTTATTTTATTGTTTGTGTGCCTTTGTGATGTATGGTTTTAGCTTTTGCATTATAAATACATTGTACGTGACATGAACATGTACAGTATTCTTCCCACAGGAAGTTGCACGGACGTTTTGGGTTGGGATCATAGAGTATTAAAAGGATAGAGACTGATCTGGCCCGAAGCTCCGCCCCCTCCGCTATTCATGTCCGTGGAAGTTGCTCAGTGGCCTTTTGAAGCACCCGGAAGGACCGTCTATTTCTGCCTTTTTGGGCGCATTTCCGCATTGGACCACCAAACTTTGGTGGTCCAATCTCCTTGGGTCCAATGCGGAAGTGCAACCGAGTGCTCAATGTTAAAGCCCAGCTGCACGGGGTTTCCTCGTCATGAATCCACGGGTCCGCCTGCAGTCCTTCCTCTTACCACTAGGGCCCAGCGCTTCAACATTGGAGTGCCTCACTGGCCCCTTGGTTGGGATGCTAGTTTGACAATTGTATGTATTTCCTGAGGACCAGCATATAGACCCTAACTTTGTCACAGTCCTGCAGGCCATTGTGGCCAAACCATGCTGCTGGTTGGTACTGTGTTTTTTTCTTTTTAGAAATAAATGCATTTCGCAATTACATGATGCTATGGGTAATGTTGGTTTATTGTCGGTTTATTGTAATTGTTTATGTAAACTGTAAAAAGTGTCCTGTAAGTCCATATGGGCTGGGCTTCTTCGGAAGCATGACACTTAAATAAAGAATCAATCAATCAATCAATCAATCAATCATGTTGAAGGCTTTTAGCCGCGGTAAAGTACAATATACAGTAACACAGCCTCAAGTGCATTGTGGTTTAGCGAAGGCTTGCCAAACTTTCTTATTTCTGATTGTGATAACAACATACCGAAACAAGAGAGAACTTCAGTGCATTCCGAAGGGGAGTTCCTAATCCCACCATCCCACCACACCATGAAAACCTGTTCCCAGAACCGCCGCACTGATTCAAGGTTAGTCACTTAATTAGTTCTTCGTCACATTCCAAGTTGAACCCATTGTTATCGTGGTTACCATGGTTACCCAGTGTTCTTAATGGGTAATGCAATAAGAACCACATCTCCCAGTAGTAGAACATTAACTAGAGCCGACTCCAAGCTGACCACTCCAGACATTATATCCTGACATTCTGCCCTATTTATGACCTGAGCAGGTTTACGAGGCACTGCATGAATCACACACACACACACACACACACACACACACACACACACACACACACACACACACACACACACACACACACACACACACACACACACACACACACACACACACACACACACACACACACACACACACACACACACACACACCAGTTGATGACATTGTGCATGCCTGCTGTCATTTGTGATAATTGGATATAATTTTGTGATATCACTTAAAAAAAAAGTGCACAATAGCACTTCCCAACATACAGAACAGTACAGTATCATCAGAGGATAAAAAAGAAAAAAGGTTGCTGTATATTAGATTAGTCGATGGGTGGCTCTTCCAAGACAGATTTTGAAGACACATAACACATGACGTAAACATACTGTATGTTTTACTTGACTTTGGTCACTTTTGATCAATGAAGATTACAGATCATTAAAGCAGCGCTATAGTTTGGGGTATATCAGTGGCCACTTTGGACACTATAACGTCCAACGTCTTTGACTTCATTACCCAAGATTATCTGCAAGGACACGTCTGGCATTTCTGCCTTGGTGCTTTGGCAAATGCCAGGATGAAACTCGATATTCTCTCCCAGTTAAACATAGTAATACAGTCAAGGCCCTAGGCTAGCAGGGACCCCACTGAGTCTATACATTTAAGGAAGGATGATTGTTATTGCTTAAACATGTTATACTTGTCGGGACATAATTTCTATATAGTTGTTAAAGAAGTTACATGGTGCTGCTTTAAGAGTCATAAGAGGGGATTATTGTCACTGGGCTGTACACAACCTTCTCAGGTGTCTGTAGATGGCAGTGTCATGATGATGTATTATTCTGAATAGCTACACCTCTAAGAAGACAAACAATGTTCCTGGGCCATTTACCGAGATTGATGATGAAACATCTTTTAGTCATTGCTGTAAATAAAATAAACATATTATTGCAACCAATCACTCAGCTGATTGGATGTCATCTTGACCAAACAGACATCACCACATACTCCACCCATTTACAATTAACATAACCATAAATAATAACTGGCAAACAAGCTACAGGACATGCTGGAGGTTACTGCACCAGACAAATATACATAGATATACTTACTTAATCCTCTTTGTGCTGGATAGCATCTCCGCCAATGAACGCCAATGCTGTCTGTCTGTCTACTGCCCAAAGCTGCACTTAGGCCTCAGGTCAGATCACTATAGATTATGTACATAAAGGATAAATGAAAACGGTGCTAACATACACCAGGAATACAGAAAACAATGTTTCATTGAACTAAAGGTTGTTCTCTTTTGATATTATGTATTTATGTATTAATTTCCATTTATCATTTACACACACACACACACACACACACGCACACACACACGCACACACACACGGGTGGGTCAAACAACCAATATGTCAATTTGAAGCTATGATTCCCTGCTTTAATATGACATGAAACGGAAATTTAAAAAAGAAATCCAATGGCAGTCCCTCAGTCAAATTTAGTTTAATTTAAATTTGGCTTTCATCCAAGTCAAACAGAGTCTGGATGCTGCAGCCTTGCATGTTGGCTCACTGGTAACACCTGTGTTTACCCTGATATTTGATGTCCTGTGGCTGCTGTGGAAAAAAGCTCTTTTGTAAAGGTGTGACATTGCCACTGGGTTAGTTGTTCGGCTCTCTCTGTTTGGCAAATGGGACTTTTTACCTCAAATCTGATCTTTATAGAGCGGTGGTTTTCAAGCAGTTCCCGGTGGTCCCCAGTTTAATAATAATAATAATAATAATAATAATAATAATAATAATAATAGAGAGTTGGTAACCAAAATGGACCCTTTAATCTTATTCAACGACAAAATAAGACAAGTTTTGGGTCTGAGTGGCTAAATGCCATCAAATGATGGTTTGTGGCTTAAATGCAGAATAAATAATGGACCTTGACATGAAAAACCAACAAAAAACAAACAAACACTGCCCTAGAAAGCAGACACAGTGAATTGATAGACACTCCCTAAGCAGGCTACATGCGTTCTATAAAATCCTCCGGTAGCCACGCCCCCCCCCCCCCCCCCCCCCCACACACACACACACACACACACACAGACACCCGCTGCAAACAACATACAGACGTAAACTGTTTGGTAGTAAAACGAGTGAAATAATAAACAACTTATATAATGTAAATTTACACCTTAAGTTGAGTGTAGTAGTCTGGGTTGTTAGGAAGTGAAAACTTCTCAGTCAAAATGAAGTGTGTGACAATTTCAAATAGAAGTTAATTCATCTTTAAAACAAACTGCCAGATTGTTTTGTTTTTATTCTGCAGGTGAGTTAGCTAGTAGCTACCTATGCTAAGCATTAACGTCACCGGTGCACGTGCGTGCATGCGTGTGTGTGTGGGAATGTGTGCGTGCGTGAGGTGCGCGTGTGAAATGAACAAATGTGCTTGAAGTGTTGCTAGTGTTGTGACAGGATATAATAGGATATAGGTAGGCTATTGTATAGGCTACTACTAGGCATATGTTGTAACCAGAAGGATGCAGTATAGCCTATATATGTTTGTCTATGTATGTTTGTCTGCATGCTGCTGTTAGTGAGTTGTGACAGTGTACAGTGGCTCTTGGTCAGCTCACTTTCTTTCTTTCTAGTTACTACGCCTTACTTAATTATACTCAAAGCTTAATGGTGTCTCTCGCAACCTGCTTCACAGGTACACGAGTCAGGGTGATGACCCATGAAGACTCCCAAGCTCAGCTAGCTTCTCAGCCCTGAGTCCATTCTCCTCCTGTGACATTCTGTGATTGCTGAACTTTAGAGCCTGCCCTGAATCCCTGACCACTGCACAGTCTGCACTACACCAGAATGCTACTGCCAAGGCTGAGTGAGAAGATGTCAGCCAGGAGAATGAGGTTGGTCGGTGGCGCCCTTGATACTGGGAGGAAAGTACTGGGAAATTAGCCAGATGTATGGAGGATGGAGATGACTAGCCGCAATTTGCAACTCTAGATTTTTTTTTCTAATGGGATGAATCTAGCCCTCCAAGCAGAACCCAATGCTACTGAAGTTTCTGACATTTGTTCGACCCAGTGCATTGGGTCCTGTTGCATCACTACCATGCCACCTGGTACACGGCCATTCATAAAACATAAACAACATGTTTAGCGCCTGTCTGCGCTCTTTGACGACATTTTTTCGTGTGAGCGTTTCTGAATATGTGAAGTATAAGTACCCATACATGCCGCTGCGAATATCTCCTGTGGCGCGGAAGCCGTTAAGTATTTTTAATCTTTGTTTGACCGATTTGGTCGCTTTGATTCTTCTCTTCCTTCCTTGTTTATTGACACCTCATTGTACCGCCTATCTGGCTAGCTAGTTGCGCTATAGCTATGACAGAGCAGATCAGAGGCAGGGACGTAGCCGCACAAGCCAACCGCACACCGGGAGGCGGTACAATAAACGGTAAACAAACAAGAAGAAATAAAGCCACCAAATCGGTCAAACAAAGATTAAAAATACTTAACGGCTTCCGTGCCACAGGAGATATTCGCAGCGGGATGTATAGGTACTTAAAGTTCCCGAATTCAGAATAACTCAAGCAAAAAAAGGCCGTCACACGCCGCAGATAGGATCTTAGAGAGCATGTTTACTTCCGCGTTCCGGAATTCCCATACGAAAATATAGTCATGACCAGGGACCCAACATAAAACTCATAAAAATTTCAGAAAAGCTTTATGTAGGGTCCCGAAAGGGGCTAGGATGAATCTAGAGTTGCAACAAGCTCCATCCACTTCCTATTCATAATTTTTGGTTTGCGATCTGCTTGTCTTAAACGACGTTAAACTCACCAACATTGCAGCTGTAGTACAAGCTTGAATTATCCTCTTTCAATCTGCCGAGCTTGTTTTTCATAAAAATCCACCGTAGAGATGTTATGAGCTACTTTCTGTCAAGACATCCTCTGCAAATGATTTTTTTTTAAAGTGTTGCAGTTTGGAAGCACTCGTTTCTGTTACCGGGTCGCGCTGCTGCCTCCTGCATTATGTGCAAATGAAACAGGTTGAACGCAGGGCCGTTCAGTGACGTACGACGAGTGCTTCCAAACTGCAACACTTAAAAAAATAATCATTTGCAGAGGATGTCTTGACAGAAAGTAGCTCATAACATCTCTACGGTGGATTTTTATGAAAAACAAGCTCGGCAGATTGAGAGGATAATTCAAGCTTGTACTACAGCTGCAATGTTGGTGAGTTTAACGTCGTTTAAGACAAGCAGATCGCAAACCAAAAATGATGAATAGGAAGTGGATGGAGCTTGTTGCAACTCTAGATTCATCCCATTATAGTTGCCGCTGGAGGGCTCATCATGAACTCTATATCCATGGGTTCCACAGTTTGACCCTGGCATCACTTACACAACTGATGAAGTCAAGTAGAAGACGGCTCAAGGTTGTTGTTTTTTTTGTTGCTTATTTGCTGCTGTGTTGTATGCTGTCTGTATACTAGTTTGATGATTCAAGCTGTTGTATTGTGTCATTTTGGTATCCAATGACAGGGTGGCAATGAAACATATATGGCTGGCTCTGGCAATGAATGCTGACATGAATGTACAGTTTGTATGTTGTGTTGTATCTGCTGTTGAACAGGGAAGTGTGTGTGTGTGTGTGTGTGTGTGTGTGTGTGTGTGTGTGTGTGTGTGTGTGTGTGTGTGTGTGTGTGTGTGTGTGTGTGTGTGTGTGTGTGTGTGTGTGTGTGTGTGTGTGTGTGTGTGTGTGTGTGTGTGTGTGTGTGTGTGTGTGTGTGTGTGTGTGTGTGTGGAGAGAGAGGTGTTCATTCTCGAGGTCGGCTGTACCTTTGACTATAGCCTGAAAAAAGCCTTTCTAACCAAAGTAATGAAGTGTCAGCAGCTAGTGCAGACCATCTCACAGCTAGGCTACAGATGTAAACTTTTAGTTTTGATCTTTGGCAGCCTAGGGCATGTGCATAAGTTGGTTGTGAGGGGCTTACAAATGGCCCGCCTTTCCAAAAGGAGATCCAAGCAGTTAGCGAGGTACTGCTCAGTTTCAGCCATTATAGGAAGCTGCTCAATTTGGAGGAGGCGTTGTTTCCTTTATCCATGATGTATGTCTGTTGTCCTGTGTCCGACATGTCAGCTGTAGCCTACTGTATGTAACGATGCTTTGCCGTCCATGCACGTTGTAACTGGCTCCTATTGTCAAACTGCACTGGCAGTGTTTATGTCCTTTGTACTTTGCATTTTGTACTTAACAGCCATCATTCTTCTTTCTTTCTTTCTTTCTTTCTTTCTTTCTTTCTTTCTTTCTTTCTTTCTTTCTTTCCTTGTGAAAGAGTCTGGTTTTCTACCTTGTTCACTATAAGCCATTGTTTCTCAAAAGGGGTTACGTGTAGTCTTGTCCCCCTAGGGGTATGATGAGGAACTACAGGGGTACAACTTTCCAATCAACTTCTGTTAAATAGAAGGTAATACTTATGTGCCGTTACGCTATTCTATTTCTGAACATTTTTACATCAAAACTGGACTAAAGTTAAATATTATGGCCACAGTTTACAATTGATGATATGCACACGGCTGCCATCTTGCCAGCAAGGTGCTACCTACAGTAGGTGCAACTTCCCAACAGTCCTATCTAATTGTATTAAATAACATCAAACTCATCAACATTGCATCTGTACGGAAAGCTTGAATTATCCTCTTTCTATCTGCAATGTGTTTGTTTCATAAAAATCCACTGTAGACATGTTATGAGCTACTCCCTGTCAAGAAATTCCTTGCAGATATTTTTTTAGCTGGAGTTTGAAAGTGCTTTGTTGACTATCACTCAACAGCCCATGTGTACCACCTTTTTAGAATTTGCACATAATGTAGGAGGCAGCAGGAGGTTGCTTTACTGATAACGAGTGCTTCCAAACAAATTTCTTAATTCTTGACAGGAAGTAGCTCAACATGTCTACGGTATTTTTATGAAACAAACACTTTGCAGATAGTAAGACGATAATTCAAGCTTTTCAAGTTGGTGAGTTTGACGTTATTTGACACAATTAAATAGGACTTTTCTGTTTGGATGAATGGGCGGTCTATGGGATGTTGCACCTAGGTAGCACCTTGCTGGCAAGATGGCAGCCGTGTGCATGTACATCATCAATAGATCTCCTCAGGAGGCTCTATTTTTAATTCTTTCTCTCCATTTCTTAATATTAATGTTCTTAACTTATATTCTTCAAAAGGTGAGTTATCAATCATTCATTCATGCTAGCTATGGCGCTCTGCAGTTTTTAAACCAAAAATGCTTTAGTCAAGTAAAGCGGATATAGGCCCATACTGGGATTCTGCCTTAGGGCCGATTCATACTCCTATTTTACCGCTGTTTCGGCGCTGTAGTGCCGAAATGATTTTGGCTCGTCAGAAAATGTCAGTATGGCAAGAGAACAGGAGGAGTACAGTATGTCTTATGTGAACACAGTGATGTAGAGCAGGGGTCTGCAACCTTTTCGACATGAAGTTCTGTGTCTTTATTTTCTTGATAGTCGGAGTGCCATATCGACGTTTAATTATGACACCACATACAAACTATATATTTCCATCCGATTTTGATTATTCGTACACACATAGCAACCTTTATTTTTTCTCTTTTTCTTTAGAAACATTTTCTTTCACATCAGCATGTATGATTTTTAGACTCAATTATTATTTTTACCACTGTCTCTCCAGTCAGAGTTCAATGAATGTGAGTCTAAATGAATGTAGAATTATGTGCAGGATGTAATTTGCATACAGATGTGAGTGGACTTAATGTAACTGTAAACCTTTTTTTATATACATTTAAAATAATGTATATAAACATGTGCCAGTGTGCCAGTGATCACCCTCTGCTGTGCCTAAGGTTGCCTACCCCTGATGTAGAGAGCGTGCAAACATAACATTGAACTGCTGTTGTGTTCCTTGTGAGTTCTTTAAGTTCTTATGAAGTAAATGAGCTTTTACTAGAGCAAAATCTGCACAGAATGAACCGTAGAAAGTAAACTGAGGAGTATGCCCATTACATAGGGTCTATGGAAGGGCTTAAAGTCCATAACAGGCTAGGAATGTTCTGTTTCTTTCTTCCTGACTTGCCAGAGGCAGTGCTTAACACTGGATAGTATCCATCTTGCACACATGCAGTTTGAGTACTTTAAGTCACCTGTGTGACCCATGCCACTGTCAAATATGTTCCTTGTATGTTCTTGCAAATAAGAAAGAAATGGGAGTGGAGTGGGACTGCCTAGCCCACCATTATGGGAGTAGGATGTGCTGTCTATGACTGCTTCCCCTAGCCAGTTCTGTAAAGATGTGCCTGTGTAATGCCTGGGATTGGAACGCAAGTCCCCCGTGCAGGGACTTCAGAAAGGCCAAACATCTTATCCAGTGACTATATAGCCTAAAGGGGAATTCCCCAGGCCCTTTCCCGAGGGAGATATGCTTTTGGTCTTCAGAAAGAGGGCTCTCAAGGCCTATTCATAGTCTGGATTTTCGGTGGTGAGGTGACCACCGCTCCAGTGGTGAGCTGACCACCGGAGCTGAAATAACGTTCAGCGGTGGTGAGTAAAAACAGAGAGAAGGGCTGGAGCGGTGGCGGTGGTTTGCTCTTCACCGCGGCTTGTGAGGGGGCAAAACCTTACATATACTAAATAATACTAAATTGTTTATAGGTTCAATATAAGTCAAATAATATAGCCTTTCCACAGGAGTATCTTTTTATATTTTTCCAAAAAGAATACAAACAGCCAATAGCATATTACAAAGTTATCCCCCTCACTGGGGAAAATTCCGGGAGGAAAAACGGGCAAGCACCGGGGCGAGTAGTCCAGTATTCGACAGGGGTGCTTGCTTCTGAGTCTGACACCTATTCCCAGTGGAGGAGTAACCCTATATTTTTGCAACTTGTAGGGCAGACCCTACAAGTAACTGGGTCTCAGAAACTATAATGCTATCTATAAATGTTATCTATCATCTATTTTCCTGTCTATCATCTGTTTATCCCTCTATTGTCTGTCTGTCTATCTACATGTCTGTCTGTCTTCCGTGCTTGGAACCCGTTAATTGCGACTTGCAGCTATTTTTATAAAGGCTGTCATCAGAACGTTCTCTCCTTTCTGTCACAATAGATACGGCTCTATTATGGCTTTTCCCATGAAATGTGTTGTATAGTCTGACTCTGTTGTGTTTGACCCAACAGTCAAACTTACATAATTACACTGGCAACAATGTCAAGAAGGACGTACTGTATTATTTCTGTTTACTTTAGGCCTACTACTTTTCCCCCTGAGGTGTGTTGACTCGCTATTTGCTGACGATGGCGCTTGACACGCAAATATATAATTGTGCATGTCGCCATGCAATTAAATATGCACTTTCAATGGGCAAACAGCCTGGAGGGCATATGGGCATAGACATCCAGGTCTATGCCCATAGACCTGGGAAATCCCCCATTAATTCTGCCTACCTACATGTTTGGCTCATTTAGGGCAATACCCTTAGTGTTGGCCAGATGCTATACTGTAGATACAGCATGCAGAGGGCAGTTTTGTAACCACAACCCAGCTGTGCATACTGAATTAATCTATTTAGGTATTCCTAATGTTTGCACGATGTTTGCAACGTTAACGCTGTTCCACGGCAATAACAATTACAATTTGTGCATTTTGTGATTTTCAGTCCAGAGACAATAATTGCATTTTCTGCCTCTCAGTGCCAATTCTGAACGACCAAATCTTCTTTCTCCCTCTACTTTCTACTGTCTATACACAGCATATGAGCATTAGACCACGTACATCTCAGCGTTAAATACAGGAGGATTTTACAGAGTAGATTGGGGGCTCCCAGAGATAAATTAGTATCAAATGGGGGGTCCGTACACACATAGCCTTACTGCATATCAAAAAGAATAAATCACACCAGACAGCAACCAATTTAAGCTTGACCTCTGAAGCTATTTTATTGAGTGTTGTGTGAGATCAGATCAGCAGAGTGTTGCTCTCTCAGTGATCATTCATCAGCCTCTATGCTCTCCACCACCGTCTCCACCACTGTGACGGTCTTGGTGGTGACCGTGCTGGAGCTGCTGGAGCTGGAGCTGAGGCCTCCAGACAGGCTGAGGCCTCCAGACGAGGCGGACAGGCTGAGGCCTCCAGATGAGGCGGCTGAGACGCTGCAGCGTGGGGAGCAGACAACATATCGGTCAATGGCGGGGCGTCTCATACGATTTACAATTTAGGCATTTAGCAGACACTCTTAATCCAGAGCGACTGACAGTAAGCAAGAACAACACATGGTAATATATCAAATGCATCAAAATAGTCATAAGGAAGCTAAGGACCTATAGCATCTGTCTAACAGTAGAAAAGACTCTAAAGTAAAGCAATGAGTATACACTATAGAGTGCTATATATGTCTACATAAAATACTATCTAAATTACATAATGATGTCGAGGCTAGGGCAAGTGCTACGGGGCTAAAATGGAGTCTGAAGAGGTGAGTCTTACCTCATGCCACTGCTGATACCAGCGCTCAGACTGGCGCTCGCGCTGGCCTCTCCGTCCAGCAGTCTCCTGTACTCTCCGATCTCCATCTCCAGCCTGGTCTTGATGTCCAGCAGCATCTGGTACTCTCCTCCCTGGCGCTCCAGGTCAGCCCTGAGCTGCACCAGCTGTCCCTCCATGCTGGTCACCGAGGCCTGGAAGCCGGCCAGGGCCATGGCGTAGCGGCCCTGCGTCTCTCCCAGCGTGGTCTGCATTGACATATTCTGCAGGAGGCCAACGACAGGGAATCAGTCAGACCCGTATCGGTGTATGATGTGTGCATCCTGTGTTCAACTCTTGTGGATTCATATATTGCCAGATAGCGTTGTCCCGGTCCGATCACGTGATCGGAAATCGGGGGCCGATAACGTCATTTTCAAATGATCGGATCGGGAGCAAAAAAAAGAACGTGATCACAGCCATCCCTAGTATCAATATTATATCCATATCATGATATTAGACTGGATATTGTCTGACATTTTGCAGAACTAAAAAATGGGTATCGGCAGAAATCAAATGATCGGATCGGGAGCAAAAAAAACTAGATTGGGATATCCCTAATTGCGGAAAATGCAATTTACAACATTTACAGACATTTAGTGGATGCTATTATCCAGAGCAACATAAAAAAGTGCTAAATCAGCAGAGTAATGGTGAACTCACATATAAGTAGCATGCAAAGAGACGCACCTTATACAAGGTGAGCAAGCATCAAACCTATATCTGTCTAGAGACAACATGCTCCCTAAATAATATTATTAACATTAGTGGTGGTCACTGGTCAAGCATAATAACCTGGTTAGCAGCATCTAAAAAGAAGAAAGTTGTGCACAGTGACTTGACGATTACCGTACCATGCTCATCTGTGACTGCAGCTCGATCTCTAGGCTTTGCACAGTGCGTTTAACTTCCGAGCTTTCTGTTTTGGATGACATTACGACTTCTGTGCTGGCGACGACTTCCTGGTTCAGTGTCTCCGACTGTGGACATGGAAAACCAAAACACAAGGAGGCAATTATGGTTAAAGCTCATTCATTCATCTGGAGTGCAGTAGGTGGGATTGTGTATAGGCAAAGAAATACATTTTGCAGTGCTGAATGGAAATTATCATAGATTTATAAAATTACTTTTGTGTGTGTGTGTGTGTGTGTGTGTGTGTGTGTGTGTGTGTGTGTGTCTATAAGCAAGTGAGAGTGTTACCTTGGCCATGAACCACGCCTCGAGGTCCTTGCGGCTCTTGGCGGCGACCGCCTCGTAGTGTTCCCTGATGTCCTCCATGATGACTGAGAGGTCCTGCTGAGGAACGGCGTCCACCTCCACGTGAACCTGGCCGCTCATCTGGGAGCGGATGGACAGGAGCTCCTATAGAACAACAACGGTGCAAGCTCGCTTTAGTAGTGTAACAGCATGGTGCAACCACTGGCTTATAGATAAGCCTCCCTTCTTGCTTAGCTACAGCAGGTATACC
The DNA here is from genome assembly GCF_964188405.1 of Protomyctophum parallelum. Classification (NCBI taxonomy): domain Eukaryota; kingdom Metazoa; phylum Chordata; class Actinopteri; order Myctophiformes; family Myctophidae; genus Protomyctophum; species Protomyctophum parallelum. The sequence goes on from NC_139708.1 coordinate 44,195,130, forward strand.
CATCGGTTGGGTCCTGTTGCATCACTACCATGCCACCTGGTACACGGCCATTCATAAAACATAAACAACATGTTTAGCGCTTGTCTGCGCTCTTTGACGACATTTTTTCGTGTGAGCGTTTCTGAATATGTGAAGTATAATTACCCATACATGCCGCTGCGAATATCTCCTGTGGCGCGGAAGCCGTTAAGTATTTTTAATCTTTGTTTGACCGATTTGGTCGCTTTGATTCTTCTCTTCCTTCCTTGTTTATTGACACCTCATTGTACCGCCTATCTGGCTAGCTAGTGGCGCTATAGCTATGACAGAGCAGATCAGAGGCAGGGACGTAGCCGCACAAGCCAACCGCACACCGGGAGGCGGTACAATAAACGGTAAACAAACAAGAAGAAATAAAGCCACCAAATCGGTCAAACAAAGATTAAAATTACTTAACGGCTTCCGTGCCACAGGAGATATTCGCAGCGGGATGTATAGGTACTTAAAGTTCCCGAATTCAGAATAACTCAAGCAAAAAAAGGCCGTCACACGCCGCAGATAGGATCTTAGAGAGCATGTTTACTTCCGCGTTCCGGAATTCCCATACGAAAATATAGTCATGACCAGGGACCCAACATAAAACTCATACAAATTTCAGAAAAGCTTTATGTAGGGTCCCGAAAGGGGCTAGGATGAATCTAGAGTTGCAACAAGCTCCATACACTTCCTATTCATCATTTTTGGTTTGCGATCTGCTTGTCTTAAACGACGTTAAACTCACCAACATTGCAGCTGTAGTACAAGCTTGAATTATCCTCTTTCAATCTGCCGAGCTTGTTTTTCATAAAAATCCACCGTAGAGATGTTATGAGCTACTTTCTGTCAAGACATCCTCTGCAAATGATTATTTTTTTAAGTGTTGCAGTTTGGAAGCACTCGTTTCTGTTACCGGGTCGCGCTGCTGCCTCCTGCATTATGTGCAAATGAAAAAGGTTGAACGCAGGGCCGTTCAGTGACGTACGACGAGTGCTTCCAAACTGCAACACTTAAAAAAATAATCATTTGCAGAGGATGTCTTGACAGAAAGTAGCTCATAACATCTCTACGGTGGATTTTTATGAAAAACAAGCTCGGCAGATTGAAAGAGGATAATTCAAGCTTGTACTACAGCTGCAATGTTGGTGAGTTTAACGTCGTTTAAGACAAGCAGATCGCAAACCAAAAATGATGAATAGGAAGTGGATGGAGCTTGTTGCAACTCTAGATTCATCCCATTATAGTTGCCGCCGGAGGGCTCATCATGAACTCTATATCCATGGGTTCCACAGTTTGACCCTGGCATCACTTACACAACTGATGAAGTCAAGTAGAAGACGGCTCAAGGTTGTTGTTTTTTTTGTTGCTTATTTGCTGCTGTGTTGTATGCTGTCTGTATACTAGTTTGATGATTCAAGCTGTTGTATTGTGTCATTTTGGTATATCCAATGACAGGGTGGCAATGAAACATATATGGCTGGCTCTGGCAATGAATGCTGACATGAATGTACAGTTTGTATGTTGTGTTGTATCTGCTGTTGAACAGGGAAGTGTGTGTGTGTGTGTGTGTGTGTGTGTGTGTGTGTGTGTGTGTGTGTGTGTGTGTGTGTGTGTGTGTGTGTGTGTGTGTGTGTGTGTGTGTGTGTGTGTGTGTGTGTGTGTGTGTGTGTGTGTGTGTGTGTGTGTGTGTGTTGAGAGAGAGAGGTGTTCATTCTCGAGGTCGGCTGTACCTTTGACTATAGCCTGAAAGAAGCCTTTCTAACCAAAGTGCTGAAGTATCAGCAGCTAGTGCAGACCATCTCACAGCTAGGCTACAGATGTAAACTTTTAGTTTTGATCTTTGGCAGCCTAGGGCATGTGCATAAGTTGGTTGTGAGGGGCTTACAAATGGCCCGCCTTTCCAAAAGGAGATCCAAGCAGTTAGCGAGGTACTGCTCAGTTTCAGCCATTATAGGAAGCTGCTCAATTTGGAGGAGGCGTTGTTTCCTTTATCCATGATGTATGTCTGTTGTCCTGTGTCCGACATGTCAGCTGTAGCCTACTGTATGTAACGATGCTTTGCCGTCCATGCACGTTGTAACTGGCTCCTATTGTCAAACTGCACTGGCAGTGTTTATGTCCTTTGTACTTTGTACTTAACAGCCATCAATTCCAAATGTTAATTTTCAATTGAAGACTGATAAACAGTAGGTTGTGTTGTGTAGTGTTGTGCTGTGTTGTGTTGTTTGTTGAGATGCATTGTGAGTTTTTGTGACAGGGTGGCTGTTGGTTAATGACTGGCATGCTGGCAAAGAATGTCTCTATGTAGTTCTTTCTTTCTTTCCTTCTTTCTTTCCTTGTGAAAGAGTCTGGTTTTCTACCTTGTTCACTATAAGCCATTGTTTCTCAAAAGGGGTTACGTGTAGTCGTGTCCCCCTAGGGGTATGATGAGGAACTACAGGGGTACAACTTTCCAATCAACTTCTGTTAAATAGAAAGTAATACTTATTACTTATGTGCCGTTACGCTATTTTATTTCTGAACATTTTGACATCAAAACTGGACTAAAGTGAAATATTATGGCCACAGTTTACAATTGATGATATGCACACAGCTGCCATCTTGCCAGCAAGGTGCTATAACCTACAGTAGGTGCAACTTCCCATAGACAGCCCATTCATCCAAACAGAACAGTCCTATCTAATTGTATTAAATAACATAAAACTCACCAACATTGCATCTGTACGGAAAGCTTGAATTATCCTCTTTCTATCTGCAATGTGTTTGTTTCATAAAAATCCACTGTAGACATGTTATGAGCTACTCCCTGTCAAGAAATTCCTTGCAGAATGTTTTTTAGCTGGAGTTTGAAAGTGCTTTGTTGACTATCACTCAACAGCCCATGTGTACCACCTTTTTAGAATTTGCACATAATGTAGGAGGCAGCAGGAGGTTGCTTTACTGATAACGAGTGCTTCCAAACTAATTTCTTAATTCTTGACAGGAAGTAGCTCAACATGTCTACGGTGGATTTTTATGAAACAAACACTTTGCAGATAGTAAGACGATAATTCAAGCTTTTCAAGTTGGTGAGTTTGACGTTATTTGACACAATTAAATAGGACTTTTCTGTTTGGATGAATGGGCTGTCTATGGGATGTTGCACCTAGGTAGCACCTTGCTGGCAAGATGGCAGCCGTGTGCATGTACATCATCAATAGATCTCCTCAGGAGGCTCTATTTTTAATCCTTTCTCTCCATGACCATTTCTTAATATTAATGTTCTTAACTTATATTCTTCAAAAGGTGAGTTATCAATCATTCATTCATGCTAGCTATGGCGCTCTGCAGTTTTCAAAAATGCTTTAGTCAAGTAAAGCGGATATAGGCCCATACTGGGATTCAGTTTGAGAACATCTGCCTTAGGGCCCATTCATACTCCTATTTTACCGCTGTTTCGGCGCTGTAGTGCCGAAATGATTTCGGCTCGTCAGAAAATGTCAGTATAGCAAGAGAACAGGAGGAGTACAGTATGTCTTATGTGAACACAGTGATGTAGAGCAGGGGTCTGCAACCTTTGAAGTTCTGTGTCTTTATTTTCTTGATAGTCGGCGTGCCATATCGACGTTTAATTATGACACCACATACAAGCTATATATTTCCATCCGATTTTGATTATTCGTACACACATAGCAACCTTTATTTTTTCTCTTTTTCTTTAGAAACATTTTCTTTCACATCAGCATGTATGATTTTTAGACTCAATTATTATTTTTACCACTGTCTCTCCAGTCAGAGTTCAATGAATGTGAGTCTAAATGAATGTAGAATTATGTGCAGGATGTAATTTGCATACAGATGTGAGTGGACTTAATGTAACTGTAAACCTTTTTTTATATACATTTAAAAGAATGTATATAAACATGTGCCAGTGTGACAGTGATCACCCTCTGCTGTGCCTAAGGTTGCCTACCCCTGATGTAGAGAGTGTGCAAACATAACATTGAACTGCTGTTGTGTTCCTTGTGAGTTCTTTAAGTTCTTATGAAGTAAATGAGCTTTTACTAGAGCAAAATCTGCACAGAATGAACCGTAGAAAGTAAACTGAGGAGTATGCCCATTACATAGGGTCTATGGAAGGGCTTAAAGTCCATAACAGGCTAGGAATGTTCTGTTTCTTTCTTCCTGACTTGCCAGAGGCAGTGCTTAACACTGGATAGTATCCATCTTGCACACATGCAGTTTGAGTACTTTAAGTCACCTGTGTGACCCATGCCACTGTCAAATATGTTCCTTGTATGTTCTTGCAGGCAGTTCAGAAGAAGTAAAAAAAAATAAGAAAGAAATGGGAGTGGAGTGGGACTGCCTAGCCCACCATTATGGGAGTAGGATGTGCTGTCTATGACTCATTCCCCTAGCCAGTTCTGTAAAGATGTGCCTGTGTAATGCCTGGGATTGGAACGCAAGTCCCCCGTGCAGGGACTTCAGAAAGGCCAAACATCATATCCAGTGACTATAGAGCCTAAAGGGGAATTCCCCAGGCCCTTTCCCGAGGGAGATATGCTTTTGGTCTTCAGAAAGAGGGCTCTCAAGGCCTATTCATAGTCTGGATTTTCGGTGGTGAGGTGACCACCGCTCCAGTGGTGAGCTGACCACCGGAGCTGAAATAACGTTGAGCGGTGGTGAGTAAAAACAGAGAGAAGGGCTGGAGCGGTGGCCGTGGTTTGCTCTTCACTGCGGCTTGTGACGTCATGTTGTTGTTCGGTGGTCACCTAACCACCGAAAATCCAGACTATGTATGAGCCTTAAGCCGCTCTGCTACACCTGGACAGGGGTGCTTGCTTCTGAGTCTGACACCTATTCCCAGTGGAGGAGTAACCCTATATTTCTGCATCTTCTGCCCTACAAGTAACTGGGTCTCAGAAACTATAATGCTATCTATAAATGTTATCTATCATCTATTTTCCTGTCTATCATCTGTTTATCCCTCTATTGTCTGTCTGTCTATCTACATGTCTGTCTGTCTTCCGTGCTTGGAACCCGTTAATTGCGACTTGCAGCTATTTTTATAAAGGCTGTCATCAGAACGTTCTCTCCTTTCTGTCACAATAGATACGGCTCTATTATGGCTTTTCCCATGAAATGTGTTGTATAGTCTGACTCTGTTGTGTTTGACCCAAAAGTCAAACTTACATAATTACACTGGCAACAATGTCAAGAAGGACGTACTGTAGTATCTCTGTTTACTTTAGGCCTACTACTTTTCCCCCTGAGGTGTGTTGACTCGCTATTTGCTGACGATGGCGCTTGACACGCAAATATATAATTGTGCATGTCGCCATGCAATTAAATATTTGAACAATAGTAATAGTATTTTTTACAAGCCTGAGCCTGCTGAGTAAAACTAAAGGACTGATCTTGCAGCCTCTCATTTTGCACAACGACATATCGGTGTGTGGATGAACATCTGCACTTTCAATGGGCAAACAGCCAAACAGCCTGGAGGGCATATGGGCATAGACATCCAGGTCTATGCCCATAGACCTGGGAAACCCCCCATTAATTCTGCCTACCTACATGTTTGGCTCATTTAGGGCAATACCCTTAGTGTGGGCCAGATGCTATACTGTAGATACAGCATGCAGAGGGCAGTTTTGTAACCCAGCTGCAACCCAGCTGTGCATACTGAATTAATCTATTTAGGTATTCCTAATGTTTGCACGATGTTTGCAACGTTAACGCTGTTCCACGGCAATAACAATTACAGTTTGTGCATTTTGTGATTTTCAGTCCAGAGACAATAATTGCATTTTCTGCCTCTCAGTGCCAATTCTGAACGACCAAATCTTCTTTCTCCCTCTACTTTCTATACTGTCTATACACAGCATATGAGCATTAGACCACGTACGTATCTCAGCGTTAAATACAGGAGGATTTTACAGAGTAGATTGGGGGCTCCCAGAGATAAATTAGTATCAAATGGGGGGTCCGTACACACATAGCCTTACTTCATATCAAAAAGAATACATCACACCAGACAGCAACCAATTTAAGCTTGACCTCTGAGCTATTTTATTGAGTGTTGTGTGAGATCAGATCAGCAGAGTGTTGCTCTCTCAGTGATCATTCATCAGCCTCTATGCTCTCCACCACCGTCTCCACCACTGTGACGGTCTTGGTGGTGACCGTGCTGGAGCTGCTGGAGCTGGAGCTGAGGCCTCCAGACAGGCTGAGGCCTCCAGACGAGGCGGACAGGCTGAGGCCTCCAGATGAGGCGGCTGAGACGCTGCAGCGTGGGGAGCAGACAACATATCGGTTAACCCATTCTGACCTGAGATCAGATTAAAAAAATGTCTATTACATCCTGACAGTTTCATTATTAACCCATTCTGACCTGAGATCAGATTCTAAAAGTGTCTTCGATTAAAAAAAATAGCAGACCTACAAGCTCGTATCGCGCCACTCGGTGGCGCGATATGAGCTTGTAGATCTGCTATTTTTCAATAGCTAAAGCATAACATGATGCCAACACCAAAATCGGTGCCCGGTCAGAATGGGTTAATGGTGGGGCGTCTCATACGATTTACAATTTAGGCATTTAGCAGACACTCTTAATCCAGAGCGACTGACAGTAAGCAAGAACAACACATGGTAATATATCAAATGCATCAAAATAGTCATAAGGAAGCTAAGGACCTATAGCGTCTCTCTAACAGTAGAAACAACTCTAAAGTAAAGCAATGAGTATACACTATAGAGTGCTATATATGTCTACATAAAATACTATCTAAATTACATAATGATGTCGAGGCTAGGGCAAGTGCTACGGGCTAAAATGGAGTCTGAAGAGTTGAGTCTTACCTCATGCCACTGCTGATACCAGCGCTCAGACTGGCGCTCGCGCTGGCCTCTCCGTCCAGCAGTCTCCTGTACTCTCCGATCTCCATCTCCAGCCTGGTCTTGATGTCCAGCAGCATCTGGTACTCTCCTCCCTGGCGCTCCAGGTCAGCCCTGAGCTGCACCAGCTGTCCCTCCATGCTGGTCACCGAGGCCTGGAAGCCGGCCAGGGCCATGGCGTAGCGGCCCTGCGTCTCTCCCAGCGTGGTCTGCATTGACATATTCTGCAGGAGGCCAACGACAGGGAATCAGTCAGACCCGTATCGGTGTATGATGTGTGCATCCTGTGTTCAACTCTTGTGGATTCATATATTGCCAGATAGCGTTGTCCCGGTCATTTGGTCATGGTCATTTTCAAATGATCGGATCGGGAGCAAAAGAAAATACGTGATCACAGCCATCCCTAGTATCAATATTATATCCATAATATTATCATGATATTCGACTGGATATTGTCTGACATTTTGCAGAACTAAAAAATGGTTATCGGCAGAAATCAAATGATCGGATCGGGAGCAAAAAAAGCTAGATTGGGATATCCCTAATTGCGGAAAATGCAATTTACAACATTTACAGACATTTAGTGGATGCTATTATCCAGAGCAACATAAAAAAGTGCTAAATCAGCAGAGTAATGGTGAACTCACATATAAGTAGCATGCAAAGAGACGCACCTTATACAAGGTGAGCAAGCATCAAACCTATATCTGTCTAGAGATAACATGCTCCATAAATAATATTATTAACATTAGTGGTGGTCACTGGTCAAGCATAATAACCTGGTTAGCAGCATCTAAAAAGAAGAAAGTTGTGCACAGTGACTTGACGATTACCGTACCATGCTCATCTGTGACTGCAGCTCGATCTCTAGGCTTTGCACAGTGCGTTTAACTTCCGAGCTTTCTGTTTTGGATGACATTACGACTTCTGTGCTGGCGACGACTTCCTGGTTCAGTGTCTCCGACTGTGGACATGGAAAACCAAAACACAAGGAGGCAATTATGGTTAAAGCTCATTCATTCATCTGGAGTGCAGTAGGTGGGATTGTGTATAGGCAAAGAAATACATTTTGCAGTGCTGAATGGAAATTATCATAGATTTATAAAATTACTTGTGTGTGTGTGTGTGTGTGTGTGTGTGTGTGTCTATAACCCATTCTGGGCGGGAACCAGGGGGGCAGTCAGCCAGATATTTCGTGAAGCCTCATTTGAAATCGGTAGTTCATATAATGGCCTGTTGTGGCGCTGGACTGGACCCAAAAAGCCCCATAGCTCCATAGAGGCCCATGTATTTTGGCCCAACTTCACCTAGACTGTATTACCTTAATAAACATGGTCATGAATACTTTCTTCTTCCAGTCACTAGTTTAAAGTCTCATTTCTAATGTCATAATATTCTTTTTGGAAAATTATGGTCCCATTAATTAAAAAAATGACCATAAAGTCGCGTATGTTCTGAGGGGCGTGGCTACCGTTACAGTCTATGATCGGGATTCCCCTCCCACTCAAGAGTCTTCTCCTCCCACTCGAGTCAAAATAAAAACCAACAGAGAAGAAGGGGGGAAGTCCCGCCTCGTTGTCTGGGCAGCCAATGACCAGCTGGTACAAAACGGAGCCAGCCAATGGCCAGCTGGTACCAAAAGATGGCGACTTACATCAGGAATTAGCATATCATTACAGGCTTCATTTTACGTTCATGTTAGACCCGGGGAACGCTTTGTCCATATTTTTTACAGTCTATGCCGGGAACCCATTTTGGTGTTAGCACTATGTTATTCTTTAGCTATTGAAAAATAGCAGATCTACAAGCTCATAGCGCGCCACTCGCGAGCTTGTAGGTCTGCTATTTTTGAAAAATCGAAGAGCGACTGACATAGAACACATTTTTAGAATCTGATCTCAGGTCAGAATGAAAACTGTCAGGATGTAGCAGACATTTTTAGAATCTGATCTCAGGTCAGAATGGGATAAGCAAGTGAGAGTGTTACCTTGGCCATGAACCACGCCTCGAGGTCCTTGCGGCTCTTGGCGGCGACCGCCTCGTAGTGTTCCCTGATGTCCTCCATGATGACTGAGAGGTCCTGCTGAGGAACGGCGTCCACCTCCACGTGAACCTGGCCGCTCATCTGGGAGCGGATGGACAGGAGCTCCTATAGAACAACAACGGTGCAAGCTCGCTTTAGTAGTGTAACAGCATGGTGCAACCACTGGCTTATAGATACGCCTCCCTTCTTGCTTAGCTACAGCAGGTATACCCATCGGTTTATGTGTCTGCATGCGTAAGACATTTAAATACATGACTTGTATTGTCGCGCGTGTTTAGGTGTAATGCAAAGAGATGCCAGTCTGACCTCCTCGTGGTTCTTCTTGAGGAAGACCAACTCCTCTCTCAGACCTTCGATCTGCATCTCCAGGTCGGACCTGGTCATCGTCAGCTCATCCAGAACCCTCCTCAGACCAGCGATGTCTGCCTCCACTGACTGACGCATGCCAAACTCGCTCTCATACCTGCATGGGGCAACACAGAGGGGCTGTTGGTTCCTGTGTTGTATATAGCGTAGCTTTCTTTTTAACAAGCGCAAGATCATGAGGCGGGGTGCAGAGGGAAAATAAACACAAGGAGGACAGGAGAGGTTTGACTTCAAGGAATTTGAATTCACTCACTTGACTCTGAAGTCATCGGCAGCAAGCTTGGCGTTGTCAACTGAGAGGTAGATTCCACCGTTGACGGTGGTGATTTCATAGAACTAAGAAGCAATGCAAGCAGAGATGGCAGAGAAGATGGCACGTTTAGTGATTAGTTACAGCACTGGCAGGGCCAAATTAGCCATTGGGCCAGTGGGGCCGTGGCCCAGGGGCCCTTGGCTCTCAGGGGCCCTTCTGGGAAAATGTAAAGCCCTGTGATGGGGTTGAGGCCCTGAAAAAAAGCTCCTGGGGACCTTCATTGGCCATTGGTTTTGTTAAATTTAGGTAAAATGTTTTATAAAAACACAAAAAATCTCAAATTCTAGGGAGGGCCCCAAAGAATGTACCGGCCCAGGGGCCCTTGTGGGGTTACATGAACACTATCAAGAACAATCCAGTACTATGCACATGCAGTATCAATCACTGGACTTAAATATAGGCAGTACTTAAAGATAATCTATAAAACAAACATCACAAACACTTGTACTATAGTTATTACAGTTACATCTCTTATTAATTTGAAAGTAACATCACCACCACCAGAAACACATTGTTTGATTGGCATGTAAAGTCATGCATGTTCTGAGATGCTGTTAGCGCTAGTACAAAGACAGTCTGTTCGAGTGATGAGTGATGAGGACAAGCTATGACGGGAACGCGCCGGCTGACAGTGGGCGTGGCTGACATGCATGAGACGCGTGTCTGTCTCCTTACCGAGACCTGCAGTTCGGCGATGGTCACCAGGAAGCCCCCGTAGTTGGCGGCAGAGGGGCCGGCCTTGTTCTCCAGGAACATCCTGATCTTGTACTCCAGGTCGGCGTTGGCCGCCTCCAGCTTCTTCACCTTGTCCAGGTAGGTGCCCAGGCGGTCGTTGAGGTTCTGCATGGTGGCCTTGTCGTTGGTCTGGAAGTCGAGATCTGCGCCGCCGCCAAAGCCTCCGCCGAAGCCTCCGCCGCCGCCGCCACCTCCACCTCCTCCCAGGCCGAAGCCTCCTCCTCCGCCACCTGCCACCAAGGGTCGTCACAATTATTACATGGACGTCTTTCGTGTCAATGTTGAAAGATGTTCGTTCATTCGTTAAAAAAAAAATCAGAAATGGCACATCTACAAGCTTACGAGTCAATTTCTTGGTATATTTCAGTTATTTGTCATATCAGCCCCTGTGCACTTCTTTATTACGAAACCTGAAGCCTAAACCGCACCAATGCAACTCCTTGCAACTGCCATTGGGGATGCAAGTAGTTGCATGCAAGTAGTTGCATGCAAGTAGTTGCATGCAAGTAGTTGCATGTTGCAAGGACTTGCATGTTGAATCATTGGGGCAAACATCATTGTAATTTCTATTCATAATGTTCTAATTTCCAATGCCAAAAACACAATTAAATCCTTAATCGAAATTATTTGTGTGACAATTAATCGCCAACTAAAGCCCACACCAATGATTCGCCATTCAACTCCTTGCAACATGCAACCACTTGCAACTGCTTGCAACCATTATCCTCAATGGCAGTTGCAAGGAGTTGCATTGGTGTACTAGAGAATGTTGCAAGGAGCTGCGACTAAGTTGCATCGGTGCGATCTGGCACCTCAAAATCGTGCAATCGTGGTCCTACCTCCCAGGCCGAAGCCTCCTCCGCCACCACCTCCCATGCCGAAGCCAGATCCTCCGCCACCACCTCCTCCCATGCCGAAGCCGGAGGACAGCCTGGAGCCGCCGGCGCTGGAGACGCGCACTCCAAATCCACCTGCTCCTCCGTACACGCTGCCGGCCCTCATGCCTCCACCGCCGCCGCCGCCACCCGACATACGGGAGGAACTACCCGACGACATCCTGAAGCTCGCCATGATGCACCTGTGTGGCGTTGATGATGATGATGATAATGACAGAGACGCAGGAGGTCCTTCTGCACTCAAGCTGGAGAGGAGAGAGTGAAGAGCTCCGACATCGCAGGCTGTGATTTATACCATTCTACCGACGGGCAACGTGGGGGTGTGGGGGGGGGGGGGGATAGGGGGAGGGAGAGATTGTGCCAAGGGTGGGAGGAGAAACACGACCTTTTGCAAATCACGAAGGAAAATTGCTGACATGTGTAGAATGTACAGTAGGTAACGGGGGGTTGTAGGTGTGGCACATATTAACACATCAATCCATCTTACTGTAGCTTGATACGCTGCCTGAGCAGAAAGGGCTTGTTCATGACAGTCTTGTCATGTCCTGTATGTGCTGTACTGTACGTACCTGTTCATCTGACACCGGCGAGCCCTCGGGATGCTCATTCAATTCTATTAATAATTTGTGTGTTTGTGTGTGTGTGTGTGTGTGTTTGTGTGTGTGACATGTGTAATGTGTAGTGGCGGTGACATTTATGAGCCACTATATTGTGCACATGAGGTGGTTTATTTAAGTTCACGCTCAGCATGATAAATGGTTTTAAGTCAGTGAGGCTTTTCTCCCGTACTCCAGATGCTGAATGAACACAGGCTGACCTCCAATGAGCCTTTGCTTAGTTTACACAGTAATGGAGAAATGCTGCCAGTGCAGAACTGGTTTAAAGAATAAAGGGCCTGTCTGACTGACAGTGCCTATGTTCACCTCTCTAACGCCGTGTTGCCTCACCAAGAGTAAACAGAAACGGGCCTGACGGCGTCGCCCTGCAGGGGTGAGATGAGATGTAAAGAAGTAGCCTATGCCACGTAAATGGTAAATGGTGCATTTATACAACACCCTTATCGAAGGCGCTTTACAGCGATTGTGCCGGAGGGAACCAAGCAAGGCACCAACCTGCACATCGGGAGCAATGTTCAGTGGTTCAGTGTCTTGTCTTGCTCAAGGACACTTCGACACTAACTCTGGGGGAGCCCGGGTTCGAACTGGCAACCTTGCGGTATCCATCCGGTCACTCTACCCCTGAGCCACCTCCGCCCCACGTAGTGTGTTAAAGACTAGTTAAGGAAAACAAGCCACCATTAACTATTTCTGAACACCTTATGCCTGATTCATACTTGGTCGTGCGCATCTGCAATGCGTGGTGCACTTGCAGATCTGCTATTTAATATTCTGTGCACGACACCGGTGCAAGTAGGCTACACTGTAGATCAGGCTTATGACAGCGCAGGTGTCTTTCCGCTGACAAATACTCTGCAAACAACTCTATAGTTTACTTAGCAATTAAAGAATGTTCTTTGCTCTCGAGTAATTTGTGATATATCAATAAAACGCTTTCCAAAACATAGTATATTACGTGATGATTACACTAGATGTCATATTTATCTATCCTCCCAAACATCTTTTTTTTATCATCGTCATATTCATTTGTATGTCATATAATCATATTTCCTAGTATATAAATCCTTCATGTGTCAAATGATGTGCGGCGTAGGGTTGAGAGCAGGTTGACTAGATGAGACCTGCGTGGTATTTGACTTGAGGCCTATTCTCGTACTCATCCATCTCTTCCCAGGCTGCAGGCGGAGAACCGACAAGTTCACACAGAAAACCCTATGCTTTTTCCATCGAAATCATTAATGTAAAAAAAAAAAACCTGCATGTTCAGATAAACCTGATTGAAAGCTTCTCGTGGCTGTTGGAGGGTTGGTGAAGTTATAGTATGTGAACTTCTCCGTGTGTAATAATCTGCTGATCCAGCTGCAGTGTATCTGTCTTCTGACAGTATAGCCGAATGGTTTGTCACGCGATGCCTCCTGCAAAGTTGTTGGCTTAAAATCAATGAATTGGCCTGGACATTAATGGATGCACAATGCTTCAACCTCCTAACTTATTATGAGGTGAAACGCATTTCGTTTCATGCTTTTTGATAGATTCTGTTTTATTTTATTGGTATAAATTAAATTAATTACAAATACACACACAATTCAAAAGGATATAAACATTAAAACCCTTATTTCCATTGAGGTCAACGGTTAGTGTAGAAAAGGGTCACCCTAGTCAGCGATCCTCCTCCTATGCCCATGGATTGGATCCACCCATCTCACCTGCTCTCGCTCACTCCCAGAGCCATTGAAGGAGAGTTGCGCCATTGAGGGGGAAAATAATGTCGCCGGTCACTTTTGGTTCATGGAAATCCAAATGGTGACAAATGCCCACAGACTTCAGTGTATTCCGTAAACTTCCGGTTCAGGGCTTTGTCACCTTGCGCCAATAGGTGTGGATCGACCTGGCCCGATTAAGTGAACGAAGATGACGCAACTCTACCTCAATGGCTCTGCTCACGCAGTGACCTGCTCAGTGACCTGCTATATTATGCCACCTGTTCTTCAGTTCTGTTTGGCAGCAACAACAACTAGGCCCTCTATCCTGGAGTCTCAGACTAGTTTGGATAATTATAACTGTTGAAGCCTCATCATCTTTTTCTCTTGCTCATGTGTGCACACAGTGACAAATATAGGGCTTAAACGGAACCATCGGTTCTCCATTTAAGCAATATTACACTCGAGGGGGTGGTATAACGTCATTAACGCACGCCTGCGATGCTGCAGGTACTCACCCTGCGGGCCGTGCATTAATGACGTTAAACCACCCCCTCGAGTGTAATATTGCAATTATACAACAGTTACCCTTAAAACTAAGAAAATCGCTAGCCTAGCCAGTAGCCACCGAGTTCGCTGCGTTCTGGGAGAACAGAGCATCTGAATTCTTTGTTTTGATTAGGTGTGTGCTCGTTTGAAGTTTGAACCACGGGTAGAAGGCTGTTTCAACCAATCAGATTGCTTCCTCGAAACGACCTGATAATATACATTATACTGATACCTGATTTTATATACTGGTTAGTCATGGTAGATGAACAAGTCTGTTAAGAGTTGGTCTGATGAGGATTGCTCCATTGAAATCTGTTCTAGGTAGTTTAGTTTAAATGCAAATTTAACCCACAGATCATACAAATCAGTTGAAAGACTCAAACAATGTCTGTTGGACAGTAGTTCAAATTGTAAATCATTCCTCTCCACCAAGGAAGTTACAGTAGCAAACACTTATATTTACAGATATAGGCTATACCTGATAGTAGAATTAAGACGTCAGGACAGCAAACATTACTTTAAATGGCTTAAATTGAATGAATCGTTGCATCTAAAAAATATTAACTTAAAAAAAGGTTAAACTGCAGTTAATGACCGTCATATATTGTGAGGATCAACTCATGCTTGAACAGGGTGACGAAAGGTTTTCAGTCGCCTCTGACCAGCAACACCCTTCCTTAATGTTTTGTCCACAACAATGTTTAGGTTTGTATTGTCAACGCTCTTTAAACATGGTCTTTCTCTGTGCAGGCTTTTGTTTGGAAGAGAGTCTTACCTAGAACACCACAAACTACTGTCAAGGTGTTAACACTATATGAGTTACTACTATTGTGATAAACATTGGATAAGGGAATAAAAAAAATTAAGAAATGGTAAAACAGATGCAGCCGGCGATGTATCAGTTGCATTCCCTCTACATTTTGACTCTGCCGACATTGGATGTCAGTTTTTGCAGCAGTCAGATAACTATCCAAATGAAACAAAAAGCAAGCTATAGCTGCCGGTGATAACACTATTCATCACATACTGAACCAAGCCTTTATTTGCTCTGGGTGAGGGGAGTAATAAAAGGACCGGGATGGTAAAGCATGCAGTGATTCAGCTAAAGCTGAAGCTGTATCAATAATCAGCTTAGTTTGCGCCAGTGGTGGAAAAAGTGAGTTTTTACTCAAGTAAAAGAGTCAATATTGCAATGTAGAAGTTACAAGTAAAAGTCTGGAATTCAAAATGTACTTGAGTAAAAGTATAAAAGGTATTGGTGTCAAAATGTACTTAATAAAGTACTGAATGTCCCCAAATTTCAAGTTTTCAAACGTATAAAATGTCAAAAGAATGTACAATATTTGCCTCTTAAATTCCAATTAAGTACAGTACTTGAGTAAATGTACTTAGTTTACACCACTGGCAGAAGCGAATGCGTCTTTTATACGTGGTTGTATGACACCCACATGTGACACAGTAAAACGTAACCTTACAGTGCCACCACGTGCCGAACTGTAACCACGAGTGACCTCACTGCTGAACGAACGCACCATGTGTATTGTGTAACATATGTCAACATATGTCAACATATGTCAACATACAGTATGTCAACATTATGTCAACAACTGGTCCACAGCCAACAGGGGCTGACTGTACTGTGGATGGTTTGGTAGAATTTAAGGCTGAGTTGAACTAGATTCTGGAGTGCATATCCAGGCTCTAAGGAACCAAAACACCAATGTTTACATAGCGGTTAACATCAGTAGGCTACCAACAAGCCAACTCCATCCTCTTACTGTTGGAAAATCCCTTTCATTCACAGAGGCGGTTCCTTGCTTACAGTAATATTAATCTATTTATTCAGTTCAAGTGGTGATCATAATTATTTTCTTAATAGGTATGTGATAAACTAATTATCGCTCGGCATTCGTCTCGGTTTCCAACTTGTCAACCTCGCACATGGCTGCTCCTTGCTGGGCTGACACGCCCGGCATAGGATATCTTTGGATGATTGTTTATACGTTCATTCAGGGCTAGCTTTGTGTGATTCTGGAAATATTATTGTGCACTCATTTTGTATGTCCGTGGCAGAAAAGGAATTTTGACAAAAGTGTCCACCACAGGCCAGCATGGCAATGACCCCTGCTTCACGTACTCTTCTACTCGATCCCTTTCCTCTCTCCTTCCCCCCCACACACACACACCCCCCCGACAGCTTGAGGCCATCCTGCCCCACCTTCAAAACCAGCCCCAGCCGGCCCACCGTGCATTAACCTGTCACACACCCTGCCTGTTCGTACCTGACTGATATAAGAGCCTGATTGTATGTCACGCTCTCCTTACCTTATGTAAAAAGAAAAAGAAAAAAAAGAACGGCAGGCAGACAGACAGGCAGGCAGACAGACAGGCAGGCAGGCAGGCAGGCAGACAGACTGACAGAGAGGTGTGCATTTGTCACCTACATGTCAGAGGCATTCTGTTGCTGCAATTAGTATACTGTCACTTCACCGTCTGATTTTAGAAGGAGCAAGAGTAGATGTACGCTTTCTCTGTTCACACAGGTCAGCCGAAAGTCACAAATACCTCGTACTTCATGCAGCACAGGCAGTCTGCTGTTTATATATACTGCCTTTCATCTCAGGACTGCTGATGTTGTCTGCCATATGTTTCACCGTGTTGGATGTAAAAATGAACACAGAGGCCTGTATTATGTGTCCCTCATTTACAATGTACACATTTATGTTGGTCTGTGGTTCTAGTCTAGTTGTTGTGGCTAGGAGCTAGAGTTTCCCCTCTGGAGGGATTAGTGAAATCTAGCTAAACTAACCTTTTAGTCAGTTTGTCACTTTTAGTCAGGCAGCTAATCAAACTGCAGCATTGTGATAAGATTTGTGGAGTTCAGAATCTCTGATTCTGATTTGAGAAGTCAAAGAACATTGGTTCTCATGGTGTTTCCATTTGGATCCAGCTGGGTATAGGCTCTGTTTTGCGGCTAGGTCGTCTTCTACCCAGATGTAAAACACACATATACACATTTCGACCAATAAAGTAATCAATCAATCAATCATTGGATCAGACCCCCGGGCAGACCAAGGATCAGATGGAGGGATCATATTCATATCTCCAAAATGGTCTGGTAATGCCTCGGGATCCCCCAGAATGAAGTTACTAATGTTGCTCTGGAGAGGGAAGTCGACCCGACTACGGCTAAGCGGTTCAAGATGGATGGATGGATGATCCATCCATCCATCCATGCGAGCATCATCGCCATCATCAGGTTTGGACGCTGCTACGGGGCAGCCGCCATCGCCGACGGGGCCACCAAGTCTGTCATCACAACCTGTTTGGCCTGTAGCCTCCGTGGGGTTGGTGCTGCAGGGCCCCCCTCGGAGGTTACAGGGGCGCCGGGGCAGTTATAGAGTGGCTGTGTGTGTGTGTGTGTGTGTGTGTGTGTGTGTGTGTGTGTGTGTGTGTGTGTGTGTGTGTGTGTGTGTGTGTGTGTGTGTGTGTGTGTGTGTGTGTGTGTGTGTGTGTGTGTGTGTGTGTGTGTGTGTGTGTGTGTGTGTGTGTGTGTGTGTGTGTGTGTGCGCACGCACGCCTGTTGTCGCCACCGAGGTGGCGTCAGGACCTGATGCTGCGAGGCACCCCCGTAGGGTTTACTTTGTATCAATCTACAAAGTAAACTGTGTAATATACAGTACAATGTGCCCTGTAGGTATATACATATTACTGTAAATAGAAACATATCCCATTTAGATCTGTTTAACCTATACGTCTTTGGGCGAGAATTGGCCTCGTGCATTACATGGGATACAATACACTATAGACTGGAGGGGCCGGTATAGCAGTGTACTTAAAATACATAATTAAACTGCAGACTCACTCCCAATCTTCTGCCGGAGTCTGAAAATATATGCAATGCATAGTTTCATTATATAGATATTCCACTGTTACGTTCTTAGTTTACGTATGATTCATGATAACAGTTTTGTATGTATGTGATGTATTGCCATGTTCTGTTCTTGCTTAATGTAATGCTTGCTTAATGTACCCCCTGCAGGATCCCACTGACAACCAGTCAAGAAGCAGAAGGTATGCGGCCAGGTTCAGACCTGGCTCAGGGAGTAGGACGCCCCTGCCCTGCATCGTCCCGAGTCCAGCTGCAAGGAGCGGCAGGGGAGACGTCCCTGACGGCGGGCCCCACCATCCGGAGATGTTCTGGGATGAAAGGGGCGAAACATCAAGGAGGGATGGCTCCCAGCTGATGACCCTGACAGCTGGTACTCGCAACGCTCAGACCATCCATCCACCGAGGATTACCAAAGAGGAGGAACTTGCAACACCTGTAAGTTGCTCTAGCAGATTCTGCTTGTAGCAAAGCATATTCAATGTTTACTTCACCTAAATTGTAAATTGTAATTACGCACATATGAATAGAGACGGCACCTGGAGGAAACCCTGAGGTGAAATGGACATAGTGGCCGAATTTGGTATTGCAGTGTGGGCCCAAAAACATGAACGCGCTGGTCCGTTGACTATCATTGTGCATGTTCATGATGACAGGTGAACACTGTTTCATACGTGAACGCACATGAACGCGTGCAATGATAGTCAACGGCAGCGCGTTCATGTGTTTGGAGCAAATCCATCCCAGAATGCACTCTGTTCCTACCCGGAAGGAGGAGTGAAATCGCCTCAGCATCAGCATGCAGTGTAGCTCTCCACTCGAAATGAATGAATCTCTGCATGTTCTCATTTTAGTTTCGATTGTGCCTATACTTCGACTTTGTTGCGTGGTGGCGGTACCGCACACCCAGCATAGCCGCTCTACAAGCTCACAACGCGTCGCCTGCGACGCGTTGTGAGCTTATAGATCCTATATTCTGTGTGTGCGCACTGTGCACGCCTGCACGGTCACGCGCTTTTAATGCAGAAGCGTTCATTGCACTGATGACACCGGCCAGGTTCAGACTCAGAGCCTCAGAGGGGCGAGAGCCAAGAGGGGAATTGTTTTAACATTCAGTTCAGGACAGAGAGGACACTTTTCTCCGACGGTCAAAAAGGCAGTGGCTAAGCCCCCTTTCATATGCACAAGATGAACAACAGAACAAGCTGATGATTTCAGCAGGAGGCCTACTGGAATGCCTTTTTTCTCCTTTTTTGGGGAAATGGGGGTGGGTGACCCCCCCCCCCCGCCTGCTGCGCGATAATTGCACTGAAAACTTTGACCCGCCAACCCGCGGGACCTGTGGGCAACGGGCCGGCCCGCGCATCACTACTTGAATTGAGTATACATGTCTCGACTAATGCAGTAATTTGCATTCTGCATACACCACCCTGACAGAAAGACACACCTGCGTCTTGTCTTGACACACTTCACTCTTTTGTGAAAGTTACACCATTACAGATGTTATTACAATAACAGATGAATGCAAATGTATGTCGGTGACAATAGTGCAGTGACAAATACACGAACATGAACATGATCAAGAGTCATCATTTAAGGAGACTTGTCAACCAACTGGTGCTCTCATTCTAGTGCAAATGGAATGTGCAGGGCAGAACAGCAGGCCTATAGATCATTACATAGTACTGTATATGACACTGTCAAGATGTGCAGCTGCATGCAGAGTGCATACTGTACTGTGCGTTGACATGTTATGGCCTGGAGGCCTGTCATGTGTGACAGTCTCCAACAAAAGACCGAGAGAAACTGAAGACTCTTGAACATTGTCTCATTCATTCATTCATTCATTCATTCATTCATTCATCCATTCATCCATTCATCCATTCATTCATTCATTCATTCATTCATTCATTCTGCAAAGCAATTCACAAACAAAACACAACTGGGTTTGCATATCCCATGCCCGAAAAGGAGCATATCAGACTTGCAGTAACTGAATGAGCAGAACAGAGAGTGGGTGGACTGACTGGTTTGAGACCTGATACTCTCTTGGGGGAGCAGTGTTGCTGGAGGCGGTGTCAGGGTTTAATACAGACGCTGCTATTTTCACAACTATAACGCCACTAAAGACTATAATGATATGGAATTAGATAATGTAATTTAATACAGAGTGATGGTGTACTATAAGGACATTGCTGGCTCAGAAACATTCTACAGACTCATAGGCCCTCATTTATCCACTCGGCGTACGCCAAAACATGGGTGCACGCCGAAATTACCGCAATTTTCAGCATTTACTATCTCTGCAAAACCTTGAACTTGAACGTGAGCCAGGACAAAAATCACGTTAGGTCGGGAGCTGTCGTAGGCTTTGTCCTACACAAGCGGAGCAGCATTGTTTGACCAGCATTGTTTGGCCAGCTGACATGCTGTCACAGGTATCTAAGCATATGTATTCACTCCTAAAATGTTAATATAGAACTGTATGTATACATGTAAAAAATAAAAAGAGAGATACAAAAATAATAATCGCGCAATTGAAAACTATTACATGTTTACAATGTACTAGGTTGTGCTTAATCAAACAGTGCTTTACTGGCCTTGTTATATGCGAGCACACTTGTGAGATGATTTGGGAGCGCATGAGTGTGACATCAGATGCCTATATATAATCACTGTGATATTATTAAAAGAACATTTTAGGCATATATGGACTGCACACCTTTATTTCCAAGTGACAATGACAAGCATTCAGCTTGCCTATTTTCAACTGTAGGCTATATAAGGCGTAAGGGGCTCAATCATTCACCATTTAAATAAGTGCTTTAACAGTCACTCAGATAAAAGCGAGATCATTTTCGGGAGTCGGGAGGACGTCACGGGACCGCGGCGTACGTCGCCAGCACATACCAGCACACATGCAAGCCTTCATCCATATGTTTATGATCCGTTCATCAATGATCAAATCACCCCATAAACGTTGGTTATATGACTGCCTTGACGACATGCCTCTCATGCCGGCATCACTCACCCACAGCACTTATCACAGCACTGATAAGTGCTCACTGATCGCCTTCGCCGTGCAAAATTAATATAGTAGGCTAGCCTACAAACGTACTCCATTCATGGCGATATGCAACTGTGATGTGTCATGTAGCCTTGGTGTGTGCGTGCGTGCGTGGACATTACAGCCAGACAATCGTTCTTTATTTATTTAATATACAACACACCAGTTGGGCTTAAGTTGCGTGTACGTGCGTGTGTGTGTGTGTGTGTGTGTGTGTGTGTGTGTGTGTGAGAGGGGAGGCGGCAGCAAAGCAAGTGGGGGAAACTTTTTTAATTTTCTTATTTCGTCATGTAACTATGGTTTCCAAGGTCGTACTGCAGTTGTTCATGTCGCAAAAACGAGGGCGAGGCTTGATTTAATAGGGCGTGCCAGATAGATTTCAGCCGTCACATTTATTAACGTCGGTACGAAATTAAGGAAGGATCAGCTGTTTTACGATCACTTTATAAATGCTGTGGCGACGTGAGTGTACTACAAAACCTACATTCGAATTTGGTGCAGATTTTACACTAAATTGATAAATGAGGGCCATAGGGTGCATGCTGAGCTTATTTCCTACCTAATTTTATTTTAAAGCTTTCAAAACGCTTAGCTTATGTTATGATGACATGCACAAAATAGGGACGCCACGTTGAAAGTGGTCAAGTGCCTTGCTCAAGAGCTTATGCAATAGACTGCACAATCACAGTAGACTTGTGACATAACGGCGTGTATTTGAGTATGCTGGTCCCTAATGAGCAATAGTTAATTAACAACCGCACATGCACGCACGCACGCACTCATGTGCAATTCCTTACTATCAGGCTGCCCTTAAGTCTCCAGAATGCTGCTGTGCGTGTACTGACAAGAACTAGGAGGAGAGATCTTATTTCTCCCATATTAGCTTGTTTTTGGGTTGGGGTGCATGGGGATTCACATACACATGTGTGACCGTTTCTAACTGAGGTCATTGATTTTTTTTGTTTGTTCATGTCATATGAAAGCAGGGATCTCATATAGCTTCAAAATGACATGTTGGTTGTTCAGTTTGACCCACCAGTTTTGGAGATTTGAGAGTTGAGAAAACAGGCTTGAAAGGTTCACTACTGTGGACTTAACATTACACCTATAGCTACATGTTTAAGCATTTATTTCATATTTTCATGTCGATTTCAGCTCTGACATTTATTTCAGACATGCTCTAGTATGTGAAGAGTCTGCCTGTGCCATTTTGGATTAAAAACAAAACAAAAAAACAATCTGTTTTTCTCCTCCCCTGAACAGTTAGTCTTGCCACCATGACTGTCTCAGTATCAAACAGAGTCACATATTGCTATACCCTGGTTTGTTCAACAGGCCTGTCTCTCCAGCCCATTATAGGATTATACACATGCAGCATGGGACCCATTTTATCAGGAGAGATAACTCATTCAGGATACAGGATATAATAAGCAAGTGAAATTGAAAGTAATAATTGCAGATACTTTTGGAACGTGTCACCACGTGTCACCTGTCACATCTGAACATGTTCAGCTGTAGAGATGCAGGGAAACCACTGTTTCTGAACAAATACTCTATTGCAATTCATTTGAAGCTTATATATATATATATATATATATATATATTTTTTTTTTTAATTTATTATTATATGACAGCGGTGTCTCTCCTCCAGCCAAAGCTGTTAATGGTCAGGCACCATCAAAGAGCTCATCATACCCTATTACCCCAGCACTCCAATGCTGGGACCGGGGATCCCCAGGGGTCCAAATGGACCCTTACGGGTCTGCATTGGGTTGTTGTTGTTAAATGAACAGTGTGGATTTGACCGTGTAGGGTGGGGTCCCAGAGATAACCCACATAATACACTGAGTTACAGAGCCATTACATTGGGGGAATTTGGGATGCAGAG
The DNA here is from genome assembly GCF_964188405.1 of Protomyctophum parallelum. NCBI lineage: Eukaryota > Metazoa > Chordata > Actinopteri > Myctophiformes > Myctophidae > Protomyctophum > Protomyctophum parallelum. The sequence continues at coordinate 44,218,085 of NC_139708.1, forward strand.
CCTTCAACTAGCTGTCAGGCACCTCTCGAGTGGAACCTACCACTAGTTTCGGTCCAGGAGGTATCGATACCCCCCTCTACATCTTAAAGAACACACACACACACATATGCACGCACACGCACACACACGCACATACACACGCACACACACGCACACACGCACACACACACACACGGGGCGAGGCAGCAGATTCATTCCTTATGGTAGTTTACCTTTCTAACCTCAGGCGTTAATCTTTGTCTAAACATAAATCTGTCAATGTCTCTCTCTCTCTTTCTTTCTCACTCCTTATCCATCTCCTTATCTCTCTCTCTCTCCCCCTTCTCTCTCGCTCCCTCTTTCCCCACCCTATATTTTTTGCTTCACTCCTCTCTCGTCCAACACCTCTTCTTATACTAGCTCTCGTTCACTGCATCTCTCTCTCTCTCTCTCTCTCTCTCTCTCTCTCTCTCATTCTTTCTCTGCTGTATCCATCAATCATCCTCAGCCTCACCTTATGGTTAATTCTTGCGACATCATGGGCCCGTCACACGTCATTATACTGTCACAGTGCATTTGATATGCTCTGCTGCTATGCATGCTGTGCATTGATGTTGGGAAATTAATTTAATTTAAGTTATTCAACTCACAAAGTATGGTGTCTTTAAGGCCTGTGTGGGCTGTACTGAGGGCCATGCCGTGCTCTGTGTGTGTGTGTGTGTGTGTGTGTGTGTGTGTGTGTGTGTGTGTGTGTGTGTGTGTGTGTGTGTGTGTGTGTGTGTGTGTGTGTGTGTGTGTGTGTGTGTGTGTGTGTGTGTGCGTGCGTGCGTGCGTGCGTGCGTGCGTGCGTGCGTGCGTGCGTGCGTGCGTGCGTGCGTGCGTGCGTGCATGCCTTTGCAATATGCATGGTTCTTATACTTCTGAATATCCATATATCCTTGCTGTCAGGCAGAAACCTATTATCTCCATATTCTAACTTTTAGTTTTTCCTTAAATGAATGCCCCATTAATCAATACTACAGTGTCACAGAAAATAATCAAAAGTAGCAGATCGACAAGCTTGAAACTTTTATTTATTTATTTATTTCATTTAGGGACAATGCACATGAATCAACACGTCATCAGAGTTAGCCATAAGCACATTTTCATCTGTAGTCCCTGAGCAGGCTCTTAAAAGTGGTTACACATAGTATAGGGGCAGAACAATTACAGGGAAAAGACCTTCAGCTCTCACTGGACCGGTTCGCAGCCGAGTGTACGGCGGCTGGGATGAGGATCAGTGTCTCCAAATCTGAGGCCATGGTTCTCAGCAGGAAACCGGTGGATTGTGCAGTCCGGGTAGGGAATGAGGCATTACCCCATGAGGTGAAGGAGTTCAAGTATCTCGGGGTCTTGTTCACGAGTGAGGGGAGAACGGAGAAGGAGATCAGCCGGAGAATCGGAGCGGCAGGGTCGGTATTGCAGTCGCTGTACCGCACTGTTGTGACGAAAAGAGAGTTGAGCCAGAAGGCAAAGCTCTCTGTCTACCGAGCAATCTTCGTTCCTACTCTCACCTATGGTGATGAAGTGTGGGTCATGACCGAAAGAATAAGGTCACGAATACAAGCGGCCGAAATTAGTTTTCTTCGACGGGTGGCTGGCATCTCCCTTAGAGATAGGGTGAGAAGTTCAGTCACACGAGAGAGACTCGGAGTAGAACCGCTGCTCCTTCGCCTGGAAAGGAGTCAGCTGAGGTGGTTCGGGCATCTGGTTAGGATGCCTCTCGGGCGCCTCCCTAGGGAGGTCCTCGACGCATGTCCCACTGGGAGGAGACCCCGGGGCAGACCAAGGCGCAGTTGGAGGAAATACATAGACTCACTGGCCTTGGAACGTCTCGGAATCCCCCAGGAGGAAGTCACTAATGTTGCTCTGGAGAGGGAAGTCTGGAGCTCTCTGGTGGAGCTGTTGCCCCCGCGACCCAACTACGGATAAGCGGTTGAAGATAGATAGATTACAGATTTGGTTTGCTTTAAGCCACTCCTTAAAAGGTTCAATTTGAAGGTCAAATTGTCGGAGGTCTGTAGGGAGACTATGTTCCAATGATGGCATTTTGACCATGTCCATCTGCTACTATTGAATTTGTGTGTGTGTGTGTGTGTGTGTGTGTGTGTGTGCGTGCGTGCGTGTGTGTGTGCATATTTTACTGCGTGCGTGTGTGTGCGCAATCTTAATCTGCAAATAAGTGTCTTGTGCCAGTGTTGTTGGTATGTATTGAAGAAGGTGTGTGAGGCGTGCTGTGTGCGATTGTGTGAGAATAGCTGCCTCTTCACGGGCCACATAAATCTGTCAACGTCCCTCTCTCCTTATCGCTCTCTCCATGACCTTGCCCGTGAAGTGTTTTACTGTCAGACCTTTACGACAGTGAAATGTAGACAACGTACACTTGATCTGCATCCTCCCAGTTAGTCGAAATCCCACGGTGTACACATTTATAAGGGTCAAAAACACAACCGGCAGCAATTGTGCAGCAAATGATTGATTGTCGCACGCACGCACGCACGCCACGCACGCACTTTGCTTTGCTGTGACCGTCATGGAACAACTGCAGACATCAATTCATCAACCATATACTGAATTATTATTATTATTATTATTATTATCATGATTATTATTATTGCTATGTTTTCATTATTTCTGACAATTACCAGTTGGCATAAAGAGCTGATCACTTCAAAGACTAGAAACTTGGCAGTGAACGACGGACTTGGCAGAATGAATCTGTCCTCATTCTGTGCTGTGCAGTGCACTCCTCCTCCGCTCTCTCTATTTTAGAAACAAAGTTATCAAGAGAGTTTGATCCGTGCCTCCCCATGGGTCAATGTCCAAGTGTCCTAGAGCAAGACAACCCCAAATTGCTCCTAATGATGAGCAGGTTTCTCTGTCGGCGGCGGCGGTGTGTGAATGTGTGAGTAAATGGATGACTTTATTGTAAGGCACGTTGTAAAGTTCTTTGGATGAAGGCAAGATATTAAAATAGGGTGCATTTTGCATCCCAAAACGCAGTTTATAGTTAATGAAACAACGACCTCTGCATCCACGGGATGCACTACTACGGCACTGTTTTTTTATTCTAGTTTATTTTGCTAGCTTTAGTTATAATAATTATTTCTTCTTCTGTATTCTACATGAATTTAACCACATTATAACCATATAAAATTAAATGGGAGTTAAATGCTGCAATTTGTAAAAAAAAAAAAAAAAAAATGACTCGTAATGTCGTTGTATTGGGATAAAATGTCCCTGGGACTCATCTAAAAGACCATCCCTGCATCCCGGGACTCATTACATTGAAAACCTATTTACATCACTGTAAGGTGCTATGAATGCACTACTGACCACGATACTGACATTGTATTTACCATTCACTGTGTAGATGGTAGTGGTTGTGTATTTATTGTACACTGTAATGAGTGTATACATCGACCGTCCCTGGAAGATACAGTGAAGGTGAAACTCATAATTTAAAACCAGTCCTTCCTGTTGTTTCTGGATTTAGTAGGCCTAGACAGCAGCATGCAGTCACGTAGTGTTGCATAACTGTTATACACACAGTGCTAAGAATGTTTTCACAAGTCATTCAATTGAATGTTTGTTCAGTCTATTGTAAGGTTATTTAGTTAGTACACAGACAGACAAAGGGTGCATTGGCATTGCCCTGTCGCACATGGAGGTGGGCAGAGTAATTCATGTAAAAGAAATATGACTGTACTGCAAAAAGTAATTGTATCTAATAATCATTATAATAAACAATTAACCTTCAATTAAGCGGACAATAGAATTAACATTTTACAGTTTAAACTGCCATAAACTACCTAATGAGTAATGATGAGCAGATGGCTGATGATGGTGATTCTCATTTTGGATTAACCCCACTACACCAGAAGGACATATGTTCATGCCTTTTTTACTGTCTTTAACACAGAGAGGGCCGTGTTCCAGCAGGCCTACATGTGCCCAAGACCTCCTGGGTGGCTGCAGTCCTACAGGCAGGCAGGCATGTTCAAACATGTGAGATGACACAGACACTCTCATACGCTTGGTTTTCATTCAGGCATTTTATTTTCTATTTTTTTGCTCCTCTTGCAGAGCCTCTGAATAACACACACATTCCAACGTTACACAACCCAATACAACACAGCAGAATATATGATTTTTCTCCTCTCTCAGTTGCCAAACTCAACGTCAGGACACACATGTACCTGCCATGCAAACTGCAGCCTGATGCACACAATTGTTGTACGCAGTGTTGATTTCGTCGACTGAAACTAAGACGAAAAATGTTCGTCGACTACCTTTTTTCACTGATGAAAACTAAATGGAAACTAAATGAAAACTAAGCTATGGTGACTAAAACTAAGACTAAATATACTGACAATTTCGTCAACAAATTAAAAACTAGATAAGGGACTAGTGGACAAGAGATCCACTATAAGACATTTTACAATTGTTGCATGCTGAAATTAGCTGATCTACAAGCTCACAACAAGCTTGTAGATGGGCTATTTTCAAGTGTAAAAGTGTAAAATGGGCTATTTCCAAGTGTCAAAACAGTCATTATGACGGCATCAAGCCCCGCTAAAATACAATTTAGTCGACTAAATCGTAGACTAAAATCTTATGACATTTAGTCGACTAAAACTAGACTAACACTAAGACATTCCAGGTGACCAAAATGTGACTAAAACTAAATGAAAACTATTCCAGAGACTATGACTAAAACTAAAATAAAAATGTGCTGCCATAAACAACACTGGTTGTACGGAGTATGAATAATTGCTGCATGCTGTGTGCAGCAATGCATGTGCAACAGCATTTCTCCACTGTCTGTTGGCTTCCCTCTGATGCTGTTACTGTTCTCTGCTGTGCGTTTCTGTATAGACTCCAGGTGGAAATAAATCAGATGAAGATCGGTGAGGCAATTAAAAAGTCATCAGATGCAATATTGATTCAGAATCAGATTACTGTCATCAATTTCCTTTCCTTTTACATGCAGCACGGCCCTTAATTGTACAATTATGCATTATACACGAATTACACGCATGTACACATGCATGTGCACGTAAGGACGTGCGCACGCCGCACACATGCATGCCCACACGCACACACACGGTTAAAACAATTCATAATAAGTTGATTGGCCCAGCGCTTACATAAAACAGTAAAGTTACAACAACAAAGTCATTCGATTAGCTACCTTATTTTCAGTATTTGCCATAAGTTAATTATAATTATAAAATTCTTACATGTTAGTATCAGTATGTAGGTTAATGGCACAGTTTCCAGCCATGTACGTAGGAGGTTCACAGGGTTTGTTTTTTTTACCACCTGCACTGGGTTGGCAGTTGGCACACCTTCAGAGAGTGAGGAGTTAATCTCATCGGTGCATTCAAGCTGCCATAATGCCTCACTCAGCCGTATGGAATTTAGGAGGAATTTATTTTTCCCTCAGGCAATCAGAGCTCTGAAGCCATCTGTCTTGAACCTGTAATTATTTTCTCACCAACAGAGCACACGTTTGTGTAACCATTTTTCTCTGCACTGCACAAATTGTTCTTTAATTATTGTATATAGCTCAGGGAAGTTTTACACCATAAATGTGTTCCTATTGGGGGGCATGCGTTACGTGGCCGGTTAAGACTCACAAGTCATATTAGTCTTGCCGAGCCATGTGGTCCATATAGGGCTGGAGCGTTTGTCCTGTTTCTGTAGCGTGATCTGGCTTGACGTAGCTACAACCAGGGTTAATTTCGTATCGCCACTGAGCTTGGGTAAATTTGCTATTTGCTATGCATATTATTTTTGATCAACCGGCTGCATATGTATTAAACGTTATGTCTTTGTTTGCTAATATATTAATTATTAATCCATTTGTAATCTAATATATTCTGTATATTTTCCTCTGGCTGCAACACACAGAGTATATGCAATTCATTCTGAATTGTTTATATTATTGTTTATATGCAGTGGTGGCCGTATGTTTCAATCATTTCAATTGAAACGGGCCTCGAGCCTCCAGGGGCCTTCTTTTGTAAAAAATAAATAGTATAGTAGTATTAGTAGTAGTAGTAGTAGTATTCATAGTAGTAGTAGTAGTAGTAGTAGTAATTGTAATTGTTCCCACTTCCCAGTGTGTGCACTCACTGCACTAACAGCGCTGACAGTTGCGATTGCATCATTGTATAGCCTATGCTGCCTTCCAGTTATACCTTAAAGTAAAAAATTGTTTAATCAAGCAAGCTGCTTTTGTGTATTTTCTACTTGGCTGTGTATGCTGTTCATGCTTTGAACAATTATTAATTATTAAAATTATGACGTCATGAACGGGGTACTACACCAATGCCTTTGTATTTTATGATGTTTCTTTGCATATAATTTACAGCATGGGTGCCCAAAAGGTAGATCGTGATTGGACTAGTGTTGAGCCAATTGATCACCATAGCAACCCCAGCCTAGGCCTGATTAGGTAAATTCCCAACACTTGCTAAATCCTCCAAACCTGTATCTTGATTGGAATCAATCTCCACTCACACTCATGCCTCTTTTACACGGCGACCATCTCCAGATAAAACGGCAAAGTCCTGTTGCGTTCTCATTTTTTATTGACCATTTATACGACAACGCTCACTTTATGAAAACGCTATAACGTCACTAGGTGGCGGTAACGGGCTGCCAAATAGACCAGTCACCCACGTACAAGAAGAAGAACCCCTTCACGCAACCCAGAGCATGCAGGCAGAGCGCGCCACGGGATGGTTATATATTTTATAATACATTAGGCTACATAAACGCTGCTGTGGCTGCCGCCTATCACAAGGCTTTTTATTTACATCATGGTTTTACATTCACCATCGCTGATGAGCAGCGCTTTGTAGGCGAGGAGGGAGGCTTGTTCAGGAACTCCATTATATCTATGTATGGCTCTGCATTAATGTAATAAACATATGCACTCTGAGCCAACGTGAGCCATGATGTCATAAGTTTTGCAGATTCACTTACACGGAGAAGGGATAAAACGGCGTTCTCAAAGATTTCCACTCTGGGAGGTGGTTTCACTTTGTTGCGTTTTCACCTCCTGAAAACACCGTTCTTGTCTAAATGGACCACAGCAAACGATAATTTACTTTGCCGTTTTCTATGAACACCATCCTCCTGTAAAGACCACCTCAGTCACTCACACTCCTCTCAGTCATGCAGCTACACAGACACATCCCAGGCACACTTTGGTAGGCCTATAGCCCTGTCTGATTATCGATTATTATTTATATTTATATTTATATAAAACAACGGCAGGTTACACTTTTTTTGTTGTTTTTCTTTGTAATTATTTGTTTGGTCCAAAATATTGTGTGTGTTGTCATGATTTGTCACGACAAGACTTGGCTTCGTACGACGCTTAAAGGTCTTTAAATAAATACTTTCTGGAAAGTCTATGAGGAAAATGCATTGAGATTCATTTCCTGGGCCACTCATTGTTCTGAAAGGGGGAGGGACTGCGACGCTCTATAGTAGGCTACATTTTGAATCAATTTTCAGCAATGGGATAATACTTTTTTGGTGGATCTTGTTGAGCTGGTCATTTTGTGGGCACCCCTGATTTACACCATTATACAGATTTACACAATTTTTACCGAACACGTTACACTTTATTATTTTTAGTACCATCCTTGTATTAGAACTTGTATTACCTGTATTCTTACTCTTATTTATTATTTATGTATGTTGGACATTGTTTTCTCATTCCGGTGGGTTCCGCAACAGGCTACAGCAGCCACACCAACATTTCACTGCACATATTTAAGTACTGTAGGTCTACTTGCATGGGCATGTGACAAACACAGTCATGAATATTTTGGCAGGACTGTGACTCTGCTACCATCTTGTGGTCAGATTGGAACTCTCCACCAGAACTGTCCAATGACAGTCACTCTCACACTTTGTAAACTCATTACAATACCTTACCCTTACCAGTCCACTTTATTTGACAGAATAGAACTTGCAAGACAAATAAAAAAACACAGAGGAAAAACGAAAATAACAAACTACCATTTAGAGATAGGGCAACAAGTTAACATAAAGACGTTTAATAATAATAATGCATACCACCTCAAAGGTAAACATTATGGTGATGTACTGTCAGGTACTCAACAGTGCATTTTATACAGAAGCTGAAGAAACTGATCCCAGGAAAAACTGCAGTTTAAAACGAACTCTTTCGCTCTGCACTCACTCCACATGATCAGATCTGGACATTTCCTGGAGAGTTGATCATGACACAACTTGCGTGAAATATTTCAACTCAGAGATTAGAGACAGGCCAGATTTTAGTCTTAGTTAGAATTAAAATAGGAAATAAAATCCTGCAGGTTTATTATAGAAAATATGAAGCATTATTTGGAGTCTGCCCACAACCAATGATAATAGTGTTAAGCATATTTATAATTTGAGTATGGCTAAATCAGTGCTAGTGCATACAATGGTGAAACACAGGTTGATACTCTGAGCTGATGTTCCATTGTGTGTGCGTGCGTGTGTGTGCATGTGTGCGTGCGTGCATGCAAGTATATTTTGTGTGTCAGCTAGAGTGGGTTTAGATGTCTTCATGGCTGCTTCTACCGTTGTCCAATCAGAGGGGGTTGATGCCACTGAGGTCACCACTAGGGTCACCTCCCCGGCCCCCAACCCCCGTGGCCAACCAGTGTTGGACCCCAGGACTGGCACCTAGAGAAAGAGAGAGAGAGAGAGAGAAACAGAGAGACAGAGATAAGACACAAAACGGAATCAAGACCCCAGGACTTGTTTGTGTTATCCGTTTAGCCTGAATGACTAGTATTCAATCAATCAATCAAAGAAACAAACAAACAAACATGAACTTAGTAAATTAACTTAGTATACAAGAATAAAATGTTGACCCCTTATTTCCCAATCATGGAGATAATAAACATTTGATTCATGTTCGATCAGATAAAACTATATTTGACATATGTAACACAGACATTGAGGTGTGTGGGTGCGTGCGTGCATAGGTGCTCGTGCCTTGGAGATGTACAAAGATGTGCTCGTACCTGCAGCCTTGTCCTGGCTCCTCTCCCTCCCTGCGGCCGAGATGCTCAGGGCCGTCATCTTGCACACGCTGATCCGCTCCCTGGGGCCCCCTGTGGCCCCACTACCCGCGATTGGCCCATCACTGCTGGTAATCACCCTCCCCCCTGTGACGTTGGTCCTCACCACGCCGCCCACGCTGCTCATGCGTCCGGTCGCTGAGCTGTATGTGGGCTTCCACTCCCCGCTGCCCGAGCTGCCGTACCTGGCCGGACTGGTTACCCTGAAGTTGCCGGGGACTCCGCTGGCGCTGAGCCTCCCACCGCTGCTCGCGCTACTCAGTCTGGCACCACTGCCCACGCTGGTACTGAGCCTTCCACTGCTCCCTGCGCTAGTGCTAAGTCTGCCTCCACTACCTGCACTAGTGCTCAGTCGTCCTCCACTACCTGCACTAGTACTGAGTCTGCTACCACTCCCTGCGCTAGTGCTCAGTCGCCCTCCACTTCCTGCACTAGTGCTGAGCCTGCCACCGCTCCCTGTGCTAATACTCGGTCTGCTACCACTCCCTGCGCTGGTGCTCAGTTGTCCTCCACTACCTGCACTAGTACTGAGTCTGCTACCACTCCCTGCGCTAGTGCTCAGTCGCCCACCACTTCCTGCACTGATGCTAACTCTTCCATCCCTTCCTGCACTAGTGCTGACTTGCCCACCGCTGCCTGCGCTAGTGCCGAAAGTTCCGCTAGTTCCTGAGCTTGTGCTGACTCTTCCACCGATACTGGTGCTGCTCGTTCGTCCGATACTCGAACTGTAGAACTTGTAATCCCCACCGCCAAATCTGCCCCCTGGGCTGAGTGGTGTGGGGCTGAGTGCTCGTTGCCCAGCCCCAGTTACACTCACCCTGACTCCGCTTGCTGTGCTAGTTTGCGTGCTGCCACTACCACTTGCTGTACTGGTTACTGTACTACCACTTGCTCTACTGGTTACGGTACTGGTTACTGTACTACCACTACCACTTGCTATGCTGGTTAATGTACTCCTACCACTTGCTGTACTGGTTTGCGTACTACCGCTAGCTATGCTGGTTAGCGTGGTACCAATACCACCGGCTGTGCTGGTTAGAGTGCTACCACTACTGCTTGCTGTTTTGGCTAACGTGCTACCACTAATCTCTGCTGTGCTTGTTAGTGGGCTGCTAGTTGCTGCTCCGGTTAGAGTGCTAGGATATTTTGTGCTGGTTAGCGTGCTACCACTACCACTTGCTGTTCTGGTTAGCATACTACCAATACCACTAGCATTTTTGATGAGCGTGCTGCCAATACCACCAGCTGTGCTGGCTGGAGTGCTACTGCTTACTGTTTTGGTTAGCACGCTACCACTAGCACTTGCTGTTTTGGTTTGTGTGCTACCACTATCTTCTGTGCCGGTTGGCGTGCTACCACTTGCTGTTCTGGTTAGCATGCTACCAATACCACCGGCTGTGCTGGTTAGAGTGCTACCAATACCACTTGTTGTTGTTGTACCCTCTGCTGTGCTGGTTAGTGTGCTACCACTACCACTTGCTGTTCTGGTTAGAATGCTACCAATACCACCTGCTCTGCTGCTCAGTGTGCTACCACTACTACTTACTGTTCCAGTTATAGTGCTACCGCTACGATCTGTTGTGCTGGTTAGTATGCTACCGCTTGCCGATTTGGTTAGCATGCTACCAATACCACCGGCTGTGCTGGTTAGAGTGCTACCACTTGAATTTCTGGTTAGCATGCTACCAATACCACCATCTGTGCTGGTTCGAGTACTACCAGTACCACTTGCTGTTTTGGTTAGTGTGCTACCACTACTCTCTGCTGTGCTGCTTAGCATGCTACCAATGCCACCGGTTGTGCTGGTTAGCATGCTCCCAATACCACTGGCTGTGCTCGTTAGAGTGCTACTGGTTGGTGATTTGGTTTGTGTACTACCACTACGATCTGCTGTATTGGTAAGTGTGATACCAGTATCAACTTCTCTGCTGGTTAGCATGCTACCGCTACCACTTGCTGCACTTACTGCCCCAGTTAGCATGCTACCAATACCACTTGTTGGTTTTGTACTCTCTTCTGTACTGGTTAGCGTGCTACCAATACCATCAGCAGTGCTGGTTAGAGTACTACCAATACCACTTGCTGTTTTGGTTAGCATGCTACCAATGCCACCGGCTGTGCTGGTTAGCGTGATACTGCTACCACTTGCTACACCTGCTGCACTGGTTAGCATGCTACCAATACCAGCTGCTGTGCTCGTCCGCGTGCTCACACTCCCACTTGCTGCACTTGCTGTGCTGGTTAGCGTGGTACCACTTGAATTTCTGGTTAGCATGCTACCAATACCACCAGCTGTGCTGGTTAGAGTACTACCAGTACCACCTGCTGTTTTGGTTAGTGTACTACCACTACTCTCTGCTGTGCTGCTTAGCATGCTACCAATGCCACCGGTTGTGCTGGTTAGCATGCTGCCAATACCACTGGCTGTGCTCGTTGGAGTGCTACTGGTTGCTGATTTGGTTTGTGTACTACCACTACGATCTGCTGTACTGGTAAGCGTGATACCAGTACCAACTTCTCTGCTGGTTAGCATGCTACCGCTACCACTTGCTGCACTGGTTAGCATGCTACCAATACCACTAGCAGAGCTGGTTAGTGTGCTACCACTACCACTTGCTGTTTTGATTAGCATGCTACCAATGCCACCGGCTGTGCTGGTTAGCGTGCTACCGCTGCCACTTGCTGCACCTGCTGCATTGGTTAGCATGCTACCAATACCAGCTGCTGTGCTCGTCCGCGTGCCTACACTCCCACTTGCTGCACTTGCTGTGCTGGTTAACATGGTACCACTTGAATTTCTGGTTAGCATGCTACCAATACCACCAGCTGTGCTGGTTAGTGTGCTACCACTACCACTTACAGCTCCAGTTAGCATGCTACCAATACCACTTGTTGGTTTTGTACTCTCTTCTGTGCTGGTTAGCGTGCTACCACTGGATGTTCTGGTTAGCATGCTACCAATACCATTTTCTGCACCTGCTGCACTGGTTAGCATACTACCAATACCAGCTGCTGTGCTGGTTTGCGTGCTCACACTACCACTTGCTGCACTTGCTGCACTGGTTAGCGTGGTACCACTTGAACTTCTGGTTAGCATGCTACCAATACCACTAGCAGAGCTGGTTAGTGTGCTACCACTACCACTTACTGCTCCAGTTAGCATGCTGCCAATACCACTTGTTGGTTTTGTACTATTTTCTGTGCTGGTTAGCGTGCTACCACTTGCATTTATGGTTAGCATGCTACCAGTACCATCAACAGTGCTGGTTAGAGTACTACCAGTACCACTTGCTGTTTTGGTTAGCATGCTACCAATTCCACCGGCTGTGCTGGTTAGCGTGCTACTGCTACCACTTGCTGCACTGGTTAGCATGCTACCAATACCAGCTGCTGTGCTGGTTTGCATGCTCACACTACCACTTGCTGCACTTGCTGTGCTGGTTAGCGTGGTACCACTTGGATTTCTGGTTAGCATGCTACCAATACCACCAGCTGTGCTGGTTAGATTACTACCAGTACCACATGCTGTTTTGGTTAGTGTGCTACCACTACTCTCTGCTGTGCTGCTTAGCATGCTACCAATGCCACCGGTTGTGCTGGTTAGCATGCTGCCAATACCACTGGCTGTGCTCGTTAGAGTGCTACTGGTTGCTGATTTGGTTTGTGTACTACCAATACGATCTGCTGTACTGGTAAGCGTGAGACCAGTACCAACTTCTCTGCTGGTTAGCATGCTACCGCTACCACTTGCTGCACCTGCTGCACTGGTTAGCATGCTACCAATACCACTAGCAGAGCTGGTTAGTGTGATACCACTACCACTTACTGCTCCAGTTAGCATGCTACCAATACCACTTGTTGGTTTTGTACTCTTTTCTGTGCTGGTTAGCGTGCTACCACTTGCATTTCTGTTTAGCATGCTACCAATACCATCACCAGTGCTGGTTAGAGTACTACCAGTACCACTTGCTGTTTTGGTTAGCATGCTACCAATGCCACCGGCTGTGCTGGTTAGCGTGCTACCGCTACCACTTGCTGTGCTGGTTTGCATGCTCACACTACCAGCTGCTGTGCTGGTTTGCATGCTCACACTACCACTTGCTGTACTTGCTGTGCTGGTTAGCGTGGTACCACTTGGATTTCTGGTTAGCATGCTACCAATACCACCAGCTGTGCTGGTTAGAGTACTACCAGTACCACTTGCTGTTTTGGTTAGTGTGCTACCACTACTCTCTGCTGTGCTGCTTAGCATGCTACCAATGCCACCGGTTGTGCTGGTTAGCATGCTGCCAATACCACTGGATGTGCTCGTTAGAGTGCTACTGGTTGCTGATTTGATTTGTGTACAACCACTACGATCTTCTGTACTGGTAAGCGTGATACCAGTACCAACTTCTCTGCTGGTTAGCATGCTACCGCTACCACTTGCTGCACCTGCTGCACTGGTTAGCATGCTACCAATACCACTTGTTGGTTTTGTACTCTCTTCTGTGCTGGTTAGCGTGCTACCACTGGAATTTCTGTTTAGCATGCTACCAATACCATCAGCAGTGCTGGTTAGAGTACTACCAGTACCACTTGCCGTTTTGGTTAGCGTGCTACCAATGCCACTGACTGTGCTGGTTAGCATGCTACCACTACCACTTGCTGCACTGGTTAGCATACTACCAATACCAGTTGCTGTGCTGGTTTGCGTGCTCACACTACCACTTGCTGCACTTGCTGTGCTGGTTAGCGTGGTACCACTTGGATTTCTGGTTAGCATGCTACCAATACCACCAGCTATGCTGGTTAGAGTACTACCAGTACCACTTGCTGTTTTGCTTACCGTGCTACCACTACTCTCTGCTGTGCTGCTTAGCATGCTACCAATGACACCGGCTGTGCTGGTTAGAGTGGTACTGGTTGCAGATTTGGTTTGTGTACTACCACTATGATCTGCTGTACTGGTATGCGTGCTACCAGTACCGGCTGCTGTGCTGGTTAGCGTGCTCACGCTACCACTTGCTGCACTTGCTGTGCTTGTTAGCATGCTACCAATACCACCTGCTGCTCTCGTTAGAGTCTTAACACTACTACCACTTGCCGTGCTGGTTAGCATACTAACACTACCACTTGCTGCACTTGCTGTACAGGTTAGCGTGCTGCTACTACTACCACCTGCTGTGCTGGTTAGTGTGCTAACACTACCACTTGGCACACTTGCTGTGCTGGATAGTGTGCTAACGCTACCACTACCATCTGCTATGCTGGTTAGCATGCCACCACTACCACTTGCTTTGCTGGTTAGTGCATTACCATTACCTCCATTGCTAGCTCCCGCAGACATGCTACCAAATGTAGCAGCTGCGCTACTGTCCCTCACAGCATTTGTGGCCTCTGTGGGTCGGCTGTCTCTGGAGCCTTTCTGACCTCTGCTGAATGCTTCAGCCTCTCGCTCGTCTTTTGTAGACAGAATGTATTTCTCAACTGTTACTGTATTCAACCTCCTATGCATGTCAGATGCACAACTCATAAACAATTCGTCGTCATCTTCAGCATTGTTTTGAATATCACCTGAGCTGTCCTCGGGGTCAGAGTCCTCGGGGTCAGAGTCAGTATAGAAGTTTTGCACTAACCATTCATAAGTCTCTCTAATTTCCACTATATTAACATGGGTTCCCTTCTGTCTTCTTCCCTCTGCCCCTGTTGGTCTCTCTGTGTCCACCTTTGTGTTTGCTGTGATAATTGTGGTTTCTGCCTCTGGGAGCGTTGCGTTATCCAGCTCAGACACAACCTGTTCAATAAAAGCCTCTGTCTTTGTTCCCTGACTCACTCCGTCTACACTACCACTCGATGTTGTGGTTAGCGTGCTACCAATACCACCCACAGTGCTGGTTAGTTTACTACTACCATGTGCTGTACTGGTTAGTGTAATACCACTTTCACCTGCTGTGCTGTTTAGCATGCTACCATTACCACCTTCTGTTCTTGTTAGCATGCCACCAATACTACCGGCACTGGTGGTTACCGTGTTACCACTACCACTCACTGTTCTGGTTAGCGTGCTAGCAATACCACTTACTGTACTGGTTAGTGTGGTACCACTAACACTTACAGTGCTGGTTAGCACGCTAGCAGTACCACCTTCTGGGCTGGTCAACATGCTACCAATACTGCTTGCTGTTCTTGTTAGCATGCTACCAATACCACCTGCTCTGCTGGATAGAGGGCTAGCACTACCGCTGGCTGCTCTGGTTAGAGTGCTACCAGTACCACTTTCTTTGCTGGTTAACGTGCTTTCAATACCACTCGCTGTACTGGTTAGCATGCTACCAGCAGTACTTTCTGTTCTGTGTAACATCCTACCAGTATCACTCACTGTACTGGTTAGCGTGCTATCAATACCACCTGCTCTGCTGGTTAGCGTGGTACCACCACTTGCTGTGCTGTTTAAGATGCTAGCACTGCCAGTCGCTAAGCTGGTTAGCGTGCTACCAATGCCACCTTCTGGGCTGGTTATTGTGGTACTACTACCACTGGCTGTTCTTGTTAGCATGCTACCAATACCACCTGCTCTGCTGGATACTGTGCAATCACTACTGCTGGCTGCTCTGGTTAGGGTGCTACCAGTACCACTTTCTTTGCTGGTTAACGCACTTCCAATCCCACTCGCAGTACTGTTTAACATGCTACCAGTACCACTCACTGTACTGGTTAGCGTACTACCAATAACACTTTCTGTGCTGGTTAGCGTGGTACCAATACCACCTTCTGTGCTGGATAGCATGTTACCAAAACCACCTTCTGGGCTGGTTAGTGTGGTACCAATACCACCTGCACTGCTGGTTAGAGTGGCACTACTACCGCTGGATGTTCTGGTTAGCATGACACCAGTACTACCTTCTGTTCCGGTGAGTGTGCTACCACAACTGCCACCATTTCCTGTGCTGTTTACTGTGTTGCCACTAACACTCATTGTACTGGTTAGTGTGGTACAAATACCACTTACAGTGTTGGTTAGTGTGCTAGCACTACCGCCTTCTGGGTTGGTCAGTGTGGTACCACTACCATTGGCTGTTCTGTTTAGCATGCTACCAATACCACTTGCTGTGCTGGTTTGCATGCTAGCACTACCACTCGCTGTACTGGCTATCATGCTACCAATCCCACCTGCACTACTGGTTAGCGTGCTACCACCACTCGCTGTGTTGGTTAAGCTGCTAGCACTACCACTTGCTGTGATGGTTAGCGTGCTAGCACTACCGCTGGCTTCACTAGTTAGGGTGCTACTAGTACCACTCATTGAGCTGGTTAGCGTGCTACCAATACTACCTTTTGGGCTGGTTGGCGTGGCACCACTACCACTGGCTGTTCTGATTAGTGTGCTACCAGCAGTACTTTCTGTGCTGGTTAACATGCTCCTAATCCCACTTGCTGTGCTAGTTAGTGTTCTACCATTATCACTTACTGTGCTGGTTAGTGTACTACCAATACCACCTTCTGGGCTGGTTAGTGTGATACCACTACCACTGGCTGTTCTGGTTAGAGTGCTACCAATACCACTTGCTGTGTTGGTTAAGATGTTAGCACTACCACTCGCTGTATTGGTTAAGATGCTACCACTGCCACTCACTGAGCTGGTTAGCATGGTACCACTACCGCTGGCTGTTCCGATTTGTGTGCTAACAGCACTACTTTCTGTGCTGGTTAACATGCTCTCAATCCCACTTGCTGTGCTAGTTAGTGTTCTACCATTATCACTTACTGTGCTGGTTAGCGTGGTACCACTACCACTGGCTGTTCTGTTTAGCATGCTACCAATACCACTTGCTGTGCTGGATTGCATGCTAGCACTACCACTCGCTGTACTGGCTATCATGCTACCAATCCCACCTACTTTGCTGGTTAGCGTGCTACCACTTGCTGTGTTGGTTAAGATGTTACCACTACCACTCACTGAGCTGGTTAGCATGGTACCACTACCGCTGGCTGTTCTGATTAGCGTGCTACCAGCACTACTTTCTGTGCTGGTTAACATGCTCTCAATCCCACTTGCTGTGCTAGTTAGTGTTCTACCACTATCACTTACTGTGCTGATTAGCGTGCTACCAATACCACCTTCTGGGCTGGTTAGCGTGGTACCACTACCACTGGCTGTTCTATTTAGCATGCTACCAATACCACTTGCTGTGCTGGTTTGCATGCTAGCACTACCACTCGCTGTACTGGCTATCATGCTACCAATCCCACCTACTTTGCTGGTTAGCGTGCTACCACCACTTGCTGTGTTGGTGAAGATGCTAGCACTACCACTAACTGTGCTGTTTAGCGTGCTAGCACTACAGCTGGCTTTGCTAGTCAGGGTGCTACCAGTACCACTCGCTGAGCTGGTTAGCGTGCTACCAATACTACCTTTTGGGCTGGTTAGCGTGGTACCAGTACCGCTGGCTGTTGTGGTTAGCATATTACCACTCGCTGTGTTGGTTAAGATGTTAGCACTACCACTCGCTGTATTGGTTAAGATGCTACCACTACCACTCACTGAGCTGGTTAACATGGTACCACTACCGCTGGCTGTTCTGATTAGCGTGCTACCAGCACTACTTTCTGTGCTGGTTAACTTGCTCCCAACCCCACTTGCTGTGCTAGTTAGTGTTCTACCAATACCACCTTCTGGGCTGGTTAGCGTGGTACCACTACCATTGGCTGTTCTGTTTAGCATGCTACCAACACTCGCTGTGTTGGTTAAGATGCTACTACTACTACTGCTAGCAATAACAGCTTCTGTGCTGGTTAGCATGCTAGCACTACCACTGGCTGTTCTGATTAGTGTGCTACCAGCAGTACTTTCTGTGCTGGTTAACATGCTCCCAATCCCACTTGCTGTGCTAGTTAGTGTTATACCACTATCACTTACTGTGCTGGTTAGCGTTCTACCAATACCACCTTCTGGGCTGGTAGGTGTGGTACCACTACCACTGGCTGTTCTGGTGCTACTAGTACAGCTCGCTGTGTTGGTTAAGATGCTAGCACTACCACTCGTTGTGTTGGTTAGCATGCTACCAATACCACCTTCTGGACTGTTTAGCATGGTACCACTACCACTGGCTGTTCTGGTTAGCAAGCTACCAATACCACTTGCAGTGCTGGTTAGCATGCTACCAATACCACTTGCTGTGCCGGTTAGTATGCTACCAATACCACTTGCTGTGGTTGTTAGCATGCTAGCAATACCACTTACTGTTGTACTGGTTAGCGTGCTACCACTACCACTCGCTGTACTGGTTAGTGTGCTAGCACTACCACTCACTGTATTGGTTAGTGTGCTAGCACTACCACTTGCTGTGCTGATTAGTGTGCTAGCACTACCACTTGCTGTGCTGGTTACCATGCTACGATTAACACTTGCTGTGTTTGTCTCCTGACTTGCATGGATAGATTTATCCGTCAACATCATACTTTCTCTCTCCATTTGGACCACTGTTTTTAGTGCTGTGCTGGCTTGTGTTTCAGGAATCGTTCTGACAATATTACTTAAGTTATTGACCTGCCCCTTTGTTGAGTCTTTCACCACTTCCTGCAATGTTGCTGACTTTTCAACCTTCTGCAGTATAGCTGACTTTTCTACCACATTCTGCACTTGTGCTGAGTTCCCTTCCACTTGGTGCATTGCACCCTTAACCCCCGCAGATGCAACCTGTCCAGTAATAGCCTCTGCATTTGTCACCTGACTTGTAGTCTGAATAACTCTATCTTTACCTTGCAGATGAGTTGAAATCGCAGTTTCTTTTGGTACTTGGTCCACTGTTTTTACCTCTGTGCTGGCACGTGTGTCGGAAACTGTTCTGATGACTTTTCCTATGTTATCTATCGGCGATTTAGTAGTTTTAATACCAGTTGACTCATCTCTATCCTGGCTAATCTGAGATGCATTCACGTTCACGGTTTTGTCAGTAATTACTCCCACTGAGCTACCTGCATCCAGCATCGTTATTTTCTGGCTACTGATTGTCATGGATTGTCTCCCTGTGCTGTCGACTAGAGCACTTCTGCTGGGTGAGCTAGAGGTGTCTCTTCCATCGCCCTGCCTTTGGTTTCCAGTGGATGTCAGTGATGCACTGATAAGACCACTGGCATTGATCGCTGTCGTCGACGAGCCATCTGGGTGTTCACCATGGATTCCTTGAGCACTTCTCACATCATGAGTTGACCTCGTGGTTGTCACGGTTTGTGACATCGACCCTCCTGAGGTTGCGCTGATGTGGTCTCTATTGATCTCTGCACTGAGTCCTGGCCTCACAGCGTGGACATCAGTGTGGTTAGCAACTAGCTGGAAGGTGTCGTTGGTTGTAGGCCACTCGGGAGAGATGTGATCAGTGGAGCTGTAGTCCAAACTAGAAACACCATTGATGCTAGTTAATGTACAGGGGGGGGGGGGGGGGGGGAATACAATTAATTAGTTTTCTCTTAAGACAAGCCCCCAAATGGGGTAATTTGCATGTTGATTGGTATAGCATCAAATTATATTATGTTGCCTTATTAACCCATTCTGACCGGGCACCCATTTTGGTGTTGGCATCATGTTATGCTTTAGCTATTGAAAAATAGCAGATCTACAAGCTCATATCGCGCCACCGAGTGGCGCGATATGAGCTTGTAGGTCTGCTATTTTTGAAAAATCGAAGACACGTTTAGAATCTGATCTCAGGTCAGAATGGGTTAATAATGAAACTGTCAGGATGTAATAGACATTTCTAGAATCTGATCTCAGGTCAGAATGGGTTAAAATTAATGAAAATGTGTACCAGTTCCCCTGCATGCCTTCCAGCAGTCTCCTGTATTGTCCTATCTCCATCTCCAGCCTGTTCTTAACATCCAGCAGGTTCTGGTGGTCCTCTGCCTGCAGGTCCGAGTTCTGCAGCACCATGTTCAGCTCCTTCTCAAAAGCATCTGCCCTTTGCTGTAGGCGAGCCAGCTGGACCCTGAACCTCTCTCTGACCGCCAACTCACGGCTCTCCAGCAACGCACCCTAGTGAGGACGGATGGATAGATCCACAGTACTAAATTCAGAGGTGGAAAAAGTCCTCATATTTCTTTACTTAATAAAGAGTACGTTTCCGTTACAAGTAAAAGTCCAGAATTCAAAATTGACTTGAGTAAAAGTACAAAAGTATTGGTGTACAGTGCTCATTTTTTATTATGCAGAATGTCCCATTCCAAGTTTTCAAATGTATAAATTAGGGATGGGTAGCCGGCTAGCCGGTTAGCCGACCGTTAAGAAATATCCGAGTATGCTTATCAGCTATACGGTTAATTTGCATAATAATAAATGCGTGTTCTGATCTTAAATCCCTTTATTTTAGATCGTTTTTAGTAATAGTACAACATAAACATTAAAGAGACTGTAGTTGTCACTGTACAATACTTTAATTGCTGTTATTTGCGCCGCCCAGCTTGTCACACTCCAGGCTGCATGAACAGCGTTCAGGCGCTGTTTTCTGCCCCCTCAATGTCCCAAAGTTCTCTGTTGTAATTCAATGGCTAGTTGGCTACAACGGTAGCTTTGCGGTAGTAAAAACTTAAGCGAGTGACAGCGAGACAAGATTAAAACAACATGTCGACCGTATCAATGCAGAGACCTACTTGGCATTATTAAATCTATTGGCCTGGAGGGAGAACGTTTACAGCCGCCGCCGCTTCCTCCTCCAGTCCTCCTCCTCCAATCCGTCTCCCCACACTGGCACGGCTTACGGCTATCAAGTTAGCCATGTGCTATCGATGTTTGAGGGTTTGAGGGTCAGCGAAAAGTCAACAAACTCAGATCTGGACTGGACTTATTTATGTTTTGGACTAGAACCGGCGGACCTCTGTACTGTGGACGCACAGATGCATGCATGCAGATGCGTTGTTTATTAATGATTAAGCCTACAACAATTTATTTATATTGTTAAATGTTGCTTTTTAGTTTGTCTTCTAAAAAGGAGCATAAATAAATGTATACCATTCGTCTACCAACTTTAATTATGTAGCCTATACATGCATATTACATTTGGGGTAGCCTATTAAAGGACCACTTTTCAACCTATCTTCATATAACTGGTCCTCACTAATAATCATGAAAAAATGGTGCAATTTCTTTCTACTCGGTCAAAGGAGGGCTGTGGGCAGTTCAGAAACCGTCTTCCAGTGACATCATCAATGGGGAATACAAGCTAATAGAAACTGCAGGCTTTCTAGTCCTGAAAAGTTGCAATGCGAAAATGTAGATCGGCAATTTTCCAATTGCCGAAATGTACAGTATATGGCTGAAGTGGTTAATGTATGCTTTGTAATAATAATCAAAATGTAGTACAAAGCAACTAGTAACTAAAGTTTTCAAATAAATGTAGTGGAGTAAAAGTACAATACAAAAGTATTGGAAATTGTAGTACAAATACCTCAATATTATACTTAAGTATGCACTCACATCTAATGTGTTAAGTGTTTAGTCAAAGCAGAGAAACTGTCATTTCAAAACGGTCACTCACAAATCACAATGACATAATAGTTCTCATACCATTTTCTCCTCCATATAGGTTGGTCTGACCTTTCGCACGAATTAATCTAAAAGCGCCAAATGTTGCACAGGTCTATACATCTTTGGCCATAGCGCCGTCTAAAAGCGCCAAATGTTGGCGCTTTTATTATAGCGGGAAATATCCCTAAGCTCCTCCACTACAACCACAGAGCTCATATCTAACTCCCAAATTGAGGATGGCTGCATTTTTGCCTATAGTGACCGGCTGTGTGGTCTGTACATACTGTAGTCACCATTGCAGTCACAAGTCTGTATACATATAGTTTAGATACGCACATCCACGGGTATGGATTAGTATATGAGTCTACAAACCGAGTACAATGGCACCATAGACTGTAAAAAATATGGACAAAGCGTTCCCCGGCTCTAACATGAACGTAAAATGAAGCCTGTAATAATATGCTAATTCCTGATGTAAGTCGCCATCTTTCTAGATCCGTTTGGTACCAGCTGGCCATTGGCTGGCTCCGTTTTGGACCAGCTGGTCATTGGCTGCCCAGACAACGAGGCGGGACTTCCCCCCTTCTTCTCCGTTGGTTTTTATTTTGACTCGAGTGGGAGGAGAAGACTCTTGAGTGGGAGGGGAATCCCGATCATAGACTGTAACGGTAGCCACGCCCCTCAGAACATATGCGACTTTATGGTCATTTTTTTAATTAATGGGACCATAATTTTCCAAAAAGAATATCATGACATTAGAAATGAGACTTTAAACTAGTGACTGGAAGAAGAAAGTATTCATGACCATGTTTATTAAGGTAATACAGTCTAGGTGAAGTTGGGCCAAAATACATGGGCCTCTATGGAGCTATGGGGCTTTTTGGGTCCAGTCCAGCACCACAACAGGCCATTATATGAACTACCGATTTCAAATGAGGCTTCACGAAATATCTGGCTGACTGCCCCCCTGAATGGCACACAGTTTGGCTGCTGTATACCTACCACTAGAGAGCGCCCTTAGCTTTCTTGCGCAACAGGTTACAGAAACACAAATGTGATGTCAAAAGCAAAAACTTAGCCTCTAAATGTCAGCGTGTCACATATTTTATTTTAAATACAATGCCTGAATCCTCCTGGCTGTCGTTGCATAAACATTGAGGCGGCACAACATATTGTGCATAGATTCTGAGACACAATAATGTGACTTGAATGATCCAGGTAAATCCACCTGAGGGGGTGTGTGAATGCCAATCAACTGGTATGACCTTTACATTCACAATGGCAGCCTGCTACGACTTGCAGCCAGCCGCACCCATTGCTTCTGAAGTTCCTAGTGCTTTTTCACATCATGGTCGAAGCACAACGTTCTTGATAACCTGATATTCAGCAGTCAGGAGTTTCGATGCCATTTTGTAACGTTGACAGCTTTGACAAGTTCAAAGCGCATTCAGGCTTGTTTCGGTCGCCTGGAGTAAACCTCTAAAATGGGGTCAGGTTCTTGGTGTTTTGAATAGAGGAAGCAATCAGGGGTGTTTCTAGGTTGTATGGTGCCCTGAGCAAACCTACCTTGCCCCCTTTCCCATCTTGTACGATGGGGTTCAATTTGTAAAAGAAGAAAAAAAAGAGAATAAAAGTGGTGAGAGGACGGAACATGTTCTTTAGCTTGGCTCGTAGGCCTACAACATGGTGAAAAGAGACAATGTTGTGCACCTGTAGATAGCCTACATGTTAACCATCATGACAAATCTTTGACAAATTGACAATTTTAGGGACACCAGGTCTAATGTGCTTAACAAACATTTTTAGGTAGCCTACATGTAAAAATGTTAATGCTTTTTTAGTGACCGGTATTCGGTTTTTGGCCAACTGTTTCCATATGTTCGGTATTCGGTTTCGGCCAAGAATTTCCCTTTCGGTGCATCCCTAGTTTTTTCAAATCAAAACTGTATACATTTGCTCACTTACTAAATTAGCCACTCCGACAAGGTTAACTGGCCAGCACGGTTAAATTATATCAGCATTGACATGACGTGCAAATGAGCAAATAGAAACAACTTTTCTGCCTGTGCGACATTGCAGGTTGTTGTCTAATTAGCCCGCGGAACCCCATTTGAAAAGATATGCCAGGGACCCCCATAAGAGAAGACTTTAACGGCTGTAGCAGTTATTCTCAACCCGATTAATTTCAAGGACCCTCAGTTTGACATGCATTCGTCTACGGACCCCATTTAATGGCATTTCTATCTCTGGGACGGTATCCGGAGAACTCGCGGTTTAGTGCATTTTAGTTTTACTTAACCTTCATTTAAATTGCATTGAATTGAGAGAGAAAGAGAGAGAGAGAGGATAGTTGTTTAGAGTTTACACTAGATTAAGTAGTAATGCTAAAGTTTAAACACCAAAGTACCGAAACAATGTAATTGTTTAGCGGTTTAGTGCATTTTAGTTTTACTTCACCTTTGAATTGCATTGAATTGAGAGAGAGAGAGAGAGAGAAAGAGAGAGAGAGGATAGTTGTTTAGAGTTTACACTAGATGAAGTAGTAATGCTGAAAGTTTAAACACCAAAGTACCGAAACAATGTAATTCAAATAGTAAACAATATCCTGCAATATCATTGGTACTATCATTGGTATTCACATACTCACCTTTTTATCATTATCTATCTGACCATTTAATTGCACAAAATAATTTGATCACTTTGGAAATGAACTATAACATCTGTGGGTTTGACATACTACACTAGACGGTTCCCGGGTGAGCAGTATGGGTTAGCGCCCCAGCCCAACAAACCTGAGGCCTTTAGGCCATTATAATCCACCACTCATGAATGGAGTGCCTGGTGCTGGGACTCTGGTGCAACGCACAGGTCCTGGGCCTGGTGAGAGCAGGAGTGGACCTGGTGAGACGTAGGAGGGGCCCGGACAGGAGTCAACCCACAGAGCCTAGTCCTTCCACGCGCCAGAATTTGCCAGTCCCAATCCCGGCACAGTAGTTCCGGAGCAACGGATTGTGTGGCCTTGCTCATTCCCTGATGGACTGATTAAAGGGTAGCTACTGGGACGTAAATCGGGATTTGATCAACCCCGGCTGGGTCGCCTGAGTAAGGGGTATGATGTTGGTAGACCCGAAACCCCTTTGACCTCAGGAAACATCACTGAGGATACGTCCCAGGTGCATCCATGCAATGTCTTTTTTTAGTTACACTGATGAAGATAGCATGTTAGCATACTGATGAAGACATTGATGAAGAATGTTCGATGCGGCTAGTTGGAAAAAATTGTGAGTTCTCCGGTATCCTCTGGGACCCCCAATTTATATGTTAAAATCAATGTTAATTTAAAACCCTAACGGGTTAATTTGGTTTGTACACTCTCAGAGTTACAGACCCATAAGGGTCCATTTGGTTCCTATAACTATCATTTAGCTGGGGACCCCCTGGAACTCCCTTAAGGACCCCTGTGGCGTCCCCGGACCCCACTTTGGGAACCACTGCTCTATGGCACAATCATACCTGTCCCTGCAGCTGTGTGAACTCTGCTTCCAGGTCCATCAGGGTTCTCCGTAGCTCGCTCAGCTGTGATTGGACGTCCTCGGACTCCTCCAGTGAGGGACGCACGTCCTCCTGAGCAGTCAGCATGAACACCTGGAGGATGGGACCGCGACGCCTTTGTTTGTGTGTTTTATTTATTTGGTAATATAACTACAGAATAATACTACTAACAAAATGACAATTGTGGTGGCATTATTTCTGTTTGTCGTATATTGAAATAAATACACACCGTGTAATTCAAGATGCTCTAAAGATCATTTGAATACTACTAAATACAAACATTTAAACATGTACACTGCATGTTTGTTGTGGAATTCCATTTGATAAACCGGCATGCCCCCTTGTTTTGTTTCTTTTTTTTAAAGCATTATTAATTAA